>NW_012149063.1:3937703-3949442 GCF_000956105.1 Propithecus coquereli
AGACAGGCAGATTGCTAGTGTTTGATCCAAAGGGTAAATGATTTATTACTTAGAAAGAATGTGTTTGACCACTATTTTGTCCTAAATATTAAGAAGAATATTGGAATGGTTGAGTGACTTAGCAATTAAATCCTTGTTATATTGTTTTTCAAAAAATCCTAAATATTTGCCAATTATAAATTTATGTTACAGACATCATTATTGATAAAATACTGAGGGTTTTTTTTCCTTCTCTTTCAGAAAAAGTGATGATTGAACCAAATGAAGCAATGTCAGAGTAAGAAGATGTCTTTGATTGCGCAGCTGATCTATCACATGCCTTTTAAGCAATTAGAACTAGATAATGCAACCATTTGTCACCCAATTAAATTTGAAAGGCCAGAAATGCATGGATTAGCACTTCAGCTTGTGCTTCAGCCAAAGCAATTGTTACTTAGATAGAAGGCCATTTAAAATGAAAAACGAATTTTGATAAAAATGTAGAAGTATAGATAATATTCATGTCCAGTTTTTAATGCTTAAACATCACATATTCTGTGTTTTACTTACATAATAATTTTCCTTGCTCATTCCTATTTCCCTTTGATACTAGCTTATTCTTTCAAAATATCTCTTTAAGTGAATATTTTCTTTAAAATTAAGCAGAATCTTTACTATAATGTGAGTCATTACTACTGAATAAAGAAAATAATCATCTTTACTAATTGAGGAAACTGGTGTTAAAAATCACAGTATAATATCAGTTTAGGAGCTAAATTTTAAATACCTGCTCTGTTTAAGGTATTAATTCTGATGACTTATTAAAGCCCTTCTTGATGTGATCATCTCCTACTTTCTGAAAAAAAAGCTATTATTTGTTCTATGAAAAATTACAGCTTGAAAGTTGAACATAAAACACATTCATAGGGATTATTGACAAATTTGTAGGTACCATTCTGGTGGGATTCTTCTATTTAATTTATATTGTTTTGGTTTATTCTGAATATTATTGGCTGGGAAAAATTCTACCTTATGCAACATGTATTTTAATTTTCATACTGTCAAGGCTAAAGATGTCTACCTTGGCTCTTGACATATTATATAAATATAATACATATTTTTATATTAAAGAGAAAGTAATCTATAGCAGATCAATGGCAGAGAATTTATGTTTATTTCAATTTAAAGGTATAACCAACAAGAAGAAAAAGAGACCTGTTAAGTATATTAATTTACATGTAATTATATGTATCCTATTACATGGTTGAAAACATTTAAATAAAAAAATCTAAGAAATGTTTAATTGTCTTTGAGGAAAATATGAGATATAACTTTCAGTAATAATAAAAGTTAATGGGTCATTGATGAAAATAAATCATTGTTGTGTCCATGAGCTTCAATGTTCGTAGACTGTGATAAGTAGTATTGGCACTAGAGCAACTGGTACTCCACACTCTGAGGGAGATAAAGCCCAGGGATAAATCAGATGCAGCCTGGGACTGACTACAGGTTCTCTTGATCTCAGTAATAATTGCATCTGCCTATCAAACTACTTTTTGCAAGGTCAGAATGATCATGTTCCCTTTAATTTGCTTGCAGGGAAGAGCAAGGGTGGTTTGTGTAGCCAGTAAGTGGCACAGTGTGGCTTTGTCACCTCAGGTACCTCACCCAGAGTTGAAAGTAAACAGGGCCAGTCCTAGAAAAAAACGATGAAGTAATAAAATAGAAAATCCTAGAGAACCTTTGCTGGGGAAGAGCATGACTGATCTGCAGAGCTGATAAATTTTCTCAGTGTAGCTTCCATTCCACTCTCCATCCTGGGGCTGACTTCAAATTCTGACCAAAAGGCCCTCGAGAGTTAGGTTAGGGGAAACTAGAAGTTTTCTCTCCCTATCAGTTCTTCACCTTAGTCTTCTGATTCTCCACTCCAAGCCCAGGTACAAGTGTGCAGACTCTATAAACCAGGAGTTTCAAACTTCTGGGCACACAGAGCCCACATTTATCATTTCCTTTTTTCTCCTGTAAATCCAATGTGTAAAAGATTTTGTCTAGCCAACAAATTACTTTTAATTAACAAACTATTTTCAGTAGAAGGAAAATATACCTTTAGGCACTGGACAAAGTTTTCTGGATCTTGGGCCTTTGATCCATGGTTTTTTGGTCAAACTTTTAAGCAGACTTAAAAATGAGAGGGGAAAATGGCTGGAACAAATCCACAGCACTCAACTCCTTGACTGAGGTTGAAAAATTGTATCTATAGGGTTGTTATTACATAATCATGTGTTTTATCATCTTTTGTAAACTGAATGACAAGCTATTTTTTATTCCCATTTTTGCATTTTAAGTAAATGCCTCTTTGGACACAGACCAAGATTGGCAAGCAAACTTTATGCCTCATCAACACAAGTCTCTCTAAATGTAGCTAAGACATTCTCAGAAAAGTAAGTTTTAGTTAATTTTGTTTTTTAGGCCCATGTTTGATAAGTATAAATCATTTTAGGACAAAGTTTAAAATACGAATCTCCTGAAAAAATTATTAATTTCAATAGAAATTTTGGGACATTTCCTAAATATACCCAGTGCTCTTCACATACTAAGGAGAAATCCTAAAACCTAGGTTATCTACCTGCTAAGCATAAATATGTTCCAATGGAATATCTAACCTGACTAACTCTGTAACTTTATTAAGTACTACCTTAGATTCCTTCCATTTCCAAAGGATATTATTCCATAAAGTAAAATTTTGAATCTTTCCTCAGTTATAACTGTATGTAAGTTGAAGTTAACAAAAACAAATCTTTTAGATCATACTAGTTATCTGTTTTTCTTAAGTGGTTAGAGGCCTTATTACCATAAATAATGTCACCTCAAATGGAAGTCAATAGATTTTAATTGAAGAGAAGGTTGAACTTTGGGCCTCTGATTCTTTGAAACTGTGTATGAGAAAGACTACAGAAGTGAGCAGAAAAGGAATTTAGATTTTACTGTTAAAATCATGATTCGATCAATTCTTACATAGATATTTTTCTGGCATGTTCACTGCTTCCAAATAGTGAATCTTCAGGTCATTGAGTATGTTGAGTATGTTGTGTGTTTCATAAAGATTATTAAAGGCATTTACAACTATTCAAATACCTAGAAACTATACTAGCTAAATTCTCCTTTTTAGGGACATAACTTAGTGAATATATAAGTACCATATTTCATAGATTCTAAAGCACACATTTTCTTCATATTTTAATATCTCTTACAATTGATGTCATTTTAGACTTATATTTGGCAAAGCTTTTCCTTTTTTAATGGTACATAAAACATGATATGTCTTATACTAAAGAGATGGTATCTTAGATTCAATGAAATACTGTAATTTCTAGGAAGAAAAAAGGCATCACAGACCTTTCTTCTAAATTAGATACTAGAGCACATAAATTCTAGTAATCACTTGTGTGGTGATCTTTGGCATGACAGGAATCTCACCATACTGTAAACAAACATTTCAGTGATTTCTCACCTTTTCATCTGTAGAGTTTCTTCTTGGATGCTTTCTTTCAAAATTAGAAAACTGAGGGGGCAGAGACAGAATAAATGTAAATCATCTTTGCTGTGCATTTCTCATTTCCAGAGAAGGGTTAGTTTTGCTTTAGCCATATATAGTAGAGAAGTAAAGATTCCATTCCCTCCCCATAGTATTAATATAACAAACTGGTCAGCCTATTTGCTAAATTAATGTACAAGACCACTAACTTTACTAATGTTTTGGATTTGCATTTCGATGAGGGGAAAAAACTGAGCTACTATAACTTTGAGGAAAAAATAATACTTTACATCTTTTTTCGTACTTCCATGCAAACTAGAAGTTGAAGTTTTAAAACTTTGTAAAGGAGACGTATTGAAAGATTCTTAAGACTTCAAAAGAGAGACTTGTGGTCATTTTTCCACAAGCTTGGGTATCTGTCTTTGTGAACAGAGTGTGCCACATAAGAATCCCTTGTATCTATGCGTTACTTATTAACATGAAGTTTCAAGCTTAAAGGCTAAAAGAAAATTAACCCATTTTTATTATAGTACAGCTACGTAATGAAAAAGGCTATTTTATATTATGACCAAGGATTAATATTACTGTTGGACTCTCTTCATAGGCATAGCAGTTAGCAGTGGCAGGAATCGATTTACAAACTTTAAAAAGAAAACTCAAGGCTAATTTCCTTAAATGGTTTTATTCCATCATATTATGATGTGCCAAAGACATTTATATAACTCATTACTTAAATGCTCTGTTAAAGAACTCTAAAAAGATTCTAAGAAGTATTACATAGTAACAAATGCTAGGTTAAAATAGGATTTTAATCACCAATAAAAATTATTTGTAATGCTTTTCCACAAAGAAGGCACTACACTTTAGCTAGTTTATTGTTAGTATATTATAGTCTGTGTTTATATATATTAAATGTAGTGTGTGTGTGTTTATGAACCATATAAAACATTAAACAGAATTGTAACCTAGGAAAATATTTTTTCACCATCTACTGTAATATTTAGGAAGGAAGTCTCTTCAAAGAATATTGAAAATAAAGTATCTTCAAAGAATATTGAAAATAAAGATATCTTAAATCTACAGTCTGACCTGTGGTCATCTTCCTTCTTAAAAGAAAGCACAGGTAATAACATTTGCTTTATTGAGTTGAGTAACTGTGGTTCTAACTTAGCCTTCCTTTTCTGTGACCTTTGGGAGTTGACAACTCTGTTGATCTGGGGCAGGTCATGGGAATCAACAGTTTCTCAAATTCATGTACCAGGTGATTCTCATATGCAGCCAGGTATGGGATCCATGGGCGTACATTACATAAGATGATAATGACCACGTATTAAATCCTAGAGTGGATTAAAATACCTAGGGAAGCATTAACAAGTTCCATTCATTTAACAACATTTGAAAGCCAGAGTGCCGAGTGCCAGGCACTGGTTTAGAAGCTGTGGATACAATAGTTGGCAAAACAGGGAAACTCCTTGCCCTTGTGAAATTCACATTCTAGTAGAAGACAGCCAACTATTAAAAATAAATAACAATAGGCTTGTCTGAAGGTAGCAAGTTATCTCAGTTGATTGTTCACAGTCAGTTACAGATCGAACTCCTCATTCTGCTCTTTCCTCCTTCTCACTACTGAACTTGACTACTCTGGGAGAAAAAAAAAATACATACACAAACAACGCCCTGGTTTTTCTTCAGAACAAATACATCTTTCACCTTTTACTAAAGGTTTCCGTGGAGAGAAACCGTTGTGAGTTGGTAACCAAATTTTTTGAGGCCTTGCTTAGGCAGCGCTAAAGAAACAAAACAAAAAACCCCAAAGACATACACACACTTAAATAAGCGAAACATTTACAGGTTGTGATAGGTGCTACAAGGTAAATGAACAGTGCCAGGAGAGAGGACTACTTTAGCTGTAGGGATCAGGAAGCCTCTCATGATGCTAAGTGTTTGTGATGTGAATGCGGCAGTTTCTGTGACATCACAGGATGTCCTTAATTCTTAATTATGACCTTCCTCTGATGCATCAGTGTGTTGAGTCAGCGCACGGGCTGGGTGCACACTGGAAGGTCAGGGTGGTTGTGAGCTGATGGAGACTGTACTTGAAGCGGAAGCGCGTAGGTGGGTGGCCTGAATGATGCAGCCATCGAACTCTTGGAAGAACGTGATATTCCTTTTCAGGGTAGCACTTTCGCTTTAGAGTCAGGAGTTCGCTTTAGAGTCAGCAGAAGTTTTAAGTTTTATGTTTTTTTTTCCTCTGTGTTTTCTTAACATTGTCTTACTGGAGTTCTAGATTTCCTCATTTTCTTCTGTCTAACACGTGTTTATACATTATTTAGAGTAGCTCATCACACTCCCATCAAAGAGACATCTCAAATGACTTCGTAGGCACTCAAAATCTTACAAGAGAAAAAGTTCTAAACACTACCTCATTGATGTTGAGAGAATTACATAAGTTAAGATACATAGTGTTCAGAATATAACTGTTATGGTGATGATTATGTTAGTTTTTTTTTTTAATTTTTTTTTGTTAGTTTTATTTAATATATCAGTTTTACAGATAATAAGATCTAATTTTTTCACAGATAATATTTAATTTTTGAACTTTTCAATGTTTGTTGATTAAATTATTTATATTCTGTTTTAGGTGAAGTGGGCAAAGATGCAGTCATTGCAAAGCAAGAGAAAAATAATGAATATTGCCTTAAGAATATTGATGATAAATTGTCAGAATCAATAGATGATGATGATGATGAAGATGATACCAATGATGAAGATAACGATGAAGACAGTAACCCTAAAAAAGATACTTGCGCCCCACTAGAGTTAATGACAGAAGTAAGTTTTTCTTGTGCATTATAATTTAGGAAACTTAAAAATATTGAAATAAATAGCCTTGATGGTTAAAGTAATTAGTAAATATTGCATGTTCTCACTCTTGTGGGGGCTAAAAAAGTGGATCTCAGGGAAGTAGAAAGTAGAATGGTAGTTACCAGAGACTGAAAAGGGAAAGAGGAGGATGAAGAGAAGTTGGCCAAGGAGTACAAAAATACAGTTGGGCAGAAGGATAAGTTCTAGTATTCAGTAGTGCAGTAGGGAAATTATTATTTGGAATGATTTATTGTATATTGCAAAATAATAAGAAGAGAAAAATTATAATGTTCCCAACACAAAGATAAATGTTTGAGGTGGTGGATCCCAACTACCCTGATTTGATCATCACACATTATATACTGGTATCAAAATATTGCATGTACCCCCAAAATAAGTATACCTGTTGTATATCAATTAAAAAATAAATATTTTTTAAAAATTAGCAAAAAGACCCTTGCCCACATGTAGATCCTTATCTGACTACTCATTGCTGTTACTATAATACTTTCACCAGGTTAGAGTTGAAAGAAGATCCTGGAAGGGACATACCATATTCTAGAAAGGCAGAGACAGTAGTAAGAGAAATTTTGGTATAAAACTCTTCAAGGACTGCTTTAAGGAATGCTTTCTACACACTGGGAACCATGCTGGTTGTTGGGGATATAGCAATAAATAAGAGAGACATGTCCTTGCCCTTGAGAACAGGCACATATATAACTAATTACAATGAAATGAAATACACGCTAGTAAAAGTATTTATGAAGTTCTCTGGGAACAGGGAGGACTAAGTGACTAATTGAGGAGGAGGAATAAGGGAGAAGAGAAGGATTTTTAGAGGAAGAGACATGAGTGGAATCTTAGAAACTTGAAGGGAGAGGGAAGGATAGGAATCCATCTGGTAAATAAGTGGAGAAGGTATCTCTGGCATAGGAAACAGCACATGCAAAGGCACTGAAGCCTGAAGCAGCACACTCAAAAATGGTACAGAAACATTTACTGGCAGTTCTGTGGAGAAAGCAATTTTACCTCACTTGCTGTGGTGTCACAGTCTACCTTTAATTATCATTAATATTATACAACTTCATGTATATTGTAAGAACTTCATAACAGGATACTTTCATTTCTCCTTCCCATCCTTTGTATTATTGATGTCATACATTTTATTAATATTTCTATGTATAAGTCCCACGATACATTATTATTTTTGTTTTAAATAGTCAATTATCTCTTAAAGAGATTTTAAAATGTCCTTTTTATTTTCCCACATGTAAGCAATTTCTGGTGTTCTTCATAGCTTTGTGTAGATCCTAATTTCTGCCTGATATCATTTTCCTTTTATCTGAACAACTTCCTTTAGTATTTCTTATAATGCAGTTCTGCTGGCAATGAATTTGTTCAGCTTTTGCTTGTGTGAAAAGTCTTCATTTCATCTTCTTTTTTTTTTTTTTTTTGAGACAAGGTCTCACTCTGTTGCCAAGGCTAGAGTGCAGTGGTGCCACCAGAGCTCACTGCAACCTCAAACTCTTGGGCTCAAGTGATCCTCCTGCCTGAGCCTCCTAAGTAGCTGGGACTATAGGTGCATGCCACCATGCCTGGCTAATTTTTAAAAATTTTTTTGTAGAGACAGGGCCTCACTATGTTGCTCAAGCTGGCCTTGAACTCCTGGCCTCAAGTGATCCTTCTGCCTAAGCCTCCCAAAGTGCTAGGATTACAGGCATAAGCCACAATGCCCAGCCTCACCTTCATTTTTAAAGAATATTTAGCTAGAGAATTCTAGGTTGCCAAGTTTTTTCCTGTGCTTTGAAAGGATGATCCATTGTCTCATAGCTTGCATAGTTTTAGACAAGGTATCCACTCTTATTCTTTTTTTTATTCATCTATATATAATGTCTTTTAAAAATTTTTTCCTCTGTATTATTATATTTGGCAATTGTATATGGTGTGCCTAGGTGTGGTTTTCCTCATGTTTCTTCTGTTCATTGAGATTGTTGGATGTATGAGTTTGTGGTCTTCATCAGGTTTGGAAAATGTTCAGTTATTAATGCTTCAGATTTTTTTCTGACCTCTTCTCTCTCTCTCTCTTCATTTGAACTACAATTACACATGTGCTAGACCACCCAGTGTTGTCCCAAAGGTCACTGATGTTTCATTTAATTTTTTTAGTTTATTTTCTCTCTGTATTTCATTTTAAATCATTTCTATTTCTGTCTTTAAGTTCATGATCTTTTCTTTGAAGTTATAATCTACTTTTAATCCCATCTTGAATTATATTTTTTGCATTTCAGATACTATATTTATCATCTCTAGAAGTTCTGTTCAGTTTTTTAATATTTATTCTTTCTCTCGTCATCATGTTCATATTTACCTCTGCTTTTGAACACATAACACATATTTATAATAGCTGTTTTAACATGCTTGCCTGTTAAGTTTTCTCTTGCTTATGAGTCTTATTTTCCTGCTTCTTTGTATGCCTGGTGTTTTTTTTTTTTTTTTTAGAGACAGAGTCTCACTGTGTTGCCCAGGCTGGAGTGCAGTGGTAGGATCATAGCTCACTGCAACCTCCAACTCCTGGGCTCAAGTGATCATCCTGCCTCGGCCTCCCAAACAACTGGGACTACAGGCACACGACACCACACTTGGCATCTGGCAAATTTTTACTGAATCCTAGACATTGTAAATCATATATTCTTGGGTACAAACTTTTGTTGTTTTTCTTTAAATAATGTTAGACTTTGCTCTAGGACACAGTTAAGTAACTTGGAAGCAGTTTTCTCTTTTTGACCCTTGCTTTTAGGCTTCGTTAGGGAGGGTACATGGGAGACTTTATAGTGTAGGGTCACTCCTGAGGCAATACTCTTATGAGGATTCCCTGCCGCCCATGTTCTGTGTATTAGGAGGACCTTCCACTCTGGCTGTTAAGAACATGAGCTCCTCTCAACCCAGTGTAAAGTCCAGTGAGTATTCTACCTGCTCATTCTAGTGATTCTTTCTCCAGCTTCCGATAGTTTCTTCATACTCACATGCAGATCAGTACCAGTCAAAGACTCATAGAGATACCTCTGAAGATTGCTGGAGCTCTTTGTCTTTGTGAAGCTCTCTTCTCTTGAAAATTATCCACATCGGCCTCTCTGCAGTCCAGACTATGTTATAGAGAGATTATTGGTCTCTGTCTTGATTCTCCCTCCCCATGCTGGTCTCTAGAATACATTTTGTTTCCCTTTTCTCAGAGACATATCACTGTTCTGTGATGTCTGTTGTCCAGCGTCTGAAAACTGTTGTTTCATATATTTGTCCAGTTTTATGGTTGTTTAAGGAAAGAAAGTAAGTCTGGTCTTTATTACCCCATTATGGCTAAAAGCCTTAATTAGATTTTTAGCACAAAGAAAAATACTTATGTACTTTCCTTCTTAGGTAATTTAATCCAAATGCTAGTCGTGAAATCACACGAGGAAATCAGTCACATTTACTATGTTTTCTTTATAGAATAAAGTATGTATAGGAAATTTTGAAATTTCCCTAATATTATAGGGTGCTTTTAAGAAGACTAAAAATTGATGCTCAGTGTTGGAAAGATTTCACTTAACCACTCTTCCTCTTGACTACACACCTAAATCATTCATGAATTATAGAGCATTCAGAGACCCTGTCTACCATAACCAAACTGTCTGGAGTTGCTCATTTTCTTTCTTTCCTCTTTCAACATTTAATTATGAAAGTAATCCATGAATTTTCATGTAAAAATTCAGATAGATAAGATTGCATACTTTCATATCTTGTGCTGTTCATGAGATAGATCTTTTGTTTTCACAATGCATTCCGTTTTGATTTTCCCAACTTTTTATTTTGAAAATGTTCAAACCTGTAGAAAAGTTGAAAGATTAAACAATGAACACTTACTGTATGCTCTTTACCTAGATTCACTCCTTGTTAACATTGTGCTACATTTGCTTTAACTCTCTCCTTTGATAGATGAGCCATAGATATAGTGTAGATGCATATGGTTGACTAAAACATTTTAAAGAAAGTTGCAGATATCATATAACTTCACCCCTAAATACTTGAGCATGGGTTTCCTTAGTTCATTCGTTTTTGTTTTTTTTTTGAGACAGAGTCTCACTCTGTTCCCTGGGCTAGAGTGCCATGGTGTCAGCCTAGCTCACAGCGACCTCAAACTTCTGGGCTCAAGCGATCCTCCTGCCTCAGCCTCCCGAGTATATGGGACTACAGGCATGTGCCACCATGCCCGCCTAATTTTTTTATATATATATATTCTTTGAAATTCACTTTTTTAAAAATATTTCATCTCAGTTGGGACTAGCCACATTTCAAGTGCTTACTAGCCACAGTTTTATGGTGGCTAGTGGCTACTGTATTGGATAGTGTAGCCTTAGACTTTTAACTGCCAGGACTAGGGCTGACTTTGTAATTAAACAGGCAGTCCCCCTCTAAACACTCCAAATACATACTCTATCTTGAAAAACATTTTTTGAAAATACAAATACTACTAAAAAGGGTTATTAGCAATTCTCAGCAAATACCATATTGCTTTGATTCTGAGACTTATTTTCTACCATTCTTCCATTTAAAAATTTCTGGAATTAGAGTCTTATATGGGATTTGTATGTATTATGCAGTGATGTTTCTTTTTCCCCTTCTGAAAAGCTCTTATCAGATTGATGATCTGTCTGAATGATGACATTGTAGAATGCTGTGTTTGTCATCTATTAAGATAATTCTGTGATTTGTTAGTAGCAAATTTGAGCACAGAGACATTTCATTTTCCTGCCTTTCCTATCTTAGATAATATTCTTACCATTCCTCTATCTGAAGAAGCTGGAAACTTTTGTCATCCTTGATTTTCACCTCCTATCCCTAAGCATCTCACACATATGTATCCACCTGCCTATTTGGACATGAAATCTGCTTATATCCTCAGCACAATATCCAAGATATGGTGGGCTCTTACTATGTGGTTTTTCCTTTAATCCTATTGCCTATTCCTCTCCTTGCAACTCCACTGCTACTACCACAGTCTAGGCTGCCATCTGTCATCTTTCATCTGGTTGTGTTAATGTCTCACCTGGTTCCTCTGCTGCAGTCTTTTCCGTAATGTATTCGTCTGTCAGAGTCATTTTCTTTCCTGAAAAAACAGTGTGATATTTTACTTCTACTCTTAACTATGTGCAATGGCTTCCCATTGTCCCAGTGATACCTCCTCCAGTTCAGTCTGTGTTGCAGCCAAACTCAGCCTTAGCTTATTCTTCACCATATTTTACCTTTGCTCATATGTCTCTGTGTGCCTAAAATCACTTTCCCAAGCTTTATGAATTAATGTAGGCATTATTATCTCTCTTTTG
>NW_012149063.1:3949492-3970959 GCF_000956105.1 Propithecus coquereli
TTTTTTAGTAGAGACGGGGGTCTCACTCTAGCTCAGGTTGGTCTCGAACTCCTGAGCTCAAAGGATCCGCCCACCTCAGTCTCCCAGAATGCTAGGATTACAGGCGTGAGCCACCACGCCCGGCCTAGTTCATTCTTTAATATAACACTATATCCTTATCACATCTGAGAAAATTAACAGTTATTTCATAATATGTGATACCCGAATTCAAAGCAAAGGAGCCTTTGAAATTGATTCCATGCTTCTTTATTTTTCTGAGACTAGTATTATTAATGTAATACTTCATTAAATAGACTAGATTTTAGATGATATTAAGGAAGTCTTGATTTTTTTAGATATGAAAATAATATTATGATTGGGTTTTCTTTTAATATAAAATGAAATGGTATCTATAAACTGCTTTAAAATAATGCAGACAGAGGAGAGGAAAGAGTGTATGGTGATACTGATAAAAACAGATGGGCAAAATGTTAATTTTGAAGCTGAGAATTGGGGATATGGACTTATTTCACTATTCTCTCTACTTCTATGTGTATTTAAATTTTCCATAATAAAGAGATTTTAAAAATATAAGCAATAGCTGCATATTTTACTGTTCATATCCTCTGACTATGATCAATGAAACTAAACATTAATTACAAAAATAATTACAACAACAAATTAAAACCACCTTAAACTAAAAGATATTCTTCTACATGACACAAAAAGAAAAATCAAAATTAAACTTACAAACTATTTGGAAAATAGTGATCACCACAACACTAAATATTAAAATTTTTGAAAAGAGCTTGAAGTTTCAGATGCTTTGATAATGATGATGATTCAAGGAAGAATGACAATAAATGAACTAAATATTAATGCCAGAAACTAGAAAAATAACAAAATAAACATAAGAAAATCAAGAAAATGAATTAAAGGAAAAAATGAGTAATTCAAACTAAAAACCAAATTAGGATATCGGAGCTGGGTATTTGAAAAAAGAGTGACATAGATATACCACTAGATATCATAATTAAAATGGAGTAAAATCACAAGTAAGAATGAAAATGAAAATGTCTTAACCTTAATCAAGAATAGATTTTTAAAATATAAGAATTCTGTTGCACATGTTGAACACATTTGTTGATTAATATGTGAATAGATGAGAATTTTGATGAAATTAATGATTTATAGAAAAATCTCTAGAAGAGTTCCATTTACAGTGGGGGGGTGGAAAAAAACCATAGTAGAAACTGAGAAAACCAGTAGAAAACTACTTCTTAAAACGATAGCTGGGTATTTATCAAATATCTGGAAATGTGTGAGAAATGTCTCTTTTATATTACTCAGTGCCCCCATCTCTTACAGAGTAAAACCTGTGTGCCTGGGTGTGGTTCAGAATATGTCACACACAAGCAAGGGCAATCATCAAAGTGTAGGGTTTTATTTGTAAAGAAAGCCACCTAAGTAGCTAATAATTGAAGATTAATTTCGTAAATTGTAGCTTAAGCAAAAAATATATGAGAATATTTAATGCCATGGGGAGGAAAATGATAATCTATGGATTTTTTAAAAGTTATTAAATAATCCTAATTTTTGTAAATGCGTATGTGTTTATTTATGGAAAAATACTGAAAGGATATACACAAAGATATTAAAAATAAACATCTCTACATGATAGAAAGATAAGTGCTTTTTAATTGGGGACAGAATGTATTTCTTTAGCTTTTTAATTTCCTACATAAAAATATATATTACTTTGTAACAAAAATTAATAAATATAATAAAGGCAAAACTGGATGATATGTAAGAGCAATGCTGCAAAATACTGAGTCTACATTTTTTTCAGCTAAGTACTGTCATATAGTTACGGGCTCAGTTTACAAATGAAACCTGTATCTAAACCAAAGGAATATTAAAATAAAGTGATTAATGTCTTCACTGTCTGCCAGTTGAATCAACCTGTATATTCTCAAGTTGTTCAGCGGTACATAACGTGGTGTGGCTGCCACAAAGCAGAGCCATTATCATCCTCATCGTTGCTATCAGAAGTCCTTAAAGATCCTTGATTAATTGATTGATTATAGATTCATTCCTGGAAAGACATGTATAAATGTTAAAAGCAAAATAATCATTAATGGAAGATTTTCTAGGGAGTTCGTAATTGACATTTAAATTCTCTCTGAGACTACTTACCTGAAGAATTTATTGTTTTCCAGTTCCTGAGAGCAGAAATGGGTCGAGACTACCACCTGGCAAAAAAATTATGTCAGATGAGTAAGTACAAAATACTTTCACATTTTCCAATCTTTTCTTTGTTTCTTAAAATAAATTCCGTAATATGTCAGATGGTTTGATTATCATAAGTCTAGTGAATTCCCTGATAGTGTCTCAGTGATTCCTTGATAGAAAATTAGGTTGATTGGTTTAAGGACCAATTTTGACTTCTAGAGTACCTTTTAGTGGAATAAATTAATGTAGGCTAACATAGACTGATTACTACCACTGGAAAATAAGGTAAAATCTTTACGCTCATGATAGTGGGTTAGGAGCTTTATACCTTTAGTTTCAAAGAAGTGTCAGGTGTTACAGCAGTCGAAGCTTACTTAACATGCATTTATTCCCCAAATATTTGAGTGCATTCGTGTGCCAGGCACTGTTCCAGGCACTGGAAATACAACAGTCAACAGGACAGATAACATTCCCATATTTATGTCTAGTGTTGACAAATAATAAACTAATTAATAAATAGTGTGTCATTAATGATAGGTGGTAGAAAATGATAGAAAAATTAAATACAGAAGAGGGAATAGAAGGTACTGGGAGAAGGCAAAGCAGTTTTAAATAGGATGGTCTAGGAAGGCCTCACGGAAGGACTAGAGTAAAGGCTTGAGGAAGTTGAGTAGACCGGCCACGTGGTTATCTGGAGGAGTGGGCCCGGCAGGATGAGTAGCAGTGTGCTGTGGTGGGAGTGTGCCTGGTGGGAACAGCAAGGACAGTGTGACTGGAGCAGAATGAGCAGGGGGCGTTGATAGGCGGCGAGGGCAGAGAGGTTATGGGCAGGGGGTTGTCATAGTGCATAGGATCTTTTCTCAATTTAAGGACTTTCCTTTTTCCCTGAGGGAAGTGGGAAGCCACTGGAGGCTTTTGAGTAGAGGAATGATATGATCTACCTTATTTTTCTTTCTATATTTGGTTTTTAGTGGTTTGACTTAATATTCAAAATAGTTGTGGTTTTCTTTGTATTTATACTGTTTGGGACGTTTACTGAGTTTCTTAAATCTACAGGTTGGTGTTTTCATCAGCTTTGAAAATTTCTTGGCCATTACCTTCTCAAATACCACTTCTGCCCTATTCTTTTTCTCTCTCTTCTTTTCCTGGGTCTCATAAATTAGAATTTTTTTCATAGTGTCCTACATGTATCTTACACTCAGCTTTGTTTTTAAAAATTTCTTTTTATTTCTATGCTTCAGTTTGGATATTTACTATTGACCTGTTTTTGAGTTTCTTTATCCTATCTTCAGCTGTGTCCAATCTGCTGTAAAAACTATTCAGTGAATCAAAGATTGTATTTTACAATTTTAGGATGTCTATTTAATGATTTGAAAAGATTCCAGTTCTCTGTTGAAATTCAACTATCTTTTCAACTATTTTGTCCATCTTTTCCTCTAGTATATTAGTCATAGTTATTTTTTTATTTTATTTATTTATTTTTTCTGAGACAGAGTCTCACTCTGTTGCCCTGGCTAGAGTGAGTGTCGTGGCATTAGCCTAGCTCACAGCAACCTCAAACTCCTGGGCTCAAGCGATCCTTCTGCCTCAGCCTCCCGAGTAGCTGGGACTATAGGTATGCGCCACCATGCCCGGCTGATTTTTTCTATATATTTTCAGTTGTCCAGATAATTTCTTTCTATTTTTTAGTAGAGACAGGGTCTCGCTCTTGCTCAGGCTGGTCTCGAACTCCTGAGCTCAAACAATCCGCCCGCCTCGGCCTCCCAGAGTGCTAGGATTACAGGCGTGAGCCACCGCGCCTGGCCCAGTCATAGTTATTTTAAAGGAGAAAATTCACGAGGCACAGTGGCTCGCCCCTGTAATCTCAGCTACTTGGAAGCTGAAGCAGAAGGATCACTTGAGGCCAGGAGTTCAAGACCAGCCTGGGTGATATAGCCAGACTCTGTCTCAAAAATAAATAAATAAATAAGCAAACAAATAGATAGAAAATAGCAACTCCATAATTAAACTTTATTGATAGTAGGGGTCAAAATATTCATGAATGTCGGACTTAAATTAAGTCTTATGGTAAAGTTCTCAGAGTGAAAATACAGCAGAGATTTGGGGGTCTACCCTTGCTTGCCTCACACAGAGTCCCCACTGTGGATAGAGGATTCTTAATCATTGGCTAATTTTTAAAATGGGCTTCTTGAATACTTTAACACTATCTATTTTATATCTGAGATGATTAATTTGCCTTCTTTAATCCTTTCAAGCATTTTTGACCTGTAGAGTCATTGAATAAACTATTTTGGTCAAAACTATTTTTGGTGGCTCACAAACACAGAATTTCCAGTCAGAAGGAATCCTGAGGTAGAATCATGTTCAATCCTCTACTTTTATAAAGAAACTGAAGCAGAGAGAGGTGAGCAGCTGGCTCAGCACTACTCACAGTGACACAGTGACATTCCTAGTGACACAGCCAGAGTGGGAACCTAAGCCTCTTTCTCTCACAGTACCTTTCTTCTCTCAGATGGCTAATGTAGAAGCGAATGATTCTGTAGCTCTACCTCCCAATTCTCTGAATTCCTTGAGCCTAATTGTGGGAGAATTTATATATTTTCTTACCATATCCATCAATCGTTTTAGAAATCCTCTGCCTGAAGCTTACAAAATATTAACATATGCACTAATCTCACCATATCTGTCAGTCAGTTTTGGCTGTTAGCCCTGCAGTATGCTACATAAACAGCAGGTGTTCAATAAATGCTGTTGACCTGACTTGAACCAGTGAGCATACATTAAGTGCCAGGTCAATGGGGGTGAAAAAGTTCAAACTGAGCTATCTTAATGGGGTCATATCCTTTTAAAAAACTTCCTCCCTCTCTTCCTTCTTTCCTTCTTTCCTTCTGACAAATGCACATTGAGCACCAACTCTGTACCAGACATTATGCTGGGAGCTGGAGAGACAGTGGGAGTCAAAGCACATTGAGGTTGACATCAAACACCACTATTGGCTCACTCAGCAACACTGTTCACTCTTTTCTGTGTTAAATAGTGGTGCTTCTGAAACTAAGGATTAGACTACAGGAGAAGGAGTTATGAGGGTCCTAGACAGGACCCATAACCCATAAAGCCAGTTGGGAAAGAACACTGCTCCCAAGAGGAAGTAGGGGCTGACTGGCAACATGGGAAAAGAGGCTTAGAGATGAGGGTTCTGGGGTGCTGGTGCAAAATAAAATTGGCTACCCCTGAGGCAGATTCCCAGCCACGGGTATAAAATTAGGGAGGCCCAGGTTAGCAAGGCCAAGCAAGGTCAGTGAAGAATGGAGAGCTGGAGCAGGCTCTGACTCAGGGAAGGAAGCGCTAGTTCTTTGATGTTAGTAGAAACATGTGCCCTGAATCCCTCTTTGTATTTAGAGCAATAGACAAATGAATTTTTCTCATCTACTTTACATATAAATACTTTATATGTAAATGCTTATAGTATTCATATTCTTTTGTCTTTTTTTCCATATTCTAGCTCCTCTACATAACACTCCCCCTTTCTCTATGTGTATATTTATAAATTTATAAGTTTGTATTTGTAAACATAGATTATGTATTTATATATGTATGTATTGAGCACCTACTATGGGAGCATTCTTGAATACATTGTTTAATTTTTAAGACAATTTCGTGAGGCAGATATCATTAATCTCACTTTACAGATAAGGAAACTGAGGCCAAGCAAGGGGAACTAATTTGTACAAGGTCATGCAACCAGTAAGTAGTAGAGTTAGGATTACATTCAAGGTCTAACTTGAAAGCCTTATGATTTTCCTACCATGTTTCTATTTCCTCATTTGATTAATAAGCTTATTTTTCTGGTAAAGGAGGCAGAGACTTAGAAAATAAATACTTCCATGGATCATTCAGGCTAGAAATGGCTCCTAAGGTCAACTACTATAGTATATTTATTTTCTTTATTTGTATCTAAGGCAATTAATTTATATAAAATAATGCATCCTTGTCCCTTCAGAAATGTTGTGCACATTCATTTTCTTGAATAAAGTCACTGATTTCTGAGGTCTGGTCTTGTCTTGTCTTGGTCTTGGTCTTGGTCTTGGTCTTGTCTGGTTTGATCTTGGGTCTTGGTCTTGGTCTTGGTCTAGTCTTGGTCTTGGTCTTGTCTTGTCTTGACAGGGTCTTGTTCTGTCACCCAGGCTGGAGTACAGAAGCCTGAATGTAGCTCACTGTAACCTCGAACTCCTGGGCTCAAGTGATCCTCCCACCTCAGCCTCCCAAGTAGCTGGGACTACAGGTGTGCTCCATCATGCCTGGCTAATTTTTTTTTTTTTTGGTAGAGACAGGATCTCACTATGTTTCCCAGGCTCCTAGGATGTTTTCTTGTTGTCCGATTACAGTGTAGTCATTTATATTTTCATTTGGCTGTAGGGCTTCCTATCTGGCATCCAGGTGTCCATAGGTTCTTTTCTTTTTGCCCACCTTTTAAAAAATTTGTGTTGGGTTCCCCCAAGAAATTTTGTCTGTTGGCATAGCCTTGAATTTTATATTTTCAGCATACCGTTTTTATATGGTCTTAATGTTTCCTTATCATTTTCCTGCTCTCTCATGCAAAACTGACATCTCTGCTCAATACTATTTTCTGCCAGGCAGTTGGGGCAGCCTAGAAAAGTGGTTTTTATATGGAACTGAAAGTCAAGAGTCCAAAGTACTTTTCTCCGTCCATCTCATGAATGGCTGTGAGATGCCCAATCTATTTCCTGGTCACTTCACCTGTAAGTCAGAAACTCGTGGCTCAGTTTCCTCAGGGTGCCACATTTCTGCTCCCAGGCAGCCAGAGAGTCTACGCAAAGGACATTGAGGCGCCCTGGAAGACTTACTTCATAAATTACAACAATTGTAAATGGTAAAGAATAATGGCTTGAAAACCAAAGTCATTCTCATCATTACAGGTCTCATGCAAATACAGATGTACTGTATCTTCAGAAAAGATAGTTCCTACAAAGCTTTCTATTTTTTTTTTGAGTAAAATAAATGATCCTTTCTTATTAGTTTATAGTATAATTTTATCTAGGAGTAAAAAGGCTACTTTCTACTCATTTGTATTCATTTTTCCATTTTTAAATATTTCTGGGGTTCCTGCTCTGTGCCAGGTACTCTCCTAGGGATTTAACTGTGAACAAAGTAAGTGCTCTGTGCTCTTGCATGTCCCCCAGTCTGAGGAAGGTAGAGCCCTATAGGCAGCAGGACTCCTGCCTCTATGCCCCAGCCCTTCAGCCAGAAGAAAACACCTACTGAATGCTTGGGAAGGAATCAGGCCTTTCACTAAACCCAGAACCATTCCAGGAGAACTAATAATAACCAACATTTATTCAGCACTCACCATGTGCCAAGGACTGGACTAAGTACTTTATATACGTTATCTAATTGATTAGCCAAAATAGCCCAGTGCAATAGACAATACTATTACAGATAAGGAAACTGAGGCACAGAGATAGTAAGTACTTTCCCCACCATGACCCAGCTAGACAGTGGCAGAGCCAGGATTCACATCTGACAATCTCTCTCCAGGGTCCATGTAGGCTCTGCTTTCCTTATGGAGCTCAGGTTGGGAAACAACCCCTAGAATACACCTGCATGTGCTAGAAGCTTCTCTTAACTCTTTACAAACCCTACTAGCCTGCTAAATAAGAAGAATTTTTGATTCATCACCTAGATATTGCTGGGATAAGTTTCAAAGCAAATACCTTTCCCTACTCTGATAATCGGCAATTGCCAGCAGTTGTTGTTAAACCATGGGGGTGGCTAATCTCATACTTCAATCTCATGGGGTAATCCTAATTTTGACATGAAATTTTCTGAACTGTGTTCCAAGGAATGTTAGTTCAACATTTCTTAATAAGTGTTCCACCAAAAATTATTCCATTGTCAAATAAATTCGGAAAACCACATTCTCCTCTCTATAGTGTCACTCCATAAATTAATATAACTATTATTAGAGACGGATATGGTCTCAGGAGTTTTGCAGGGCTCTGCCCTGAAAGAATATGTGAACGTGTTGGTTTGCATATCAAAAGCTGCTCCACCTCAGGAGGGCATCTCAAAGGTCAGTAGCAGCTGCTTTCCAAGGTGATGCTGCTGTCTCAACTTCGTGGTTCTCACCTGCTTTGAAGGACAAAGCAAGGTCTACATGGAATCACGGGATGAGAGCTGATCAAAGAGTGTCAGCCCAGAGACAGATACCTGCGGCTAAAACAAATTGGCCCAAGGGACAGTTCGTGCTTGACTTCTGATGACATGTCTCTATTTGCAATAACTAGATAAGAAATATGGAGCCACTATATCTCTGTTTAACCCTACTGTTAAGTAATAGCTTTATCTTAGAACTTAGAAGCTTGTCTTTGAAAGATTTTGTAACCAGAGTTAGTTAAGGGATCCATAGAAGCCTTTTGAAAGGCTTTTAACCCAAAACAAACTACCTGTTATTATGTAAATCTGTTACCCTTGGCAACTAATCTCTGTACCTTTAAATACCCATGTAAAAGTTTATTCTGGGCCTTATGATTCATGGGGATATCGTAGGGACCCCTGAGTACCTGCTTTTTGCCTGTTATCTTTATAAATCTATAAAACTATACCTTCGTCTCTGTGTATTCTTTTATTTCTATTATTTTCCATTTTCTATTATTTTCTTATCCTTTGTGACGACCCCTACCTAAGGGACCCGATTTTTTGCTGGGAACGTAGCTAACTCCCCGCACTATATGTTTTTTTGGTTGTTTATTTGTCTGAGACATGGTCTCTCTCTGTCACCCCGGCTAGAGTACAATGGGGTCATCATAGCTCACTACAACCTCAAACTCTCCTGGGCTCAAGTGATCCTCCTGCTTCAGCCTCCCAAGTAGCTGGGACTACCTACAGGCACGCACCTCCACATCCAGCTAATTTTTCTATTTTTTGTGGAGACAGGGTCTTTCTCTTGCTCAGGCTGGTCTCAAACTCCTGACCTCAAGCAATCTTCCCACCTCAGACTCTCAAAGTGCTAGGATACAGGCGTGAGCCACCACGCCAGACTTACAGGTTTCTTCATAGTTATGAGCATATTAATGGTTCTGTAAAATCCTGTGATTATTCCTTACTATAGCTTTACCTGATTAATTTCATTTAATCTAGTTTCCCAAATATATATGAAGAAACTAGTATCTAAAGAAGCAAGTTGGAGAAACACTATTCTAGAGAGAAGCTTAGCCTCAGAAAGATTTAGACTATTAATGATAAATATATTTTAGCCAAGTTAAAATGTATGAAAAGGTACTTTTATTAGAAACTTTACATGTATATATAATGATGCATAAAATACCTATAAGATCCTTAAAAGCAGCTTCTAAGCAAGCACACAGTCGTGCTACCCCAGACTGATGATAAGTTGCTAGTTATGTTAGTGGATTAGGAAATAAAGTCCTTTGTTTGGCGTGTCAGGATGAAAGCCAAGAGTGGGGGCCCATGAGCCAGTGAGTCCTAGCCCAATCATCCACAATTATCTCTTCCTCCTAGTCAGATGAAAAACACACTTGATGTTTCAGTGCCCCCTGGGGGCCACCAAGATATCAAGCAGGAGTCGCAACATAAGTGGATGATGTAGAATTATGAATATTCTGCAAGCCAGGTAGGAAGAAAGAAAGGAGAGATCAGTAGAGAAAGATCTGAAAAAAAAAATAGTCCAGAAAACTCTGAAACAAAAGTCGTAAATCTTTCTGGCCTCTGGAATGGTGGTAACATACCAACAAGCCTAAAAAAGTCTATCGGTGTGATCCAAAAGAAAAATGACACAGTCACATAAAGGATCAGCAAAAAGGAATAAATAGTGCTAACAAAAAAAAAGGGTTCAGTGAAGAGGGGAAAACATCGGTAGGCAGGCAATGACTGGAGTGTAGACTAGGGTTACCGTTGTCAGGATGAAGAGAAAAAAGTAACATCAGTTTCCCCTACTTGAAAGATGTGAAAAATCACATCTCTACCATGGAAGAGGTTGCGTTAAAAAAAATACTCTGTTCCTTTGTGTTCAGATGAGACCTTTAGTAAAGAATGTCATGTAGACAGTGGGTGGATGAGATGAGAGGAAAGATTAACAGACCTCTAGACACACGTTCTTCTCATTGGCAAAGTCTCCACATTTTGCAGCATTTGTATTATTAATACCTTCTTTGGGAAATGATTATATTCACGAAACACTTTGGCTCCTGGCCTAGGAGGGAAGCCATATCGAGGTGCTGGAGCTTGCATTCTTTGGGTAAGAGGTACAAAATATAATATAATGAATGAGGATCATTTCTCTTACAAAGCACCGAATATAAGTTGAGTATTTTCTCTATTTGCACTTAGATATACCTATGGTGTAATTGTTAGTGTTTATCACTTGGTACATTTTCATCTGCTATGATTGACAGTTCCAACCCCCTTCTAAGAAAACTGTTTGCTGAAACACTTTGAACATTAATAACACACATTCTATTGTCCATTTTCAGTCCTAATCTACGAACCAGAAAATCCTGAGGCCAAGGAGTTTTTGGCACTTATTGAAGAAATGTTGCTGATGGGTAATTTTAAAAATTGAAATTCCTTCTTTCTCATAGCACTATAAACAGTCATTCTTTAAAAACCCATTATCCCAAGAGATTGTCAAAATGTACCTTTAGGAAGTGGTTAAGAAAAAGCTAAATGGCTGTCTTAAATGGTGTAGGGAAACAGCTTGTCCTCTGTGGATGGTGGAGATGACTCCCTTCCCGCTGTGGGCTGGAACTGCCCAAGCAGGGCAGGCTCCCTTCGTACCAGGCATCAGGTACTGACTGACAAGCAGCACGTGCTGACACCCGCTGTGGTAAAGGAGTTATCCCATAATTCCAAGGAAATCCAATAAATACCCTCTAAATTACCGTAAGCCTCACTTCCTCTTACTCTATTTAAGAATTTCATTGACAATAGTATTGAATAAAAGTTATTTTTATAGACCTGTGTTTTAAGTTAACCTTAAATCCACAAACATCTACATGCCGATAAGAATATGTTTCTTCCTTACACTACCACTTTGATCCTACGTACAGTTAGCAAAGTTCAGCTCAGCTCTTACGTTCCAAATATACATATTTCTTGGTAGAGGGAGGGGCCAGGAGAATTATGATTTTTTCAGAGTGGAAGTATTAAGAAACATTTTAAGCAATCCTCTTCTTTTCTGTGGCAGAGAAAGGTCAGAATCTTAAGAAAGATGATGAAGATAGCGAAGAAGACAGTAGTGGTGAGAGCGAAGGAGAAAGCAGGGAGGACCTGAATGACGAGAGTTCTGAGGAATGTGAAGACGGATCATGAATGCTGCTGCTGTGGTTTAAGCTTCACGTATTTTCATTAACGTATACCATGCAGATATAAAGAAGAGAGCTGCATTTTGGTCTAATTGTTCTTTATTTGGTGCAAAGTTCTCCTAAGTTATTTATATTTTTACTTGAGCTCCTTCCTAATATTTAGGCCTTAGCGCAATGTGAGTTACTCAGAGAGGAAAAGAGTCGTTGAAAACGCTTACATAGCACTATGTGCCAGGTACTGTTCAAGCTGCTCTGCACACGTTAATTTATTTAATCTAGCAACCCTGTGAAGTAAGTACTATTATTATCTTCATTCTACAGATGAAAAAACTGAGGCACAGAAGGGTGAGTAGTTTGTCCAGTGTCATACACATGTTGATTTGTAGAGCCCGGATTTGTACATGGACACTATGGTTCCAGAATTCATACTTTTAGTCCCCCATAAATGACCATGACTCCAGGTGCTCTTACATAATTTGTCTTATGTTCTTTATAGCATGCATCAGTATCTGAAATGCTTATTTAATTTTTTGTTCTTTTAATCTTCTCCATACCTGCCAGAGAATATAACTTCCATGAGACAGGACTTTGTCTTTTTCCTCATAATATCCCTAGCAGCTGAACAAGTGCCTGGCAAATAATAAGGCATATATACCAAATGAACTGAATAAATGAAGTGAAAGCTAATGAAAATATTTATATTCTTTCATGAAACATTTACAAAACTTTACACTTTTTATGTATCAATCTACATCATTTTGCTGACTTTGTATTCCTTGATGAATTTGTGCCACTTTCCAATTAGATTGTAAGGTAACTGTCTTAGTAAGGTAACAGAATACCTGAGGTTGGGCAATTTATAAATAACAGAGGTTTATTTAGCTCATGGTTCTGCAGGCTAGGAAGTTCAAGATTGGGCAGGTGTATCTGGTGAGGGTCTCATGCATGGTGGCAAGCAGAAGGGGAGTAGGTGTGTGCAGAGATCACATGGTGAGAGAGGAAGTAAGAGAGAGAAACCAAGGAAGCCAGACTCTTGTTAACAACCCACTCTCTTGGGAACTAATCTACTCCCAAGAGAGGGAGAACTCACTCAGACCTCCCCTTGCATCAACCTATTTATGAAGGATCCACCCCAATGACCCAAACACCTCCCACTAGGCCCCACCTCCCTACACTGCCACATTAGAGATCAAATTTCAATAAGAGTTTTGAAGGGGACAAACCATATCCAAACCGTAGCAATAACTGAGGGAAAAATGAGAAAAATATTCCTAAGTCATTTATTTGTGCTAATCTGATTTGAGGGGAAGCATTTTGAATTTTTATTCTTATGTTAGCACAGTGTCATGGCATATCCAAAATGCTTGAAGCATAGTTTATTCTTTAGGTATTCTATGGCCCGTTAACGTTCAGAAGAAGAAGCTCTGCTGCACCAATTCACAGGGGTGACCAAAAGAAATGAAGATGAGTATATGAAATCCTCTAGTTACCCTTCTTTAATTTGTAGTAAACTGTGAAGGCCTTGTGCATAAATAACCAAAGAGTATCATAAGTCTGGCTGACACAGAGCTCAGGAATTAACTGTTCTTTCATTTTTATTTGGGCTTAATATTCCTCCCACCATAGAAATACCACCATATGTCAATCTGATGATGCTTACCTGATTGTGTAGCATCCTTGCCCATAAAAGCTTCATAAAATACCCTAAAACTGATATTAAAAACTAAACAAGTTACAATGATATTTTAGTTTTCTTTTAAAGGAACAGGGATATTCTGAGGAAGAAACTCTCTGAATAAAAAACCATGATATCATAGGCCATGCTATACTTAAGTCTAAGAATTTATGAGGTTTTCTCACCTAAGATAATCAGTATGCTCTGTCCATACTTTTCATCCTACTTGCACTCCTTAATCAATGAAACTTCGGGTGTTGGAATAACCTGACAATAGGCATGTGTGTCTGTATGTAGTAATAATAGCTAAAAAATAATCTGCAAAGTATTTTTACATTACTTAACCTACTTACTGGCTTCTCACAGTAGTCCTAAGAGCATGCTACTATCCCGTCAACTATACAAATTGAATTTGGCATGATTGAGGACATCCAAGGTTAAATATTAGCTGGAGTGCTGGAATTCAGATGAGGAAATTGAAACTTAGATATGCTAGGTAATGTCCCAGTAGGACAGATCAAGTGAATCGTGAACCCAGTGTTCCCTGCTGCCTCACACATAGCTAAACTCTGGAAACTATTTAATGAGTCAGCCAACAAGTTGTGGATGTGTAAACACTTCAGTTCCAGATCTGTGCCTTCTTCAATAACTTTATAACACATTATATTGATGTCAACAAACCCAAATATCCAACAATACGAGAATACATAAGAATACCTACTCAACAGACTTGAGATGGGAACCCTCTGGAAAAGTTTTATGTATTTATTCAATAAATATTTACTGAAGGCCTAGATATTTCACGGGGATCAAAACCCCATCTCTGCTCTTAAGCAGCATTGTCGTTGTTGCAATTGAGAGTGATAAACACTGCCATTGAGGAAGTCCCAGGTGCTAAGGGACCCTAACACAGAAGGGACATCTAACCCAGCCTAGGCATCCAGCGAAAGCATTCAGAGGGAAGTGAAGTCTAAGCTAAGAAGGTAGAATAAGTGGTATTGGCTACAAGAAGAGGATGTGTGAAAAACCAGTCTGACCAGGGTAACAACTTGCAAAGGCCTAGAGACACAACCTGAATCCAGAAAGTGGCTAGGTAAGGTTGGATTATAAAATGAAAATGGATCAGTTAGAGTAGAGAAAGATGAAGCTACAATGGAAAAAAAAGACTGGGTAATGGAGGGTCTTAGAAGCCACGTTAGAGTTTGAACTTTATCCTTAGAATAATGAGGCATTGAAGGATTTTAAGGAAAATAGTCGTATTTTAGAAAGCATTCTGGTAGCCAGGTAGAAAAATGTTTTCTCAAACTACAAGTCATAATCCATTGATCAGTTATGAAATCATTATAGTGAGCCACAAATAGCTGAATTTTTAAAAAATTAATTACCTACAAGAGAAAATATCAGTATATATAGCAAAAGAGTATGAGAAGTATTGTTTCAGAAGTGTGTTTGTGTCCTAGATCTTGATATGAAATGTGTTTCTTCCTCTGGGTCTCAAAAAAATAAAAATAAAATCTGAAAGTATAGAGAACAGACTGAGTAGAATACAAAACTCCATTGTTACATAGTAACTCCAGCAGTCCAAAATGATAACCTGAAAAGAGGTATCGGCAAGGAGATTCCATGGAATGGAGGAGCTACTTCTACAGGGAGAAAGAATTGGCAGGAATCGGTGACAAATTAAATGTGGTAAAGAGGTAGAGGACAAAGATGACTCTAATTGGATAACTAGGTATATGGTGGTGCTGGCCCCTAAAAAACAGGAACGCAGAAAGAAAAAGCACGTTTGGTGAAGAAAATGGAGGTTCACTTGTATGAGTTGATTATGGGAAGTGTATTAGTTTCCTACTGTGGCTGTAAAGAATTGCCACATTGTGGCTTAAAACAACACAAGTTTATTATCTTACAGTTTTGAAGGTCGTAAGTACAAAATGGGTCTCACTGGACCAAAACCAAGGTGTTGGCAAGACTGCGTTCCTTCCAGAGGCTCTAAAAGAGAATCTGTTTCCTTGCTTCTTCCAGCTTCTAGAGCCCACTCATATTACTTGGTTTGTGGGTCCATTTTTCCATCTTTAAAGCCAGCAGTGTCTGGTGAAGTCCTTCTCATGCTGCCATCTCTCTGTTTTCTCTCTCTCTCTCCTGCATCCCTTCTTCACCTTTAAGGATGTTTGTGATTATACTGGGCCCATGTGAATAATCTAAAATAATCTCCTTATCTTAAAACCAGCTGATTAGCAAACTTAATTCCCTTTCTGTGTAACCTAAAGTATTCACAGATACTAGGTATTAAGATGTAGACATCTTGGGGGGTAGAAAAGTGCATTATTCTGCCTACCACGGGAAGTACTGGGTAAGGGTTAACTAGTTTTTTGACATTTGTGGTATGGAGTTTGGAAGAGACATTTGGGCTGCAGATATACCTTTATTAGGAGTTATCAGATTAGCAATAGTCATCAAAGAAACAGAGTGGATGGCCCATGGAGAGAGTGTAGCCTGAATAGAAGAGAATCAAGGATAGAATTATAATGACCACCAACATTTAAGTGGCAGTCCAAGAAGGAGAAATGCACAAAAGAGACTAAGAAGAACAACCACAGGCAAAATTAGGAAAGCAAATATTGTGGGTACTGTTGGTTGCCTACTCAGCATCTATCCCTTCCTGCTGCTTTGTAAAGACAGCCCTGATTCTGTTCAAATCTTCACTCCTCACACACAAAGCCATGAAACTCAGGCAATTAGTGCCTGGCCCTGTGCCTGGTGAATTGTAATGGTTCCAGAGGTAGACGTGTGACCTACCTTGGCCCAGTAAGATAAAGGATTTTATTTCATGATTAAGGAGATGTTCCTTCAATCCTCTGAGAACCAGGAAGCATGCTGCCCTAATTACTGCAGTCGTCTTATGATCATGAGAGAAACTAATCTTAGGATGAAGCTGTTGCTGTGGATGGAAGAACGAAAAGGTCCCTGATGATGTTCAGCTGCTGAATCAATGGCCCTGGGAGCCAGCCCTCTGTGTGAGCTTACTGTAGGCAGATGAACTATTGTTTAAGCCAGTTTGGATCAAGGTTTCTTTTAACCTGCAGCCCAAAGCATCCCAACTGATACTGATTACCACCACAGAAACCCAGAAAAGAGTTTCAAGGAGGCTTAAAATATCTACAAAGGGTGATTAGATAGCAACAAAATGGTGGTTGGTGATATAAGGGAAAGCTGAGTGTGGGTGGGGGAGCCATACATATTTCAGTGAGTTCGAGTGCCTAGAGGTAAGGAAAAGGAAACAAGGAGTTTGACTATGAGGGAAAGAAAAACTATGAAGTTCACTGGAAGTCATAAGATAAATGGAGTATTATTTTTAGAATCTTTAAGATGAGCGTGCTTAATAGGATGGATGATCATAACATGCGCCGACAGCCTATTATGCGTTAGGCACTATACTAAGCACTCATAGTTAATGTTTCCAATCCTCATAACGTCCACATGGGATAGACACTATTATCCCCAATTTACAATGAAGAAACTGAGGCCAGAGAAGCTGACAGTAACTTTCTGAAGATCTCATACCTGGAAATTGGCAGATTCAAATCCAGGTAATTTTACTCCAGTGCCTTGCCCTTCACGCTATGCTTTCCTCCCTAGGAGGCCAGTAGAGAGGAACAAATTGTATTTATAAAGCACTTGTCTACTGTCTTAGAAGATGCATATAATATAACCTTAATATATGCCTGTTGGATGGCTGCCCCTGTAGTCCGAGTGTGGAACCAGGGCTGCTTCTCCTTATTCTTCAGTATTGGTCTTTTTGTAGCTTTCAGTTGCCCTACATTTCCTTATATATTAAACAAGATGATAACCTCTGTTTATTTTGATTGAAATGTGTATTTTCTCTTTAACTTTACCCTGGTTGACATATAAGATATTTTTGATTTTGATATTTGCCTGAAAAGTTGATGTTGGTCAAGGGAGAGCGCTTGAACCGAAGAGATGTGAGGCCTGGATCCCCTGGGGTGCGGGGCTCTGGGAAGGGTCCTGTATCACAAGGTATTGAGAGTTCACAGGAGGCAGGTAAGATAAGGCTTCCAAGGCCGGACTAAGGAGGAGAAAGGGCTCTCGGACTGGCTCTCCTAAGGAACTCCCAGCTGTCAGAGGGCGTGAGTTAAGATGGGGTAGGGGGAGTGTGCAGAACCTGGGGACGCTTGGGAACCAGGAGACAGCCTGTAACACATATTGTGGTTGATTCCCCCACATCCATTCTGCCCAGGTTATACACCTAAGATAAGCATGGTAATCCCCTCCCCTTTGCTACTATTACTAGGCATGGGCAGAACTGAATTTCAGCCGATAAAACATGAGCAGGAGTTGGATGTGAACTAGAAAGAATGTACCCCCTGTGGCTACTGGCAGGCTTCTTAGAACCAGGAGGAGGCCCTATGCCAAAGCCAGTGCTGAAGACAGCAGAGCAGAGAGAAAAACAGAACCTGCTCATTGACGACATTTTTAGTGGCTCAGTCAACCAGCTCTGGCTTAGTGCCTGCCCGATCTGTGAATATCTTATGTAAGACAATATATGTTCTTACTATTTAAACCATTTTGTTTCCGGATTTCTATTACTTGCGGCTGAGAGTGCACCTGCTGTATCTGCCACAGCACGGTAAGCATGACAACGCCAGTGACATCCCTAAGACTGTGTAAGCCAAACTGGGCTCTAGGTTACCCTCAGCACCTCGTCTCCTTTTCCTCACCTCCAGGCGCTCACACTCAGGGAAGTATGCCTCCCCCACGCACACTCAGCTAACAGTCAAGGAAGAGGAACTGGTAGATCCTTCTGTCAGTTGCAGTGTAAGAGAAATAGAAAACTGGTCAGAATGGTTACCTCTGGGCTGTGCAACTGAGGAAGGGAGGTAGGTAGGAAGAGTTTTACTTTTCATTTTACACCTTTTATTTATTCCTTGAAGTTTTTTTTTTTAAATCACTTTTATAACTAAAGGCTTTTTTATTGTAAAGTAGACATAAAATAATTTACCATTTTAAACATTTTTAAGTGTACAGTTCAGTGACACAATGTTCACATTTTTGTGCACTATTAATATCATCAAGATCCATCTTTAGAATTTTTTCATCTTCCCAGCTGAAACTCTGTGCCCACTAAACAATAACTCACCACTTCCTCCTCCCACCAGCCACCATCCTACTTTCTGCCTCTGTGAATTTGGCTACTCTAGGTACTATATATAAGTGGAATCGTACAATTTATGTCCTTTTGTGAGGGGCTTATTTCGCTTAGCATAATATCTTCAAGGTTCATCCATGTTGTCACATGTGTCAGAACTTCCTTCCTCTTTAAGGCTGAATAATCCACTGTGTGTATTTAATATATACCACACATTTGATGGGTAACCCATTTGTTTACCCAATGATGGGCACCTGGGTTGTTTCCATCTTTAGGTCATTGTAAATAATACTGCTATGAACATGGGTGTGCAGATATCTGCCTGAGGCTAAAACCTTTTAAATTAAGCCTATACGTGGGATGGGATAATTATGGGGGAAAAATTAATGAGAATTCTGAACACCATGAATGTGTTTGAATGATGAGGTTATTTCATTTTTCATCATTCTAAAGTCATAAATTTTCTTTAAGAATCACATATTCTTTTAGAGGAAAAACATGTACTTTTTTAAAAGAAAAAAGTTAAAAAGAATTAAGGTAAAATTGACCTTAGGAACAGAAAAGTAAACATAAGGAAGGGAAGAAACAAAGAAAACAATATTCGTGGTATGCCTATTATATGTGAGGCATTTTAGCAGGCTTTAGTACCCTTTTTGGGTACTAGAAGCTTCTAAAGAGGAAAAATACTAATAAGTAAAAAAAAAAACAGGTCACTAAGTTCAGGAAAAAATGTCATCTGAAATAGAAATTTGCTGATCTGCATGGAATATTAACTAGTTAGTATATTCACAAATTGCTTACCCTTATGCCCAATTAGACAACTTAAGTAGAGTTAATTGCAATCCACCACAAATAGCCCACAGAAGTCCCTGTTTTCTTAGGATGTATCATGTAGTTCCTCTTGTTGCAGAACTATAGAAATATATATTTTGATAGTTAATTTTCGTGAGTCCTTTCCCCTTTTTAAATACTTCAGCTACTGTGTAACAAGGCTTTTGGTGTTTCATGCCCTCAGGTCCCTAAATGTATCTTTATCTCTAATAAAAATTATTCTAAATGCTTTATCATAAAAAGGATTACTTGAAAATCACCACTGTGTACAGGTGATAAATTTCACAGTTCCCTGCCTACCACTGGACCATGTGTTAGAAAGAAAATCTCTTTCCCATGATAACAGGCACCAAATTCAGTTTCTTCCTATTGGCATCAGAAGAACTCAAGCAAAAGTAGGGGCAGATTATTTAAATCAGCAGATAACATCATCATCCTAAAGCCACCTTATCTTAGCTCACAATCTGCCAATGAAAGAAAATAAGAGGAAAAATATTAAAAATCATATGTCACTAAATGAAATTAAGAGAATATGTCAAGAAACTTGTCTCAAACTAAAACATGGTAAGTTGAGCTCTCTTACAACCTATCAAAGCAATGGCTTGAATACTAATGTAACTGGCTGCTTTTTTATAGGGCAGTTGAGGTCTCCTAGGTGGCTCTGACTTTGGGGGACTTATTTCTTCCTTCTCTCCTTGTTCTGCCTCCTCATCTGAATCCAGATGTAGTAAGAAAAAAACCGATGCAAAAGAACTGCCCAGGCAGGGCTTGGTGGCTCACACCTGTAATCCTAGCATTTTCAGAGAACAAGGTGGGAGGATTGCTTGAGGTCATGAGCTCAAGATCAGCCTGAGCAAAAGCAAGACACCGCCTCTACCAAAAACAGAAGAAATTCACTGGGTGTGGTGGCACACAACCGTAGTCCCAGCTACTCAAGAGGCTGAGGCAGGAGGATCACTTGAGCCCAGGAGTCTGAGGTTACAGTGAGGTCTGAGGATGCCACTGCACTCTAACCCAGGCGACAGAGTGAGACCACGTCTCAAAAAACAAACAAAACCCCTGTCCACACTCTTTATCTAGTTGCCAGGTGCTTTTCAGCTCGGTTTGCAAACCTTGATGATCACCCAAAGATTTTAGGAATATATAAAAACCAACAGAAAAAGCATTGAGTGGTTATAGTGTCCAGGAACCATTCTGTGCTGGGAATACATTGGTAAAAAAATATAAGTAAAAAATTCCTGCCCTCACTGAGCTTGTATTTTAGTGGAAGAAAGAAGCAATAAATATATAAATAAAATATGCAATATGTCATACGGTAAAAAGTGTTGGGAGTAAAACAGTAAAGCAGAGACGGATTGCCACAGTAAGGGAGAACTGCAATTTTATTTTATTTATTTATTATTTTTGATACAGAGTCTCACTCTATTGCCCGAGCGAGTGCCGTGGCATCAGCCCAGCTCACAGCAACCTCAAACTCCTGGGCTCAAGCGAGCCTGCTGCCTCAGCCTCCTGAGTACCTGGGACTACAGGCACTCACCACCAGGGCCGGCTAATTTTTTGTTTCTATTTTTAGTTGCTCAGCTAATTTTCCATTTTTAGTGGGGGTGGGGGTGTGGTGCGGAAGGAGGCCTTGCTCTTGCTCAGGCTGGTCTCGAACTGCTGAGCTCAAGCAATCCTCGTGCTTCCCAGAGTGCTAGGATTACAGGCGTGAGCTACTGTGCCTGGCCAAGAACTGCAATTTTAAATATAATGATAAAGGAAGGCCTCACTGAGAAAAGAACATTTGAGCAAGGTCCAGAATGAGAAGGAACAAACCCTACACATACCCTGGGAAAGAAATCTCTGAGCAAAGGATTAGTTAACTGCAAAGTCCCTGAGTGGGAACACACCACCTGGAATGTCTAAGAAACAGCTGCAAGGCCTGCCTGACTGGGGCAGAGTGAGGATGGAGCAGAGCAGTAGAACTCAAACAGGCAATGAGATCAGGGCCTGGAGGGCCTTGCAGTCGCTGGAAGAACTTTGGCTTTTACTCTGAGACAAGGAATCACTGTCGGATTTTGGGTAGAGGAAAGCCATGCTGCGACTCTGACCTAATATTTCACACTGCGTGTGTCGGGGAAGGGGACAGGGGATAGTAAGAAGAGACAGAGAGAAAGTTTGAAAGTAGCTGCAACAGAATTTACTGACAGATTGAAAGGGAGGAGCCAGTGATAACTCCAAGGTCTTTGGCCACAGCAACTGGAAT
>NW_012149063.1:3971009-3995356 GCF_000956105.1 Propithecus coquereli
TTTTTGATACAGAGTCTCACTCTATTGCCCGAGCGAGTGCCATGGCATCAGCCTAGCTCACAGCAACCTCAAACTCCTGGCTTCAAGCGATCCTCCTACCTCAGTCTCCTGAGTAGCTGGGACTACAGGCACTGACCACCAGGACCGGCTAATTTTTTGTTTCTATTTTTAGTTGCCCGGCTAATTTTTTCTATTTTTAGTGGGGGTGAGGGGTGTGGTGTGGAAGGAGGCCTTGCTCTTGCTCAGGCTGGTCTCTAACTGCTGAGCTCAAGCAACCCTCGTGTCCCAGCCTCCCAGAGTGCTAGGATTACAGGCATGAGCTACTGTGCCTGGCCAAGAACTGTAATTTTAAATATAATGATAAAGGAAGGCCTCGCTGAGAAAAGAACATTTGAGCAAGGTCCAGAATGAGAAGGAACAAACCCTACACAGACTCTGGGAAAGAAATCTCTGAGCAAAGGATTAGTAACTGCAAAGTCCCTGAGGTGGGAACACACCACCTGGAATATCTAAGAAACAGCTGCAAGGTCTGCCTGACTGGAGCAGAGTGAGGATGGAGCAGAGCAGTAGAACTCAAACAGGCAACGAGATCAGGGCCTGGAGGGCCTTGCAGTCACTGGAAGAACTTTGGCTTTTATGCCGAGACAAGGAATCACTGTCAGATTTTGGGTAGAGGAAAGCCACGCTGCGACTCTGACCTAATATTTCACACTGCGTGTGTCGGGGAAGGGGACAGGCGATAGTAAGAAGAGACAGAAAGTTTGAAAGTAGCTGCAACAGAATTTACTGACAGATTGAAAGGGAGGAGCCAGTGATAACTCCAAGGTCTTTGGCCACAGCAACTGGAAGGATGGAGTCACCTCTAGTTGTTACTTACTGAGATGGAGAAAACTGTCATAGGAGCAGGTTTGGGGGAAAGGATCAGGAGTTTAATTTGGGACACCTTAAGTCCGAGTGGAGGATTCAGCTGGATGTATAAACCTGGAATATTGGGCAGAGGTCTAGGGTAAAGATATAAATTTGGGAGTCAACAACATATAAATGGTTTTTAAAGCCATGAGACTGGATGAGATTACAGGAGAGAATGAAGGGAAGAAAAAAGAAAAGATGGAAAGGTTGAATCCTGCAGAAATCCATCATTATGTGCAAATGTCACCTCATCACAAAACTGGCTCCCTTTTACCCCTTCTCAGGGGAGTCTGATATTCCATCAGAAAATTTTCTCCTCTATGAATCAAAACTCTGTGGGCTAAAAATCCTCTAAGTCACTCAAAAGGAGGGCCTATGGCAGGCGATGATCAGCAGCTCCGCTGAAACAAATAAGCAAGAAAATAACACACATACCATGCTCACTTGTACACACAAGGGGAACAAATTTAAATGGATCAAAATCACTGTTGAACTAGTGGCGAGAAGCAGGAACAGCAATGAACATTTATTGAACACCACAAACCAGGCACAGCTGAACTTGCTAAAACGGGTTTTATGCGTGTCAAACAAGCCCACAAAGCTGGGCTTAGCCCCATTTTGCTGATGAGAAAACTCAGAGCAGTGAACCGATAGCTGATAAGTAGAATCAAGATTGAAACTCAAGTCTGACTGGCTTCAAAGTTTTTGCCTTTCCTCCAGTAAAAGCTGCCTTGGGGACGTCAAGAGGTTCCTGAGAAGATTCCCTAGTGAGAAGAGTCACAAAATATCTCTATTAATAAATTATTTGAGATTAATGAAGCCTCATCTGGTTTTATTTGGTACCCTAACCCTCCCATTACAGGAATCTGGGGAGATTAAGTGATTTTCCCAAGGTCAAATGATTATTATGTGACAGAGCCAGAAGGCTTTACTGAGCAGTGTGCCAGGCACTGGGACCAAAGGAAGAAAGTTCCAGACCATTGCTTACTAAGTGTGTGGTTTGGTAAGTCCTGTAACCTCTCTGGACTTAAGTTTCCTCAGCTATAAAACAGAAGACCTCAGGGGATGATTAAATGAGAATTCATACAATAAACATAGCACACAATTTCCATGAGACACTCATCTCCATAATAGGATAACCATTTCCATTAGTCGTGTTGCTAAAGAGAGAGACTGTGAGAGAGACAGAGAGGTCTTTAATGCCTCCCACCACCTCCCCCTGTTAGGCCAGACTGGGCCCACAGCAAACAACCCTGGGTAGCCTATGCCAAGACTTTTCCCCCCAAGTCCCATCTTGGTCCCCCTTGGCCTTCTTGGTGTGAGAGAATGTATTCCCCAGCCATTGTTACAATATCAATGCATAACACATCACCCCAAATCCATGGCTTTGTAGGTCAGCTCTATTCCAGCAGTCAAAGCAAATCATGTGGCCAAACCCAGTACCAAGGAGTGGTAGGTGGAGAGTGAAATATGCAGTCCTGACCTAGGGGGAGGAAAGAAACATTTTAATGGTTCAAGCCTCTCCATGCTCTGAGGCTTATTCATGGCTTGTCGCTGGCTGAAGTTGAGACAATGTGCCTATATGCCCAGTGAGAAATAATATTTCTCATTTAATCGTCATATTTAGGGACTGCCTGAGATTTCAGGTTACATAGATCTAAAGGGTCCCTGGCCCACCCATGGTCAAAGAAAACAGGACCTTAGCCTCGAAACTGAGGGTAAGGTAGAAAAAATGACCTCCTTACTGCTTTGGGAAAATCCTTGCTACTCACTCACAAATGATACAGTGGGAACCTTGGGCCCGTTTAAATTCCAGTGAGCTCTTTCATATAAGTTCTTGGCATAAAAGGGGCTAGGCTGGAGTGGCAATGATGAATCCTCCCATTAACCTTCCAGTTTCCTCCCTGAGAAATTGGCCAAGATTAGGGAAGAAATCTGGCCTGAAATAGAAGTTTAAGTTATCAGATTCTTCACAGCTAAGTCAGAGCCTTCAGAGCCTTCTCACAAACAACAGTCCCAGATACTTACATCTGAAGATGGGGACTAAATATTTAAATATTTATTTTAAACAGTTGAAGAGCTTTTACACTAAAACAAACGGATCAAATATTACCATACTTAGTCTCCCATTCTATACTCTTTTCACTAAAGCATCTCAGATGGGAAATCCTCTTCCTTGCAACCCACTCTTTGGGAAAAGGACTGATTTTGCCTTAGTTTTTGTTGAGAGCAGAAAACACAGATCCATCTTTAAAGCTCCCTGCCAGAGTCGCAATCAATATCTGTTATTTCCTTGTTTTCCAGTTTTGCAGTGAAACAGTTTCTTGCCTAATATTAAAGGGTTCACTATCTTTGGGAAACAGCTATGTGGGAAAGAAACGGATGCCATGTATGGGTGTTGCAGGTCACTTCCGGAGCATTTCTCAGCATTTAAAAAGGTCTTGCTTTGTGAAATATGGCAGGAATGAGTGTCAACTGGAAAGAGCCGCCGTCTTCCTTGAAGAGCTGCTCCCTGGTGGCGCCAGTTGTTTCTTCTCAGAAATTGTAATCTATCGCCACCTGGCGGTCCCTCTGTGTTCCTGTTTGGAATAGCAAGAATTGGGCGTTTTAAGATTTGCACAAGGAGATTTGCCCAAATACAAATCACCTTGCTCCTCCTTGATTAATTTATTTGTATTTTGAATATTTTCGTCTTCTGACTATCAAGGGGGAAGGATCATTTGACAATTATCTGAGGAATTCAGCTCTCGTTAGGAGAAATGATTGTAAATCCCAGGGTCCTCTCCAGCTGTCGGGCAGGGATTCTGCCTCCCCTCCCCCCGCCACACGTTTAACCCTTTCCTGCCTCCCAGGAGTGAGTGTTGTGTGGTCTGTTGGGCTGGGGGTGTGGGTTTGGCTATGGCCCTCCGAGAAAGTCCAGAATGATTCGGGGAACTATCTTTAAAGTACGTAAACGCAGCGAATGCACCTTAGCTCTGACTTAAGAAAAGGCGAATGTAAGGTTAAGCAACGCCTCCGCCAGTCTTCGTCTCGGGAGACAGACGTTTAAACGGTGAGCACTGCCATTTCTTTTCTTTTCTTTTTCGTTTTTTGGGTCATAAATTAGAGACTTAAAATAGATTTTAAGGAAACAGCTGAAATGAACCAACATCGTGGCTCTAAATTACCTTCCCGGAGGCTAAAAATGCTAAGTGCGTCAAAATAAACCCGACACCCCTCGTCTACTCACCTTGACTGACCATGTTTTGGGCATAAAGATCTCCCCGGCTGCCCGTTTGGGCGCCTCTTCGGTGCCTCTTGTTCCTCCTACCCACCCGCTTTTTTTTCTTTTGCAGAAAAGGCTCGGTCCCAAATGCGGTTGGAATATCTTTAAAACTCCCAGGGAAGGGGCATTGTGGGCGGACGGTCCCGTTCCCAAGTTCCAGCCACGGGTGACCTAAGGAAAGGTTGTCCTCGGCAGACAGGATGGAGTAGCCGGCTGCAGCTCGCAAAGCCCCAGCGCCCGGGAGAGAGAGATCGGAGGGGGTCGCATAACGCCCCCTCCTTCTTCTGCCTTTGGGCGTCGCGGTCCCATTTCTTCAAAGCGCTAAACCCTAGATCAAATGCAAACGAAACAGCTGGGCGGACACCACTCCCTTCCGGGCCGCCCCTCATCGCCGGTTCGAGTCCCGGGGAGGATATATTTTTTCCACTCCCATTATCCCAAGAATCCTCTCCCGGGAGTAATAAAAGATTAAAAGAAGAGTGAAAAACACAAACAAAAATACAGATTCCAAACGTTGTGAAGAGCCAAATGACAACCACAGCCACCCTTAGCCCAAATTCTTGGCAGGGGAGGAGAGGAGTGGGCGAAATGCTTCACCCCCACCCCAACCAGGCAAAACAAACACAGCGGTTACCGCCAGGTGGGAGGGGGCGGGAGCGAGCCCGGAGGGTTGGCCGAGAACCACAGGCGGAAGCGGACAAAAGGGAGGCAGGAGGCAAAGAACCGGGGGCACTGTCCTTGGTGCTGAAAGAGCAGTGCCCTACCTCAAAACCCAACATACTGCATCTGGGTGGAATGCCAGGCCTTCACTTCCTTACCTTCCCTGCTGAGCCCAAGAGTCCAAGTTGGAGTGGTAGATAATTGAAAATTAAATCAAAGCCACCAAGTCCTGAAGTCTGCTACTCTCCCTGTCTAACAGGAATGTCATCTCCATGCGTGCAAGACAGTATAAACTGCAGTGACAGTGTAAGCTCCAAGACAGTAAGCCTGGCACAAAGTAGGTGATTAATAAATATTCGTTTAACTAAACGAATTAATTGCTAGTATTCAACTAAACATTTCAAAGTTAAGAATGAGCAAGAACTTTCATTTCCTCTCCTCACCATAAAGGAGAAAGAGAGCAAAGTCCCCCAAGTTGGATATAGACTCAGCTTTAATTTGCGATCTCCAGACTTCTAAGAGATTCTTTTCCCGCGATTATTTTCTTGGTTAAACGTTAGAGGTGAGCGTTTTGGATTCTGGGGTCAGAGGAGGAAGTGGCTGGAAATTTCTTAATCTCATGCCACAGGTGAAGTAAACAAATCTTCCTTTCCAGGGAATCTGGCGTTTGGAGAGAAGGTTGAGGAGACGGAGGGTGAGCGGTCGTCTACGCGGGCCAGTGAACACCTAGGGGGCACTGAGATTTGTCGCCTCCTCCCTGCTGTCTCCTTGCCCGGTTCATCGTGAACGATTTAGCACTAGCACCCTGTTCCGTGATTGGTGCGACCCTCTCGTTTAGGGAAGGCTCTTGGAGGGGGCGTGGGTGGAACTCCGAGGCTCACCTTGTTGTAAACCAAACCGCTCATTTCAAGCAGCGAGAAGCTGCGGGTTGAGAGGTTTGGGGCGACGTTTCCTACGCCTAACAGGCACTTCCATCCTGCCTGGCCTGGCGTTTGGGCGCCGGGGCTGAAGTTACTGCGCTCCCCGCCGTTCAGGACGCCTTTGTGTCCTTCAAGTGCCTTTATTGTGAGGTGGAGAGAAGGCGATAGAACAGGTATTTTCTTTAGTGTCAAAGGCGACGGGGTTATCGCAAACCTCACAGCCAGATCTCCCTTGCTAATCGGACTGCATCTTCCCAGGGCGGCATCTGCGATCTCTCTTATGGAACTTTTGGTGATTTTTAAGATTTTCGGTGTTTCTGTTGGTCATGGTGAAAGCCGATAAGACATTCAACGAGAAGGGACGGGCCTCGGGTGAGCCTGTGAGGCTTCAGACGTGCGCATAAATAATCCCTGCCTGCTGCACCGATAACAGGAAAAAAATTGTAAAAAAGAGTAAATGAGTCACTGAGCACCCGGTGTCACCCGGACACGCGCAAAGACCAACTTTGTTTTGCCCTAAAGAAAAAGGAACTGAGGGAGTGGAGGAGAACTTAAACTAGCGGAGAAGGGGGCTGAGGGGAGGCGGGTCGCAGACCCTGGCCAGCCCTTCCAGGTGTCGGCCCCGGAGCGGGAGCAGAGACCGGGCGAGCGCAGGGCCTCCCCGTCTCTGGGCGCTTGGCGCCCCCTGGTGGGCTATTTTCCGCCAACGTCTTTTTACAGTGAGGGGCTTTTCCCATCGCCGCAATTCATTTTAACATTGCTTAAATATTGCAAAAGGAGAATCCTTAAAGGGCGTGAAATCGAAGGGGGAGTGAAGGAAGTGAGCCAGGGCGAGGAGGGCCGGTCCGCCCCTCCAGGGCCACCTCTGTGCTCGGGTTCCCCGTGCGTGTGGAGCGGCACTGGTGCGTGTTATTAACCTTCAGAGGTGATCAATCAGGACTTCTTTCCCCATCACCAAGGGAGCCAAAGCTACCAGGAAGCCCATAGCGAAAGGGAAAACGGGGCCCTTTTCTCTGCCAGTGACACTGGGTAGCTGAGGCCAAGTGTAATACTTTGGGGGGAGGATCCAGAGCTGGATGAAGAAACTGGAGTAAGGAGATGGAGACTGTTCCATGCTCTGAATGGTCCCCCCTCGTCTCTGCCTCCCTTGTCTTGACAACAATCCTAGCTCAGTAGAGAGCCAGCGAGGACACGACCCAGAGCGCGCTTTCGCTCAAGGAAGAGTGGCGGGGTCGCAGATCTGGGGATACGGCGGGCTGGGGGGAGAGGATCTAGGCAAACCACTGCTCTACAAGATATGGGAGGGGGAGGAGAATGACGGGAAACGCTCAGAGAGGCAGAATTCTTCGTAGGAATTATCTTTTCCCTCCTCTCACAAGACACCCTGCCTATTTCAAGAAATAGCGTGTTGAGTACGTTCTGGATTACTCATAGGACCTTTTTATCCCCCCCGGGGGCAAAACTGTGAGCTGGATTTATAATCGCCCTACAAAGCTTCTGAGGCAGTCAGGCACCTGCAAAGGAGCCCCGCCGCCCCGCCAACGAGCTGTCCCCGCGAGCAGCGGCCTCGTGATTCCCCCGCCGAGCCGGTCCCCGCCTCCCTACTCCGCCCCCGCCTACCCCGGAGCCGAGAGGCCGCCTCTCTGGATCTCTCTTCTTCAGGCGCTCGCGCGCGGGACGCGACTAGCGAGAGCGAGGAAGCAGCTGGAGGTGACGCGGGACAGGTTACGCCAGGCAGGGCCGGGCCGAGCCGAGCGGATCGCTGCGCGCTGCGCGGAGACGCGGGAGTGCCTGGCTCGGGGTCGCCAAGCCGAGGTGGGTAAGCGTGCGACCACCGGGACTTACCAGCGCCCAGCCTCGGTTGTTCAGCCGTGTCCTCTCCGCCCGCGGCTTCTCTGCCAACCCCTACACCCGGCGCCCTCCACCCTCCCTCCGGAGCCGAGTGCTTCCCGCCCGCCCCAGTCCCAGCTTTCCGTTGGGGCGTTGCACAGGGACCCTCGCCCCCCGCACTCTTCCCGTCTCTGCCCGCTGGATTCAAGCCCCGGGGACGCACAGAGGCTGAGGCTATCGCTGAAGCAGGGCGAGAGCGACTTTTTCTTACGTGTCCAGGCTGCAAGCGCCGGTCTCCCCAAAGGGCGCTTGGGCAGCAGCTGCTGAAGGCGCGACGAGGAGCGGTAACCTGTTACTTCCGCAGCAGCCGTGGTCTACTCGCTGCCCGCGTTGCTGTGCGAGTGCGCGCGCGGGCTAGATATGGGGCCTGGGGGAGGATGTGGAGGCGGTGGCCAGTGGGTCTTAGATCTACCCAGATTGGCCCACACTCTCCGTCCCGCGGCCTTCGGATGCCTTCGCGCCAGCGCCCAGTGCCGAGCAGGGGCGCCGCGCACCGATCTTTGTCCGCCGCCTCCTGCGCGCTGGGCGCAAGTTGGTTTCCCCGGTGACGTTCCCCTTTCTTACCTCCCCCACCCTCTCTGGATCTGTACGGCGAGATATCTGGGGTCCTCAGGGGGCTGGGTAGAGGAGAAACACCGAAACCGGGACGAAGCCTTGCCCAGGCTTTAGATGGTTCAAAACCCTGTGGGACAAGAGGGAGATGAGCGAGGTTCCGACCCGCTGCTTTCTGGCTGTCTGGAGTGCAAGGTGACTGTGTTTCTTTCCCGGCAAAATCTGAGCGAGAACGTAAAGATATGGACCTTTTTCCCTCTCGCCTTGTCTCACCAAAGTCCCCGGTTCCGGGAGCAGTTAGCCTCCTTCTTTCCAGGGAATTAGCCAGACACAACAACGGGAACCAGACAACGAACCAGACGTGCCCGCCCGGTGCGCCCTCCCCCCGCCTTCCCGCACGCCGGCTGCAGGGAGTCCAATGGGGCTTGTCGCGGCTCGGCTGGAAAATCGCGCACCGAATGCTTCCTTGTGCTCCTAACCCATACCCCATACCCCCGTGTCTTGCACTGGCCTTGGACCCCCTTCGCCTCAGCGCTGCACTCCAGGTCTCCCAGCTGCACCTCCAGACTCGAAGCCACCCGAGCCCCAGTCCCGGAGCTAGCGCGCACCTCTCCTCTGCCCCCCACCCCCGGCGCACTCCGACCCGGCAGACTCGCTGCCCTTCTCCCCCCTCTCCCTCCCGCGCTGGGACTTCAAGGAGAGCGCCGGCGCCCCCGGCCGCTCAGTCTCTCCAGTGTGCAGGACCCCGGAAGCCCTCCCCGCACCGCTCTCGCTTCTCTTTGCAGCCTGTTCCTGCGCGACCGCGGAGTACCCCGGACAGTAGAGGCCCTGGGACACCGAGCCGATGGCGTCTTCGACCCCATCTTCGTCCGCAACCTCCTCGAACGCGGGAGCGGACCCCAATACCACCAACCTGCGCCCCACAAGTAGGTCCCGCCCCAGTTTCTATCAAATGGTCTGCGGGGAAGATGGGGGCGCTGGGACGTCGGGAGGCTGCGCCGGCGGAAAGGGAAGGGGTAGCGCAGAGATGATGGAGGCTGGGAAATAAATGGGGTTCAGACCCAGGTCCCCGCCAGAGGTCATTCGACTGTCAGGGACGCTAGGTGACTACCAGGACACCCGACAGCGAGGACCACGCAGGGTCTGAGCGGCGGCGATCGTTGAGGGCTTCGCGGCCGGGGAGGGACGCGCGGCCTGAGTGGTGTTTTTGTTGTGTTACGTGTGGTTTCTTTGCTGGATAGGACGACAAGGGTCAGGTCAGGGGGCTGTATGAGCCAGGAGTCTCAGCGGGAACAGAGTTTTCTGTCTCCAGCTTTCGTTGAGCCAAGATGTGACCTCCTCCTTTTCCCCTGCGCTGTGCTCGGAAGTCTATAATCAGCGGAAATTTCGACGTTAATTGCAGCTTTTAGAAAACTCAGGGTCCCTAATTGCTCCAAATTTGTGTCGGGCTATTGACGAGGGAGGGAGAAGCCAGGGGCGGGAAAGGTGCATACAACTGAGACAGAACCTCGACATTTCATGCAATTAATTACGTCTCAGAGACAAAAGGGGGGAGGGGAGCGGGCGACATCCTGAATGGTTGAGAGACGGGGAATTGGGAGGGGGCAAAAAGGTTTGTCAGGGAGAGAGGAGAGAGCATCCCTCTCCTCCCTCACGGGTAAGAGACCTGTCAGCAGGTGACACTTCCCGAAGACAGAAGAAAGGGTAAACCAGTTAAAGGGAGGGGAGGCAGGGATTTATAAATCCCTTCTTTTAGCTCCACACATTCAACCAATTTCCAGAATCTGTCTTTAATTTGGATGATTTTCTACCTCTGTAGAGGCGTAGGGATGAGGGAATTGTTTTTCATTTTCCTTGTTGGAGTGAAGTGTCTCCCTACCCCACCCCCCTAAAAATCTAACGACTCCGGACAGTAAGGGTCGCAGATTTTCTGTAGCGAAGGGGCTTAGGGAGGACAGTGTGGCTAGAAGGAATGCCTTCTGCTGCGCTTTTATGGCTTTTAAGTTTGACAAAACAATTGTCCTCATCAGCGAAGGTGGGGAATGTCATCCAGAAAGCCCTCTCTCCACCCCTTTGGTGCTGGCACTGCCTCCCGGACAGGAGACCTTGTCTTAAGTCCTCAGGCTGAGCGTTCCAGTCCCTTTGCAGCTCCTTCTTCCTGCCACCCAGGAGGGCTACAATTACCCACACAACAAAGAGGGGCTCGGGAGAGCCGCCAGCCCTTGTGGCACATGAGCCGCGGTTACTGGCGGCGGAGCTGGCTGGAGCAGGCCCAGAGGAACGCGAGGCCTGCGCGCCCTTTGTTTGTTGGTTTGGCCTTGGTAGATTTCTTTTCTGACCCTCCCCACACACATTTCCTGCCCCTTTTTTTGCTGCCCGAGTGCGGTTGGACGCCCGTTGCGTTCACTCACCCCCACACGCCCGACGCCCCTATTTCCTGGAGGCTGCCGGCCACCGGGCACAAATGCCCGGCCTGGGTTGGGAGACCCAGCAGAGGCGATGACTCGAGCCCGCACGTGGCCTGGCGCGCCTGGAAGCCATGGCGGCAAAGGCAAAAAAGCCGAGAACCCTGCCCGGCAAGAGCAAGCAGCACCGGGTCCCAGGAACACCGCCTCAGGCTCTCAACAGCCCAGCTGCAGGGTCCACACCCCAGGGTGCACGCGCACGCCCGGTGCACCATCCATTCTCACCCTCCCTTGCAGACACACCCTCGCCCACCCAGCTATCTCCACTTCTCACCCCCTTCCAGGTCTCCTGGGAGGTAGCTTTGTCCAGGGCTCACAATCTTACTTGGCCTCTCGCCCCAGCAACCCCTGGGCGGGGCATTGAGCCCTCCTAGTCGTGGGCCACTAGGTCTTCTAGACCCCTGCCACGTCAAAGGATCTCTCTTGCTCCCTCTCCCCATCTCCCTTTCCTTTCTTTTACTGTAACCCTTAGTTTTTGAAAGGCAATGTGATGTTTCTGAACTCCAACCTCCCCACTGAGTGACCTTGGAAAACTTGCCTAACCTTTCTGACACGCAGTATTTTTGTCAAATGTCTTAGATCAACACTCCTTCCTGTTTCATAGGGTTGTTGTGAGGATTCGTTGAGGTGATATTTAAAGTGAAAGCATTTTATGGTGTGGAAATAGTTCTTCATCTGCCAGGGTTTTGCTTTCTCACCGATTTCCTGTCACTGGAACTCCATCTGTGGCACGCTGTCTAATCGACATCGGTCTGTTTCTTCTACCCGCTGGGGCTCTGTTGTGCCTCGGGTTTAATGGATGTCACTCTCCTTATCGCAGCCAACACTTGCGCGGGGCTGAAGGGGCGTGCGGCGGTGGGTTGGAGGGTGGGAGCGATTGGAGGCGCATTGCTTTGAGGGATAGGAAGGAGATTTCACGCTGGGTCCACCCCACCAGCCCGCACACGGGCTTAGCAGGCGCGGGGCAGCTTTCTGCGCTCCTTGCTGGAAGTTGAACCCCAAAGACAGGTACAGAAGGAAAATCTCGAAGCCCCTGGGTCTGCGATTTGAACCCAGAGGAAAGGTGTCTGATTCCATTAGCCTTCACCTGCTCCTGACCCGAGATGTCCGTAGGAAAGGTTAATAAGGGGCAGGTTGGAAAGAGGGGGCCCGGGAGGAGGACCCGAGGCGCGCTATTGTCTTCCCGACTCCCCAGTCTGACTGAAGAGCAGTCACGCGAGCCCGATCATCTAGTCAAATACTATTTTTCACCCAATTAATTCCTGAACTCTTCCGCGACCCCATTTCATGCCAGTTTATTTTAAGCTGCCACTCGGCTGGAGACCCGCCAAGAAATTATGAGACGTTTCGGTCCCAGATGCCTCTGTGTTCCGTTTCTGGGCTGCTGTGGTCGCCCATCGAGTCTGCGGAGACTGGCCAGTGGGTGCTGGGCAATTCGAGGGACCGGGCCTGGCCCTTCGCGCGTGGGTCAGCGTTCGCCCCGTTCTGACCCCACCACCCCAGCTGCAGGACGGGGGTCGGTTGGGGGTACCCCTGCCTCTCAGAGACCCCGTTCTATACCTGAAGCTAGCAGTAAGAAGGGAGTGTGATGGGGGCCCGGAGGGCACGAGTCTGCCTGTCGGCTCACAGATTCGCCTCCCTGCCTCATTCAGCAAAGCGCTTTTAATGAGGAGCATTGGCGAAGACTTCCCGCTCCCCCAAGAACACCTTTGCCATTCACCCGCTTCCTCACAGTCTGCCTGACCGCACCTCTCTCTCTCGTCCTAGCGTATGATACCTGGTGCGGCGTGGCCCATGGATGCACCAGAAAATTGGGGCTCAAGATCTGTGGTAAGTAAAAGGGCCCGCTGGGGCCCGGCGGGCCTTGTGGGTTTGGAACAGTGGAACGCGCTCCGAGGGGATCCTGGCTCTTGGATCTGATTTTCCAATTACAGCCAGGACGGCGGGCAAAGACGTTCCCCTACAGACCCCGACACTTCTCCGCCTTCCCCTGACCTATTCTCGAGCGGAGTCCCCAGGCCCAGCGATCGCGTAGAGGGAATTCCGAGTGCCCTCTCTGGCCTCGCACGCGGGAGCAAAGCGCCCCCGCGCGGCAACCCGGCTTTCCTAGGCCGGCGCCCAGGCGGCGCTGACCCTGTGCACTCTGCCCGCGAGTCTCGCAGGCCGTGTGGAAATGTGAACTGATCTGGCTTGCTCGAAGAGCCTAAGGCTGTGGATGGCACCTGGTCCCCTTCTTCATCATCACCCCTTTCATCCCCACCTCCACCCTTGGTCTGGGCGCGTTGAAAGTAGCATCCCTGGCTTGAGGTTTTTGCCCTGAGATGTCACAACGGATTCAAATGTTTTTGAGGCCAAAGGAAAGGATTGCCTGCAGCCCTAGGTGGCCTGCCTGGGGGAGGTGCCGGCAGAGCAGAGTTTGCCAGACGCTACCTTCAAGGCGAGGAGGGAAGGGAAACAGGGCAGGCGGGGCTGAGAGCGGGGGCTGCAGCGGGTGGGAGCACCGGGGAGTGTCGGGCACGATTTGCCAGGGAGGAAGGAAAATAGATCAGGGAGCTGGAGAGGAGAAAGAACTGCTCTGTGGAGACAGCGAGGGTCTGAAACGAAAACGCCCAAGGGATGTAATTTTTTTTTAAAGGAAAAAGGGAGATTTGCTCGAAGGGACACAGCTGAGCGGCTCCAGCTGAACAATGAGGACTTGCTTTCCTTGCTACATTTCACCGTCTAAAACTCTCTAGCCTTATCGGGCCAGAAAATACGGATGTCCCCGGGCAGAGGGTGGGGAGGCGGGGGAAGATTAACGAGGGGCTTATTACAGAGCCATCCGTTATCCCGCTGCGCGCGGGAGACAGCGGCGGCGACGCCAGCCCCAGCCCCGGGAGCGCCGGGAGCCGGTCGGCGACTGGGTGCTCCCTGCACCCGATCTTTCCAGCCTCCCAGGGTCCCGGGTCCCTCAGGGCGGTGGCAGTTTGGAGTCCCAGCAAAGACGGATTATTTAGCAGGTTTGAGGAACCACCCCCTTCCCCGCTTGGCCGTGCCGCGCCCCCCTGCGTTTCTGAGGCTGTGTGTTCCCTTGGTCCCGGAACCCGGCATTTACCGTGGGGAAGGGAAAGCTCGATCCCCTACACCGAGCCATTTCCCAGGGAAAGCCCAGCCCTGCCGAGGGGCGGCCTGGAGGGTTGGCCCTCTCCCCAGAGCGCCAGGCCCGAGGGCCGAGGCCAGGGACGCGCCCTGGCGCTGGGCAGCGGGCTGCCGGCGAGCTTTGTTCTATAAATAGCCCCCCACCCCACCGCCACCTCCACTCCCAGTCCCCCATCCCCACCTCCACTCCCACCCTGCCGCCATTCCCGGCTTAATGGCCCGTTTCGCGCCGGGTCCCCTCGGCGGCCGCTCTCAGCTTCAGCAGCAGTCATTGTCATGCAGCCGGGCAAGCAGAACTGAGCGAGCCCTGGGCGCGCGCCGCAGCGAGGACAGGGTAGGGGCAGGCTGGGGTGAGGGCTGCGGTCCCTGCCGTCCCTGCGGTCCCGGGCCCGCCGAGGGCGGTGAGGGGGGCAGTCGTCATCCACCCCCATCCCGCCCCCAGCTGCCCCGGCTGCGGGCCCTCCCGGTCCGCCACAATAAAATGTCTAAGTGCCCCTTTGGGGACATACCAGATGTGTCCCGAAGGGGTAAAGGGGCAGGAAAGAGTTGACCTTCGCTGGGTCAGAGAATAGGGAGCCCCGAGCTGGCGTCGACTTCCCTTCCCTGCTGTCAGCCAATGCCATGAGGGAGAGCTCTTGGGGACCACAATCCTCAGAATTTCTTCTCTGTTGCTAACTCATCACCCCCCACCCCCACCACCCAACACGAATTTCTGAAAGTTGCAGCCCCTGTGACTGGAGGAGAGGACAGGGTAGTCTGTTAAGGGGAAATTGCCTTTGGCTAAAATGCTCTGTATTTGGGGCCACAGGTTAGGAGGCTTCCCATTAGGTTTGATTCTGAAAGAATACAAAACACCAGTAGGATTTATTTTCCATACTTTGGGCCAACTCTGGCTTTCCATTTTAATCTAGTGGAGGCAGAGTGCAGTCTTCGGTTTTGGCCACAGATCCACAGCTCCCTGGCTGGCACCTCATCTCCCTTCATCCCAAACCTTCATGTACCTTGGAGTGTACCCTCTTGTCCTGGACACCATCCAGTTTGGTTTGATCTTTCACCTTAAGAGAGCCCAGGAACTAATGGTCCTCTTCCCAATTCTAAATTCATCGCCCTGGGTGGCCCCCATAAGCATTTTCAGTCATTGCCAAGATTCAACCCCCACCCATGCTCCTGCCTCCTTTCCCCAAAGCAGGGGAAGGATGCTGCAAGGAAGGTGGTGACTAGTGGTATTCTTGGCTCTGGAGGTAGGCTCCCCCTGGGAGGGTAATCAGCTAGAAGAAACCCAGGGTCTTGCCAAGAGCTGGAGAGTGGCTGCAGGCATGGTGGCATGACCTAAATAGAATGAGTGACAGGGATCCCTAAGTTCTGGCCCTGGGCTCTGCTAACTTCCCACTGTGTCCTTGGGCTTCCATCACTTGTCTATGAAGAGGTCCCACACTTGCTGCCAATTACAGCCCTTGAGCTGTTTTATTTAGCCCACACTGTGTGTGTGTGTGTGTGTGTGTGTGTGTGTGTGTGTGTAGTTTTGTATCAGTCAGTTGCCAACTTTTAAAAAGAGACTTCGAGTATTCTGTATTTCTTATTTCTTAGAAAGTGGGGGGCAGAAGATATAACAGGGTGCTGCTAGCCCACAAAAATCAGAAAAAGAGCCCCTTCCTCCAAGTAGATACGGTTCCATGCCACAGCTTGGTGAATAGAAAATGTGCTGGGCTTCAGCTCCCACGTCCCAGTTGGACACATATGCCTGTGCTATGTGCACCTGCGCCATGCGCAGCTCGAAGCCCACTTTGGAAACAACTGACTAGAGCCAGGCGCTCTAGTTACACACACACTCGCTGGGCCCCCCAGGCCTCTGAGTTTGGGAGCAGGGGCAAGGAACCAGCTGCAGGAGCTTCCCCTTGGCCCAGAGGTGGAGTCCTCACAGGGCTGGCCTCCTGTTCTACCCTCGAGGCTGGCCAGAGTTCTAGGCCTGGCCAACACCACTGCAGTTGTGCCTCTGCTCAGCTTTCCTCTTTGCCTCTAAGGATATAGAGCTCCGTTACCAGTTAGCCGCCAGCTTAACTAGGTCCTCACAGCTGGGTGTAGAGCAAGAGAAAATCCAGTCTGCTGCATTCTTAGGGACGCCTTCTTCTGAGACCCTGCTAGCCAGGGAAGTTATCAAAGCACTGACCTCAATATCACCCACCAGCTCTTCATTCTTGGAGGAGTTCCTTCTAGGGCCTCTCAGAGCCAAGAGAGGGCCAGATCATTTACCTCTTTTGAGAATCCCAATATCTTAGAAAACAAACACCTTCCTAAATAAAGTGAAAAAAATGACCATATACATTAAATGTTTACATTGGAAAACTAGTATTTTTTAACACAAAGCATAATGCAATGTAAGTGTGCTGTTTATAAGATACAGAATTTAGAGAAAATTTGGATTTTTAGTGCACGGCAGGAAGTATGGCCCAGGAAAAGGAGGCAGGTTTAAAGTTGTATCATACTTACCATCTCTCAACCCTATCAGGACATCTCTGGGGCAGCCTGTGTCAAAACCTCTTTTGGAGATAACATCCAAAGCCTAAACCGCGGTCCTGCTCCCTGCAGCCGTGCAGAGGAAAAGGCTTTCAAGGAGGAGAGACTTAAGACTTTTCCAGGAAGTGAGTCGGAGGCCCAAACAGAGGTCGGAGACTACAGAGTAGAGGTTCAGGGGATAGGACCTCATCACCCCATTAGGCCACGTGAATGTGATCTTTCCAGCCTGGCAAATTCTACAGCTCACTGTTCTGGGACAAAGGGGGGCAAGCAGTGTCAGAGTTTGGGAGCCAGGTGATCCTGCATCCCTCTGGCAAATGAGTGCTGGCTCCGGTTCTGGAGGATTTGGAGGAAGAAATGAGAAAGTAGGAGAGGTGAGGGAAAGGATACCCCATCTTTATATCTGAGTTTGGAGCTCTATTATAGTGTATTTCTCCCCCTCTGATGTCCTTTTGGGCTTTAGCGATAAATTTAAAAGGCGCTAAAACAATGAAGGGCCTGGTGCCTCTGCCTTCCTTCCCTCCAAAAACAGTCCCAGGCTCCCATGTGTGGGAAGTTTCTAACCACCACCGCCCTCCCCATGCATCCTCCTTCCCTCCCCAGGCATCCTCCTTCTTCCACCCATCACTGTTGAATTGTAGTCCTGGGGAAGCAAGCTGAATTTTCCAGATTAATTAGCCTTTCTCGAACCTCCTGGGACTTTCCTCCAAACCTGCCTTGTGACATGTGACTCCCAAAGGATCTTGGTATCTACAAAGACAGATTCGGGGTCACTAAGAAGCTTAGAACTTTTTTCCACTTTTCAGTGCGTTGCATTTTGGGCTGAGATTGAGGCTGAATTGGAGGAAGAGAAGCTGAGGGAAAGAGCAAGTTGCAGGCCAGGTGCCCAGAGGGCGTGGAGGGGGCGTGGCTCATGGCAGATTCTCCAGCCCCTCTGGCTCAGTCCTGCCTTCGGGTTCACTGCTGGTGTTTGTACTGCTGCCTCAGGTGGGAGGGACTGTCACTCCCTCCCAGGGCAGAGGTGAGGCTCTGTGTGTCCCACCCTGGGCTCAGAATTCACCTCTGTGGAGTTCTTGGATGATTTTCTATTTTTGCTGCGACATTGGTCACCATCTGCTGGACTGTAAGCTTCTGGTGGGTAGGGGATCTGTCTCACTGATCTTCATCTGTCCCCCATCCTAAATGCTTAGCAAAGAGTTTTTATACAACAGATGCTCAGTAAGTACTTACAGAGTTAAATGTCAGCACATAAGATTTTCAGCTTTCTTGTCTCTTTTCCCTATACCTGTATTCAACCCTGGAAGCGTTACCTGCTGCCAGAAGAAAGCATCTTCCCTAATCCTCAGTGATAGACCTCACCCCTCCTCCTCCCTCTACTGTCCTCACCCCTCCTCCTGCTGTCCTCACCCTTCTTCCTCCCTCTGCTTTGCTCACCCTCCTCCTGCAGTCCTCTCACCCTCCTCCCTCTGCTGGTCTCACTCTCCTCCTTCTGCTGTCCTCAGCCTCCTCCTCCCTCAGCTGTCTTCCTCCCTCCTCCTTCTGTGTCCTCACCTTCCTCCCTCTGCTGTCCTCACCCTCATCCCTCTGCTGTCCTCTCCCCTCCTCCCTCTGGTTGTGGCAGCCCATAAACCCAGTGCTGTCAGCATCCTCTCTGATTGTGTCTCCTCCTTTAAAACCCCATCCTGGGGCTGGTTACTGGAGTGGAAGCTGTCCAACTGACTTAATTCTGAGTTCACTGTCACGTTCAGAGAGGAGAATGGGCTTCACTTACTGATTTTCTCTCTTGCATGACTGGGTCTGTGCCACTGATGACACTTGGCACTGCCCCCTCCCCGCCTGAAGGCGAGTGGTGCCGGAGCCACTATATATAAAACACAGACATTCGGCTTCTCTTCTCAGGAGAAGCATGAGCCCTGCTTGGAGAGCTGGCTCAGACCAGCAGCTGCCACTCGGAGGCTAGGCTGGGAGTTTGGAGCACTCTCTCTGACCTGGCTTCTTGTGCCATAGGCTTCTTGCAAAGGACCAACAGCCTGGAAGAGAAGAGTCGCCTCGTGAGTGCCTTCAAGGAAAGGCAGTCCTCCAAGAACCTGTTTTCCTGTGAAAACAGTGACCGGGATGCCCGCTTCCGGCGCACAGAGACAGACTTCTCCAACCTGTTTGCTCGAGGTAGTCCTCCCCCACGCCCAGCCCGTGTGCTGTCCAGTAGATTTTTTTCTACTTGCCCTTTTTCCTGAAATTTTACTTCTTTTATCAAGAAATGTCTTTACTGACCAGGTGCAGTGGTTCACGCCTGTAATGCCAACACTTTGGAAGGCTGAAGCAGGAGAATTGTCCGAGGCCAGAAGTTCAAGACGAGCCTTAGCAAAATAGAGACACCTTGTCTCTACAAAAAATTAGAGAGAGAGAGAGAGAGAGAGAGAGAGAGAGAAATGTCATTACTGTCTCTGCACTCTCATGAAACTGTTTTTCCAATATTAGAATATAATCAACCCCCTCTGTCTCTACTGCCCAGGTCTCCATCGGCTTAGAAGCTGCATGAGGACAGTCAATAAAACAACTCTAAAGGCAATTGCAGAGGAGAATATGGATTCACAGAATCTCAGAATCCAAAGGAATCGTACATATAAGGGAAATCTAATGATTCCCTTAATAACATTTATCCTCCAAGATTGGCTGCAAACACAAAAATCACCCTGTGGGAAGCTGGAAGGCTGGGCCTCATAACCAAAGAGTGTCCCCAAATTCATTTTCCTTGGGGAGCTCTTCCACAGGTTTCTGCAGCCCCCACAGCACTGGTCTCAGGAGGTGCTTTGCCAGACTCTCCCCAACAGCTCAAAGGTAGACCCACCGCCACTGTCTACCACCAACTCCCCACAGGGCCACAGAAGCCAGACCATAACATTAAACAGGACTTCACTAAAACCTCAGAAATAATCAGTGGAATAAACACAGAGCATCACGTACAGCCAGACCACCTGCTCTTGAGCTATGGCTGACAACCTCAATTGGGGCCCTACCTCTATCCTCACTGGCTAATCTCCCAGCCTAGTCTACCAAGCAGAGCCTATAACCCAAAGTCACCTCCAGACATCTCAGAGTCCAGGACCTGAAGAATGAGGTCAAGAGAAAGGCAAGGGTCCCTTTTCCCACCTTCTTGAGCCCCACCTTCTAGTTGTAGTTTCCTATCTGAGGACTCCAAGGGACCACCCTCTTTGGGGGGACCTAACCCTCTATCCATAGAGGCCTTACCCTCTGCCATCGACAGATCAAGCACATCATAACACCAATCCAGATGTACAGGGACACACCCGGTCCCAGGGGAGCACGACAGAAATCCCCCCACCATACTCTTCATGGGTGCCCATGTAGCCTACAAATGGGCAGCTGCAGTGGCAGGCTGCTCACAGCTTCTGAAAGCTCCATTCTACGCATGACTAGCCTCTCAGAAAGCCTGTGAACCCCTAGAAAGTGTGTGCAAAATTCCCATGTATGCATTTTTCTGGGGATATGGCACATCAGATTCTCAGTGCATATATTAATACATATCCTGGAATGAAATAGGCCTATAAAGATATCAGGGCTAATATTAGGGATCTCTGGGACACAGAAATACAGATATGGGTGAGGTGATGACCACACGTTGGCTTTCCCCCTTCAGATCTGCTGCCGGCTAAGAACGGGGAGGAGCAAACTGTGCAGTTCCTCCTGGAGGTGGTGGACATCCTCCTCAACTACGTCCGCAAGACATTCGACCGCTCCACCAAGGTGTTGGACTTCCACCACCCACACCAGCTGCTGGAGGGCATGGAGGGCTTCAACTTGGAGCTCTCTGACCACCCTGAGTCCCTGGAGCAGATCCTGGTTGACTGCAGAGACACCCTGAAGTACGGGGTTCGCACAGGTAAGGGTGAGAACCAGGTGGACATGTAGCGTCCCCCTTGCCTGCCGTCTTACCCTCACCAGCTGTGAGGATATCAGATCACACTGAAGGAGAAACACAAGCCTGGTACAGGAAGGCAGCCAAGTGCTCAGTGACCACAGGAACAACCCTGGGCACTAACAGTTGGCAGAAAGCCCCAACCCCAACAAAAGGTCATCGTCATTTATTGCTGTAAAAGTAGATCAAAAAGATGCAAATGGTGCTAGATCGGTTCTGTATCAAGAGTTTCCATTCTTGGTTTTATGTTATTCACAACCTAAGGAGAGCAGAGTGACCCATCTTCTATTTCCTTTCTCACCTCCATTTTTACACCGATTTCATTCTGATAAATCCTACCCTTTCCTGTCCCTATACTGCGGAGAATTGGACCCGTTCCCCTCCCTTTCTGTATTAGTTCCTAGGGCTGCCAATACGAATTACCACAAACTGGGTGTCTTGAAATAATAGAAATTTATTCTCTCACAGTTCTGGAGGCCAGAACTTTAAAATCAAGGTGTCAGCAGGGTTATGCTCTCTCTGAAGGCTCTTGGAGAGGATCCATCTGTCTTAGTCTGTTTGTGTTGCCATAAAGGAATACCTGAGGCTGGTATTTTTCTTTATAAAGAAAAGAGGTTTGTTTGGTACACAGTTCTGCAGGTATACAAGAAGCATGGCGTCGGCATCTGCTTTTAGTGAGGGCCTCAGGAAGCCTCCACTCATGCTGGAGGGTGAAGGGGAGCAGACATCACGTGGTAAGAGAGGAAGCAAGAGAGAGGAGGAGGTGCCACACTCTTTTTAACAACCAGTTCTCTCAGCAACTAAGAGTGAGCATTCATTCACTCCCTGGAGAATGGCACCAAGCCATTTATGAGGGATCCACCCGCATGACTTAAACACTTCCCACCAGGCCCCACCTCCAACACTGGGGACCATATTTCAACATGAGACTTGGCAGGGCCAAACAAACCATGTCCAAACCATGCCACCATCCAGTCCCTGGTGGTTGTGGGCAATCTTTGGCATTCGTTGGCGTGTAGATGTGTCACTCCAATCTTTGCCTTCACCTTCACATGGCATCCTCCCTATGTGTGTGTCCAAATTTCCCTCTTCTCATAAGAACATCAGTCTTTGGATAAGAGCCCACCCTAATTGAGCATGACCTCATCTTAACTTGATTACCTCTTCGAAGACCCTGTTTCCAAATAAGGTCACATTCACAGGAATCAGGGATTAGGACTTGAACACATCTTTCTGAGGGACACAATTTAATTCATAACACCTTCTATTGACTAGGCCAAAAAGTCACACACACACCCAAACACACCCCCTTCACATTCTACTCCAGCTTCTAGAGTTTAGACACTCTGAGTCACCAAATCCTATTTCCACCTGGGAGTCCTTCAGGATGCCCTCTTGCCTCCTTTTCACGTTACAAGAGCTCTCTCTAATTAGCAATCCTGGACACAGTGGTTACTTTCCAATTGCTTCAAGTTCAAGGACTTTTGGACCTCTGTCTGAACTGTTTCTAAGCCCAGGAGTGAAGCAGTGGTTTCTTCTCCCCATAACTCTCTCCCCACTACAGTCCGGCTTTCCCGAGCTCCTGGGCAGACAGATCTACAGGAATTGGCAGTCTCACGTGGTTGCAACCACAGGGAGAATCCCCCAAGGCCACAATTGGCAGCCCCTGGTTCTTTTTTCTTCCTTTTCTCTCCTTCTCCTTTACGTTCCCTCTCACTCTTCTTAGTCATTTGAAGGTAGATTTAAGACCAAGACTCGGAGGCTGTGGATGATAGAGCTGAGTAAGACTATTAGATGTCAAAAACAAAGTCATATAATGAAATAATGAGGCTAGCCAAAGAAGCTTTGTAAAATAAGGAATCCCAAATAGCTTTTAAGGTCTGCCAACACCGCTGGAATAAGTGTAGCTTCATTAAATAACTGCTGGATAGACAAGACTCAATTATATGTACAAAGTCTGTGGTGTTTGATTTTTAAAGAAAAGCACTCTCGTCAATTTACATCGAGTTACATCTCTTCTTGGTCTGAGAGCTAACCTATTCCTGATGGAGAATAAGTAATGTTTGGCTGAATTTTTAAAAGTTTCAGAATTTCCCATGTATGTTTTAGCTTCACTTGCTTTGGTCCAATGTTTTGTTTTTTGTCAGTTTCTTCTATATACACTTTCTCAGAGAGATGGGGGCCATGTGGTTTTATTATTAAAGCCCAGATGATATTGTTCCTCAAAGAAAAATACATGATTTTTTCATAATAGCATATCATATTGTCTGTAAACCTAAAGCATCTCATGAGCAGAGAGAGCATGGACTTTGATTAGTCCAGTATATGAATCCACTTAGGTGTTTAGCCCACAAACATCCATTTCTGTTCTTTAGAGCCACTTCTGGGAGCAGACATTTGCCTGCATTTACAGAGCTCACAATCTTTCAAGCACTATGAAGCCTTCTCCTACACCTTAGGTATCGACCCTGGTGAAAGTATGCTGTTGCTGCTCTGTAATTTAGATGTCAATACAGGAGCAATAAACAGGTAGCTACACACAGTGAAAAATATTTCTTTAAAAAAGGATATTAATGCATTAATGCTCAGCCAAAATAATGAATTGGGCTTTAACAGTGAAAACATACTGATCTGGGTATAGTCTGTGAAGGGATGATGATGGCATTTGGAAATTTCTCTACAAATTAACAAAATAACTTTAAAATTTTTTATTTTAATAGATTTAGGGGGTACAAATGTTCTTTGTTACATGGGTGAATTATATAGTGGAGAAGTCTAGGCTTTTAGTGTACCCATCACCTGAATAGTGTACATTGTACCTGATAGGTAAAAAATCCTTCTTCAAAAAAGGAGCCAACATATATAGATTCTCCATGAATTTACACAAATACTAGTTAGCCCTCAGTCACACCAGCTACTTAGGTGATTTGTAGATATGCTATATTCTCTTAACTGTTCTTTTTAAAAATCTTTTTATTATGGAAAGGTTTAAACATACAAAAGTAGAATTGTACAATGAACCCTATATACCTAACACCCAGCTCTAACTAGTATCAACTCCTAACAATTTTGTTTCATCTGCACCTCCATCCACTTGCTCCTCTTCTGTTTTATAAGCAAATCCCCAACATAAATTTACTGCATCCATAAATATTCTTCATCCTCAAGAACTCTTTTAAAAAAAAAAAAATCAGTGTCACTGTTATACCTGAAAAAAACCCACAAAATCTACAGTTCCTTATATCATAAAATATTCAGTTCGTTTTCAAATTTCCAGTCATCTCATGAATGTTATAAATGTTTTGTTTAATTTTGTTATAACTCATTTGAATCAGGATCCAAATAGGTCCCTCGCATTGCAGGTGGTTGCTATGTTTCCTAATCAATAGGTTTCCCCTCCGTCTCATTTTTTTCTTGCAGTTTATTTGTTGAAATGCTTTATTTTTAAAAAATAACTCTTTCTCACCCTACCTGAATTTAGGCCATGTGCTACTCAGTCTTTCATCTGTTATTTTCATTAACTATAGAGAGTTGAAATTGAAATTAAACTAGGTTATTTTGTTACTTGGTAGAAATTGTGGTACAGTATAATATATGGGGGGGCATAAGGTTATAACCATAAGCTAAAAATAAGGTTTTGGGGGACTTTGTGTCCTTTATATTTTAATGGACAAAGAGAGATTATTTCACTTCACATCAGTCTGACTTTGTCCATCTTTGTCTCTACCATGCTGTGTGGTTTTGCTACGTTATCAAGTGACATGATTGTATTTATTTATGATTCAATCCTGTCTTGAAATGTTTACTGTTTAAAGTTTTTAAATGTTAATTGCATATATATTTTAACGGATTTCGACAAAATATGTTTCAGGAAATCTCTTAGATTCTGTTGGCACTGAACAAAGTACAGTAAAATGGAATAGTTTAAGCTATTGAGAAATCTCCATGAATGTCTAGAATCTGGCCCCATGCTTACTAAGTTTACTGTTCATGCTTCTTTGATTTTTTTTTCCTAAAAATCAGTATTATTACGCGCAGACTCGTGAGATGCAGGGATTAGTACCTTCTTATATAAGAAGTCATAGTCCAGGCCGGGC
>NW_012149063.1:3995516-4057025 GCF_000956105.1 Propithecus coquereli
GCTACTTGGGAGGCTGAGGCAGGAGGATTGCTTGAGCCCAGGAGTTTGAGGTTGCTGTGAGCTACGCTGACGCCACGGCACTCTAGCCAGGGCAACACAGTGAGACTCTGTCTCAAAAAAAAAAAAAAAAAAAGAATCATAGTCCAGATGTTCTGAATCACATCCATGGAAGAATAGCCCTTCTCAGGGAGGAGAGTTAGACCAGGAACATTCAAACACTAGCTCTCTGACAGTTATTTCAGAGGCAAAGGCAATTTCCACTGGAAACACAGTAGTCAGCATATCTTTCTAACACCAGTTCTCTGTCACACATCCCTGGATAATCTATTGTGTTGACTCCTTCCTGACAGCCGAGCCAAGCCAGCCACTGAGGAGTTGAGTTTTCTGGTGAACGCTAAGTTGGCAAAAACTTGGCAACAATCCTGAATTTGCTGAGAACAAAGCCTGTTAAAGCACAGTGTGGGTCTCACCAGGCTTTAGAGTTATGCGGTAATAATTATTTCACCAACAATTCCGTGAGTGAATGAGGCTGTGTCTGCCCATTTCACAGAGAAGACGCTAGGTCATCTTAGCAATAAATTTAGTTCAACTGTCACCCGACTATATATGGGCAAAACGCATCAATGCTTGCTGTCATATTTGTTACAGAGACCCAGAGAGTGGTGAATGTTCTCAGCATCAGCATCAGAGCTGGTACTTTCCCAAAACTCAACTTGATCCACAGAGCCATGAACCCTCTCTTAGGCCTTCAGGCTCTCCCCCATTAGCAAATTTTGATTTGGAGACTAAAATCCTTGGGATATTGAATTAAAGTTGAAGCGCTTATGGAAAAAGTCAGGACTACCACATCCTCTATTGTAATTTAAAAAAATAAATGTGACAGAGGGGTTCATCTGGAAGTCAACAAGTAAGATATTAGAAAGCATTATTAGATTTATTATATTGGATTTTTAAATTTTAAAAGCATGGTGCTTTAGAAATGCAGAGGTTTGGGGGACATCATTAATGCTAAAGGCTGGTATAGGGTAGGTCAACCTGCCCTTCCTTCTCCAATATCCTTGAGCAGCCCTATTAGACAGACCACTGGGATGGCGGCCCCATAAATGGGACCCAGCGGGGCAGGCCTTTTGGCCTTGAAGATAGTTTGAGAAATCTGGACCTGCCTTGATGCTGTCCTGTTACTCACCTCCCCAGGTCATCCTCGATTTTTCAACCAGCTCTCCACTGGATTGGATATCATTGGCTTAGCCGGTGAATGGCTGACATCAACTGCCAATACCAATATGTAAGTTCCACATGTTTTCATACAAGCAACCCTGACGTATGGCTATGGCTTGTTGCTTTAAAAGTCCAGTTCCAATGGTTCTATTTTATTAAAGTTGCCCTGGTCATCTCCAGGAAATCATCTTTTCTCTTAAAATCTTTTTGGTTTATCACATTTCTGGTTTACTGGTAGGAACTATTTTTGAATTGAATAATGCAGCTTAATAAGAGCATGATCATGAGAACTAATAACTCTAGCTTTTGAAATTTAGTGTGAAATTTCATGTTAAAAGACTCTTTCTCTTAATGGTGTATCTAAAGAGGTCATATTTTGAATATGATCTTGGTTTCCTTTTCCCACCCAAGCACATTGGGCCTTATCATGTTCCTCCATAATTAAAGCAGCCGTAAAGCCACAAATCAATTTGATCAATCTGTTGCTTAACTAAAAGTTCTGAAACAAAATCCAGCCAGTACTAATACTTTGTATATTCCTTTCAAAACAAACTACTTGTTTTTCTGAATTTTACCATTTTTCCCATATTTGTTTTTGTAGACAAAGCCTTTATTTCTAAGTTCTTGTAAATTTGTATGAAACTGACTCTAAGGTCCTGGTGGGTACAAGCACTTCTCATAATCATGCCAAAGTTTCTTTGACATATATGTGCCCTCTTTGGAGACAAGTTGACAGAGGGCGGCCATAGCCTACAGAGTACTATCTTTGCTCTCAACACTAATGACAATGTTTTACCATTATCTGTACATCCAGACAACAGCACCACATTCTTTTAAAATGTTCAAAGGAAAATATTGAAACAAATTTCTTACAATAATTTAACTATATAAACGCCATATGGGTGTTAGTCACTGTGGAAATATTCAGAAAATAGCCACCCATTTTTGAAGTTCATGGTAAAGTAGATTCTGAAAAATGAATTTAGGTGAAAGAGTAATATTGTTTAAACTGAGAAATTCCATTTGATATCAAAATAGAATATAAATTACTAAAGTTCAAGGTATTCTATTTGTCTTGAACAAACTACCACCAACCACAAAACCTGAAGGGCATTTTAAAATTATGTATTGATTCATGTGTGTTCTGAAGCTGTTTCATGCTGTGACTCAAAATACTTAGCTATGTTCAGAAAAGTTTCTATTAATTAAGGATTCCTGCTTTGTTTGCTAATTTAAAACAACAGTGACAAATTTTAAAAAGCAGATGTGACAAGTAAAGCCTTTGGTGCGAAAAGGCATAAAAGATTAAGTTGATTGAAAAACTAGAATGGTTGTCATGCTCCCTGCTCGCAAGTCCTGGTTAACTTCACGGAGTGTCCGTGTTGGATCAAGGAAAGTCCAAAGCCTGAGAGGAATTCAGGTCACAGGTAACGATTGCTAGGAAGGTCTCCTCAAACAAAGAGCTCCACTTTGTAATCTTTACTGTATTATGTTATGATTTGTGAGATAAAAATATATCAGCCAGTACAGATACAGACATCATAATACACTAATTACAACTTGAAAAAAGACACCAATGCATAATTGTAGCATCGAACACTAAGAAACAATTTAAATTAGAAAGTACCGTTGTATTTACCTCAACTATTTGGAAAATAAATGGGAAAAACAGAGTAAAAGATACATATTCATTAAGGTCCCAGTACCAATATTATTAAATAAAATAAGCACTGAATTCACCCAGCATCTTGAAGTGTGTTCTGCAGGCCTCGCAGCTGCTATTTCCTAATACATAGCCATTCTCAAGGTCAATAAAGGAACTCACCCCTTTGAACCATTTAGGGCCAGATAGCCTCCCAAAAGGCTTTCCTTCAACCAGAAAGATCCCACAGAGTCTCCTTTTTTGGTATGTGTTCATAAAATCAAAGTCCCTCACTCTTCTCTTAGCTCAGCTACAAAACACTAAAATATGTCCCAGCCATCTGAGGTCAAGGCCAATCCAACTAAATGACACATAGTAATTACAGCTGTACTGAGCAGTAGATATTTATAAAATATGATCCGATTCCAACAGATCAATAGAGAAGGTTATTTCAAACAGTGAAATAGTTTCTGTCAGTTCTAGAGACAGGGAATTGTCTGAAGAAGTAATAACTATCATCTAGAAATTGTTCTAAGCCAGTTCCCCTGGAAGATCAGGGAATGTGGCAGCACTGTCAGGAGCTTAGGCAGAATTTGCTTCCTTATGACAATTCCTCCTCCAGTTGGGAATAGTGTGCAAACTAAGTTTGGGAGAGAATGGCAAAGGGATCTTTCTTTGGCAGAACAGGATTTAGTTAGTGATATACTCAGGTTTTTGACCTGTACTTTCATTGAGTTTGGATGGCACCTAGTAACAGAGAATAATAACTATATTCTTCAGTACAGTCTTTTTAAAAGAACCATCCAATATCCTAATTCAAATAGCAAAATGTAAGGTGCTTGACCATTAAAACAGAAAGAACGTCTATGTTCATGCCTTTACACCTGCTTGTGCATACGGCTTTGAGATATATTCTTCCAAGCAAGGATCCAATGAAGATCCAAAGGAAACTTCACAAATGTGTAGTTGTCCAAGGCACATCAGCTCTTTCCTTCCAAAACAGGGCCGCCCAGCACAATTGTGCAGGTTGAGCAAGGCCCAAGTGTAAGCAGCCTGCCGGCAAACCTGATGACGATACATAATCTTAATGGCAAGATCTATGATGACCCTTTGTTGTGAGGTTATGATTTCAAGCATCTAGCACTTTATTGTCATAGAAATTACACAGGAGCAATTTTCCATGGGAGTTATCCATCATTTTACACCACCAGGCAGGTTGTGAGAAAGAAGCCTGCCACGAGCAGTTCTTGTTTGTCACAGAAAAGCAGCTGTGACGTAAAGGACTTGGGATTCTGACTCTGAAACCTACTAACTGGGAGATCTTAAGACAAATCCCTGAATTTCTCTGAACCTCAGTTTCTTCATCAGGAAAACAAGGATAACAGTATCTATCCAACAGAGTGATTCTAAGACTAAAAAAGGCTCCAGTCCTAAGTGCCTAGTGTATACAAGGTACAATGCATACACCTAGGAAAAGCAGCCACCCCACAGGTCACTGTCACCATTCGAGACCCTTCCCCTCAGCCTCCAACTCTTATTTCTGTCTCTCATATCTGGACAGTTGAGGGTTTTACTAAGCTCATCTCAGATGTGTTACCTGCCACATCTGTGAGATGTAAGAGGCAGTCTAAGAGGAGTATCAAGATAGAGTCAATATAGAAAATTATTTGTCTTATCACAGAGGTTTCCAGTCGGACAGTCACCAGGGATCCAGGTTCCTTGTGCCTTTCTAATCCCCATTGCAGCATGTGACTCAAATCCTTTAAGTTGCATCACGGTGCAGGCTGGCTGCTGGGGCTCCAGCCATCACTCCTGTGTTTCAGAACTCAGGAAGGATAGAGGAAGGAGGAAGGGAGGGAGAGAAAACGGAAGGAAGGAAGGAAGGAAGGAAGGAAGGAAGGAAGGAAGGAAGGATGGATGAACAAAAGATGGACATGCTTCCTGCTAAGAAGTCTTCTCAGAAATCTCATACCACATTCCCATAGCATCTTTGTAGCCAGAACTTAGTCCCACGGCCACATCTAAAATATAGTCTTTGATCTGGGTGAACTGCAATCCTAAATAAAATAATAAACTTTAATGAAGCAAGGGAAAATTGATATGGTTAGCAACCAGCAGACTCTGCCCTAAGAGAACTACAGTTTCTTGACAATCAGTTTGCCTTAGTTCTGAGTGAACCGCACTGGGAAGGTGAGTTGAACCACCATAAAAGGGCTGCCTCTCCTCCCTACTCAGAATATAGAAATGCTCAGAACTCTCTTTTAGTGTCACTCCATGAATGTCACTGTCTTAGTGCTTCCACTCCCATGTTCTTATTCTTCAACCCAGAGTTTTTGGCAGGTTTAGTTTCTTGTTCTGATTCCAAAATGTAATCTCGTACTCTTACTTTAGCATCTAAACAGCTTCTTCTGCATTCGTATTTGACCTTTGATCTCTTGACTTCATCTGCTTTCATCTGTCATTTAGGGAAGGGGCACCTAACCTGGGTCCAGGTTGTAAGAGAAGGATTTCCTATAGTTGTGTACTAAATGATGTGCATGTCTTTTTTACCTGGAGGGACTATAGCTTTCCCGTGATTCTAAAGAGGTCTGTGACAGATCCACTGCTCTGGGATGAACGGCAAGGCCTCCCACAGGGCTGTGGGTACAGCCTCATAGATTGTAAACATGGCCCAGGACGGGAAGGCAGGGTCAGAAGTGTCAGGAACAAAGACCTCCACGTTAGTTCATTTGTCAGGCCTGGCTGTGGATCAACAGCCATGGACTGATACACCAGCTTTTAGGAGAGGATGTCAGGACTAAGCTCATGAGTCAGGATAAACTTGGTGTTAGCTGTGGGATAATTGGTCCTTCAGACCCAGGCAGGGACTACAAAACAGGATGCAGCCAAGGCCAAGAACCAGATGCTAGATTCATCCTAATAAGCTTCCTCCTTTAGGTTGAGAATGGTGTCTTATGTTAATAATATCTTAGTGTCCTCAGTACATAGGATGTGACCTGGCAGAGAATAGTCACTCAGTAAGTATTTGTTGAATAGAACTGAAAGTAAGTTTCAGGAATCAAGTACCTGGCATAAATAAGGAACCTGAAATATTAATAGACAATATCAGATAGTCTCATGATCAAAGTCTCTGGATGCTTCCTTGTAAACTGCGAGTAGTGGCTGTTCCTGGTCCTTAGACAGGGAGGCTAATTCATGCAAACCTGGGGCCTAAATTGATTGAAGTCAGTAAGCATGGAGTTGGACCAGCCCTTGGTATTCATCCCCATCCCTTCTCCCTTGCCCATGTGGTTCCTGCCTGGCCATCTAACACTGACTTGGCTGTAACGCAGCTTTCATCCAATCCTTGATACGGTTCTGATATTATGGTGTATGGTTCCATTTATTCCTTGCCTTACCACAGAGAGCTTTTTTATTTGGTATTGTACCACCAGTACCTCTTCACCATGCAAACATTTTTGCCATTTCAACATTTCCAAAAAGCAGTGGAATCACTGATAACACCTTTGCTCAAGAATGGGATTCCAGAGCTAACCTCTGGATAGAGTCTCAAGAATAGTTAGAAGCCCTTCATGAGTTCGCCTCTTGGTACACTCAGCAGCACAGGCTAAACCGGGAATCCTTCTCTTCTTCTTCCTTTATCAGGCCATCAGACATGAGGGAGTGTTGGTTGCTACGGTGATGGGGCTCAGAGCAGAACCAAAGCATGATTGTGACCTCCAGAGGTGATGGTAACTGCACACATGGTTTCCAAGGGTCTTCCTCCTAACTTTCCAGGGGCCTCCCAAGGAAAATGGACATGTTCTTTTGGGAACAAAATGCTTCTACCGACAGACGTATCCTGAGGATCCTCCTGGATCTTTTTGTTCTCTTCTATCACCATGTGATTAATGTGATTGCTCTTTTCCTCCACGATTAAAGCTTAGTAGCTTCACCTGTGTCTCATGTACAACAGTAGTTACCCCATCCTTACAAATAGCTTTTCTAAATGACTAAGCAAGCAAGAATTCCCATTAGTCCTCAACATTGGCATTCAGCTCAAACACCATAACCAGTGACAAAGCCTCCCATATCATGTGGCTGAGTCAATCTAGGCATCTCTTTTCGGGAAGGATGGTCTGAGCCCAGCCCACAGACTCTAATGCTTAAGAAGGCCAAGTGAAAACAAACAAGACAAACAGCCTCAGAGCTTAGTAAATATCGTTTTGTTTTCTGGCTGAATTTTCTGTGGATGACCTTCCTTGATTTCTCTTAGGCCCTATGTTTGGTACCATGATCTTGTTTCAGTGACTAGTCTACCAGATGGTGCCTCTGTTTCGAATTGCTTTGAAAAGAGCATGGCTTGCTACTTTTAAATCAGTTTGTTAGAAAGCCAATGTAACCTGCCAGGAAATCTGATGCCCACAGTTAGCTGTGTATGCCAGTTGACCATCTTCTTGTTATTTATAATTAGTAATTAGAAAATCATCACTTATAATTATTTTTGACAGATATTGACTTCAGAGAATTATAGAAACATAGCTGTCCTTGGGGATTATCAGTAGAAAAACCATGTAGATGATTATATTGAGATCTTTAAAACCTGGGTCAATATTTCCAATTATCTTCACAGTTAGCTTCTGGATATTTACGTTGTTTTTAAAAGATAGACTTTGGCTATATGGCTTTTATAGATTCTACAAGTGTGAAACTGGCAGTCAGTTTTTTTGTTTTTTTGTTTTTTTTAAAAAAAGGTTGCAAACCAATTTTATGTGGAACTTACAATGCATTTTTTTAAATTAACATTTGCATTGTCCTACAATCTTAGAGGTAAAAGGGACTCAGAAAAGTCATTTGCTTTCCTTTTGTTCCTCTGGGTGGGCCACAGCTAAGACATTCCATTCAGATGAGCATCCCCTTTGTTGGTGAAGTATCACAGAGCAGGCACTTCCACCACCTCTCTCGGTAACCCAGGCTGGTTTCTGACGTTTTATGATTGGTGACTTAATGCATTTCCAGGAAATGAATCATTTTATAATAGTTGTTTTGAACATCTCTTTAGAGCCCAAATACAAATACTAAACCAATCATGTGTGTTCCCAAAATAAGTGGTTTGACTTCTTTATCGTCTTTCATCCTTTTTCTCACCACCCTTCCAGGTTTACATATGAAATTGCACCAGTGTTTGTCCTCATGGAGCAAATAACACTTAAGAAGATGAGAGAGATAGTTGGATGGTCAAGTAAAGATGGTGATGGGATATTTTCTCCTGGTAGGTTTCTCTTCTCTTCCACTGATTCTTTTCAAGGTTTGCAGTACGAACCCTTGGGATTCTTGGGAACACTAAATACGAAGTGACTTTGTGGAAGAATAATGCCCTTAAAATTTTTTTTTTTTGATACTCTGACTTCCTATCTTTGTCAGGATGAAGGCCAGTAAGAATGCTACATTCTATGTGAACTAACAAAGGCTGTGCCTAACATTGTACAAACTGACAAAGGCCGAGCCTAGATCTTGCTAAACAGCTCCATTCTGCCGACAGCAGTTTGATTGTGCTGGGTATCAGTGAATCAGGATTATCAATAGACTGATCGATTTCAGCAAAAATAGCATATCTACTTTGAATTTCTAGTTCAAAGTAGATATAATAAGAATCTTTAAAATAAGGACATTCAGCCAGAGGTATGAAAATAAATAAATAGATAAATAAACAAACAAGCAAACAAACAAGGACAGCTATTCTTGGAGGTAGGGAGGAGTTATAGATGGTGTCAGAGACAGTGCGATTGTGTACAATGGCAAAAGAAGAAATAAGAATTGTAATTGCTAGGCCAGGTGTGGTGGTTCCTGGGAGGCTGAGACAGGAGGATTGCTTGAGCTCAGGAATTTGAAACTACCCTGAGCAAGAGCTCAGCGAGACCCTGTCTCTACTAAAAATAGAAAAATTAGCTGGGCATGGTGGCACACTCCTGTAGTCCCAGCTACTCTGGAGGCTGAGGCAGGAGGATCACTTGAGTCCAGAAGTTTGAGGTTGCTGTGAGCTAGGCTGACACCACAGCACTCTACCCAGGACGACAGAGCGAGACTCTGTCTCAAAAAAAAAAAAAAGAATTGCAATTGTCCAGGCAATTCAAGCAGACCACAAATTTGCCTTATTTAACTGTCAGGTAATTAATGTAAAAGTGACTAGTTTGCGTTGGCCAAACATACATAAATAGTTACTTCAGTTCTCCTTGTGTCTTTATTTAGGTAAACATGAATTTGTTTTTATTTTAATAAACTTAGAGCTCTACTAAATAACTGAGTTGAGCTGTTCTTTGAAAAGAGTACCCGGGCAGGTAACGAAGCAATGTCATTGTTTTCCTTCTGTGGGCTCCATTACTCTCTCTTTCTCCGTCTTTCTGAACTCAGGGAACAGATTCATCTTTGTTCAGTAAATAGATTGAGCAGAAAATAGAAGCAGGAAGGTTGTAACTCACCTGTCCCTTTGCAGCCACTGCCGCTGCAACCTCTTATATTTCTGTCTAAGCTTCAGGGGAGAAGGGCACTGGAATATGTGAATCATCTCCAGCCAAATTGCCTAGATAGCCTTGGTAATGAGTGTGACTACTTGTATTCCCAGGGGAGAGGGTCCAGAGGGAAGCCCCAGCAACAGGGAAGCTGGCAAAACCTACCAGGATATACTCCTTCCCCTTCCTGGCCTCCCTAGTCTCTTGAAACACCAGCTCAGCCTTGTTAGAAGTGATGAGCCCTTACACCTCCCATTGTGCCTGCTTGCCTATAGGGGGAGCCATATCCAACATGTACAGCATCATGGCTGCTCGCTACAAGTACTTCCCGGAAGTTAAGACAAAGGGCATGGCGGCTGTGCCCAAACTAGTCCTCTTCACCTCAGAACATGTGAGTTGGGGGCCGTTGTTCTTGGATTGTGGTGTTTCCCAAGGAACTCTCTAACGTCTAATCTGAAGCCTCTGTTTGTTGCAGAGTCACTATTCCATAAAGAAAGCTGGGGCTGCACTTGGCTTTGGAACCGACAATGTGATTTTGATAAAGTGCAATGAAAGGTAGGCAGGGGAGAGTGAATATTAGGTTCTTGATGTATTAAATGTGTTCATCTGTTAAATTTGTTTTATTGTGCTTAAGGACTGGCTTAGTACAGTGTGCCAAGCCGCTAATGGTCTGTTGAAAATATCCAATTAAATTACTTTTTGCTGCTCCTAAAGTTTTTTTCATGTGCAATCTCATTGATTCTTCGTTTTAATTCTCTCCTTTTACAATAACTATAGGGGGAAGATAATTCCAGCTGATTTTGAGGCAAAAATTCTTGAAGCCAAGCAAAAGGTATGCCCTCTAGTCTATGGCACATCTCAACTCCAGTGAATACAAATATTTAAAAATACCTTCCTTCTGCCCTAGACAATAAAAGGCTTTGATATGAGATAATTTTATTGTGTTTATAAAACTCTATTCCCAGATATTTGCTTATTTCCAACTTGCAAAATGATTTAGTTTTAAAGCTATATCTACATAATATCAATTTTTTTAAAAAATGAAAAATTCATTTCATTAAACTACTTGTCCTGTCTTCATTGTGCCAAGTGCTTAATTTGATGTTCTTCAATAAATCAACTACCTGAGCATCGTGAAGATACAACCTAATTGAACTTTTCACTTGCTGCTTGTTAGGTCTTATCTCATTTTAACAAATACCATTTTAGCTCAAGATTCTGTTTAGCAAAGTACATCTGTGCCCTGGCAGATGGCCCACAGTACTTGGCAAATCCAGCCTCAACAAACTCTCTTAAACAAAAAAAATCTCATAGAACAGGTATATCCACAAGTCACTGCCAGGTAACTGTCAGCCATTTACCAACACATTGTTGTTTTGGTTCCATTCTTGTACCTTCTTCTCTAATAGTAGTTGTTTACTGGAATCTCAGCAGACGAGGAGGCTATAAATGTTGAGAGGACTGAGCAAGGAGCAGAGGTGGAGCTGAGCTTCAAAAAAGCTCACAGATTTCTCCAAACCTATCTTAGCTTTATTACCCCACTCCCTCATTTATTTCTTGTTCATGTTGAAATTTCACTATGTCCACAGTTAGTGAGTGTTTCAGCTTTCACAGTGTATAGACTTGTTTCAAATAACTAAACAATGCTTTAGTATAATTATTATATCAATACACTTAACACAGCACCTAAAAGAGCAACGTCCAGATGATATTCAGAACTATCTGCCCATCACTCCAAATACTCAATATTACTTTCTTGCTTTATTTTTTGCCATAGAACTTATCCCTATCAAACATACTGTGTATTTTGCTTGTTTAGTTTATTGTCTATCACCCCCCCAACACACACCCACTAGAATATAAACTCCACAATGACAGAATAATTCTTCTGTTCTGCTCACTGCTGTATCAGAGCATCGACAACAGGCCTGGTGCATAAAAGTCACTCAAAAAATATTTGTTGAATAAATGAATGAATAAGTGAATGAAACAATAAAGAATTCTACCAGACATAGTATTTGACACCACACCGGCTCAGCTGATCACTGTTAGGAATAAATGCTACTGCAATTCTTCTACTTCGTGTGGAAGCAAGCAAACGAGAAAGGTTAAAGAGACTAATCAGCCTCTCTCTCTTACCTTGTAGGGCTACGTTCCCTTTTATGTCAATGCAACTGCTGGCACAACTGTTTATGGAGCTTTTGATCCGATACAGGAGATTGCAGATATATGTGAGAAATATAACCTTTGGCTGCATGTCGACGTAAGTGCTGTAACTCACAGGGCAGCCCAGTCCATGGGGGAGGGGAGGGAGGGACGGAAGCAGTTCTGCTTTCTGATTTGCCTCAAGCTCCTCCCCATGCCCCAGCCAGCCCTTTCTCCACACCACATTAGCTCCGGCTCTTCTTGGGCCCCCAGCCAGCCGTTCACGACTGGTACGTACCACAGGCCTGGGACATGCTCTGGGACTCATCCCGTCCTTGTACTGGCCAGTTGCTGTCTTCTGTGGTTCATCCTAGAGTATGGTCTCCATCACCTTCGCAGGTAGCTTTGTTTGCACAAATAGCTACAGAGTAAAATATAACTAATTTCAGAGGGAAAAAAATATATAAGATAGAACATATAGAAAGTGCCCAGGAATGTGAACCCTCAGCTACCAGCCTTCAGCCCAGCCATCTATGATAATTTTCTTTAAAAAATGCGTATCTGCTACATTTAGGAACAATAAGGCGATATATGAAAGGTATTATCAACTAAGAGATTTAGCCCTGAATTTTCCCAGAAACACAAAAGGTGCATTTTTGCATGTGTGACTGGCAGTATTTTTTTATTCTGTCTGTCCATTCCCTTATGGATTTAACTTCTCACAGCTGAACAGTGGGGTAATCTGCCCAGCTATTGAACAAATGACTAACAAAGGCTGTTGTGTCACGTGGCATCCCAAGCTATTCAGTAAACATGTGTCATGGTATCCACAGAAATGTCATGCTGTTGCAGGAGCCGTTGTGAGACCTCCAAACCAGGCAGGAGCTGCTGCTGTCTTCTTCAGGAGCGGTTAGAATTTTACTCCAGGAAGAATCAGACATCAGGGCCCAGCACTTCAAGTAGCTTCCAGAGCCAGCCAGGGGCTCTCTGAGTATTCCTGGCTTTCCACAGTCCTTTGGGCCTTTGGGTCTTGCCAACGCAGGCACCATGGGCTCAGACCCAGCTTATCCCCACTCGTGCAGCTACTCGGACAGTAACCTGGAGGGACTTTTGAAAAAGAAATGACAAACAATGAAAAATCACAACAGCCATTGGTTGAACAGTCAGTGTGGGCTCGTGCTATCAGAGAAACTCATGCTTTTCATCTTTGACGTTCTCTCTCGTGTTTGACTAGAGTGTGGAGTGACTGGTTTGGGATTCCTAAGTGTCACTGCTCCCCTCTCCCTCTCCTTCCTCTGTCCCACAGGCTGCCTGGGGCGGTGGGCTGCTCATGTCCCGGAAGCACCGCCATAAACTGAATGGCATAGAAAGGTGAGAATGACTGCGCTCTGGTGTCAGCCTGTGCCTCCCCTGCGCCGCCCTGCTTCCGACCTCACTGAGCCCACTTGAGTTCAGCAGACATTTACTGGGCACTTATTGTATGATTGATTTCCTGGTCAATCTTGGCCTCCGTGAGCTCCCAATTTAGAAAGAGAGAAAGACAAATAAATAAATAGTTATAACACAATGTGGAAAGTAACAATGGCTGAAATTGCAAGTGACCAGGTAGGAAAGAAGAGAGACTAACCAGTGAGGGGGGTTGGAGGCTAAATCAGAGTTTGCCATGGGCACAGGGAGGGCCACTGGCTCCCTACTCTCTTCTTCCTCATTAAGCTTACTGCTGGGAGAGGGCAGGATGCTTAGCTCACCTAACTTCGTTTCTTTTTCACCATTCAAGTTCAGTGGGTGTTCTACACAAATATGATTTTGACCTGACTCCTAAGTGTTGATCCCTAATGAACTCACATTGATTTATTGACTCATTCAGCCTATATTTACTGAGCACCTGTCATGAGCCAGGCAGGTGTGCATGTGAACGCTTGGTTACCTGAACTTCCGTCCAGCCACCTATGGCACTTTTCTAAAAAAATGCATATCTGTAGGAAAAATAAGGCTACTGCTTTATGGAAGGTGTTATCAACTAAGGTATTTGCCTGCCTGAAGCTTAATTCCCAGTGGGGTAGATGTTCATAGACAAATAAATATTTAATCTGTCTCATAATAAAGAAAAATAAAACAGGGGCAGGTAACAGTGAGAGATGAGGCATTCTATTTTAGGGTAGTAAGTGGCCTTTCTGAGGAGGTGGCATTTCAGCAGATACTGAGACAGAGGGAGACAGGAAGCAAGGGTATGAGGAAGAGTATTCCAGGGAGTGGGAATGGCAAGTGCAAAGGCCCTGAGGCAGGACTGTTCTTGGCAAGTTGGAGGATCATCAATGAGGCCACTAGGGCTGGAGCAAAGTGGGAGAGGTAAGAGAAGAGCAAGGTTGGAGAGGTGGATGAGGAGCAGGTAGCAAGGACTTTGGCTTTTGTTACCTCTACTGTGCCTCCTCTGTCTTAGTTTTGTAAGGCCAGTGTCAAGGTGAGTGAAACTGGCTCTTTGAAGCATGGTTATACAACCCTATAATCCAGAGGATGATATATAAAATGTAGATGAGCCAGCCCAACAGTACTATAAATTTTTCAGGCGATTTGATTGTCCATCTTTGAGTCTAGGAAAACTTGAAACATTTTGCACTAGAATTTCTCTTTTCTAACATTTTAAAGCACATATGTCTTCTAAAGGAAATTGAATCCATATCATGTCTTACTACTTTCCATTTGCAGTGGCAAAGAATCATTTACTTCAGACCTCAAGGATATTCAGAAAACCATTTAAGACATTTTATGAGACCTAAATATAATTTTTTAATGCCTTGGTAAATGATAGCAATGAGAAAATTGATTAAATTCACTACATTTTAAATATGGCCTGACACTGATGCTTTTTAAAGAGAGAAGCACTTAATTAACTTTTCTTGGAACTTTTCACAAGTCTCTTTCACAAAGGTTTTATCATGTATTTAAGGGAAAAGTACTTCAGGCATTCCTCTCGTTTTCTTTTTTTTTTTTTTTTGAGACAGAGTCTCACTCTCCTGCCTGGGGCGAGTGCTGCGGCATCAGCCTAGCTCACAGCAACCTCAAACTTCTAGGCTCAAGCGATCCTCCTGCCTCAGCCTCTCAGGTAGCTGGGACTACAGGCACGTGCCACCATGCCCGGCTAATTTTTTATATATATATATATATTTTTAGTTGTCCAGATCATTTCTTTCTTTTTTTTAGTAGAGACGGGGTCTCGCTCTTGCCCAGGCTGGTTTCGAACTCCTGAGCTCAGAGCGATCCACCTGCCTCGGCCTCCCAGAGTGCTAGGATTACAGGCGTGAGCCACCGCGCCCGGCCCCTCTCGTTTTCTTGAAACACAGTGCTCATATACACCAAATTATTTTCTTTCTAAAGGACCTAGCCAAGCAAGATGAAGAGGTTAAAAATTCACAGCAAGGGGTTAGCTCTAGGGAGAGCAGAGGCAGTATAATTCCAAGCCAATTGCTATGTCAGGAAGAAAATATCCTTCACAGGTATGAAAACACAGAGCCAGGCCATCAGGAAGGAGTCTGTAAACCACTGAAGCAAGTTACCCAAGTTTGAATCATCATGCATTAGACTGAGTTGTTTCCGCAGTGCCCTAGCTAGTGTGCTCCTTAACTATCTAATTGAGTCTGACAGAATGATGCGGTTGCTAGGAGACCATGCTTGTTAAGCTATCATTGCAGCCCAAGCTGGCAAAATCATGCTCATTTAGCACTGAAACAATGCTGCTAGGTAGTCAAAGTCTAGGATAGTCCAGCTAGTCCTTGCTTTTGGGTAGCACTCTTGATATTGCCCCACAAGTGGGTAGGTCAGCATCACCAGCCCATTTCATAAATGAGGACAGAAAGGCAGAGAGAAGCCAAAGTCTGCTGCCTAAAACGGGGCAGTCTACTGGGGTGGCTGTGAGCACTGGCTCTGCAATGAGATGCCTTGAACTTGAATCTTGGCTCCAACACTTCTTCCCAACTGTGTGACTTTGGGTAATCTTTTTGTGTGTCAGTTTCTCCATCTAAAATAGGAGTAATAACAGTACTACCTCCATCATAAGGGCTGTTGTGAGAATTATGCCAGGCACTATTGTAAGCATTTTATCTTTATTAACTCACTTTATCCTTTATTCAGTTCTGTGAGGTAGACACTCCCCATTTTACATATGGGAAAACTGAGGCACAGAGAAATTATGTAATGTGCCCAAGCTGGCAAATATCAGAGCCAGGAGTCAGACTTGGACAGTTTAGCTGCAAAGCCTGAGTTTTTAACCACAATACCATGTTGATATAATACCTGAAAGCTCTCAGAACAGTAGGACATATAATCAGTTCTTCATAACTGTTAGCTATTATTAACAGTAGTTATTTAGAAGATGCAGTGTGCGATGTAATACCCTGAGACTGCCCGTGAAATATCTGTTTACTGCTTGATTAGCCAGTTTAGGAGAATAGACGTGGAAAACACGCACTGACTTGAGTTGGGATGGGTGGTGTTTTCCTCAAGAGGACAGTCGCCTCTTTCCGACTCCTGTGCCTTCTCATCAAAGTATCATGTGCTTCGTCCAGGGCCAACTCAGTCACCTGGAACCCTCACAAGATGATGGGCGTGCTGCTGCAGTGCTCTGCCATTCTCGTCAAGGAAAAGGTCTGTCCTCCCTCCAAAGACACGCTGGTGGCCTGCACGTCCTTTAGCAGGCACAAGAAGAGAAAAGTGTGGGGTCTTTTTCCAGCACTGTTGGCTAAGTCCTGAGATTGGCAGCCCCATTGTTGCTGTCCTTCCCTGCCCTTGAAGCTGACCTAGTTTCTCCTCTTGGCTCGTGCTGTCTGCTGCCCTGCCTCCTTGCTCAGTACTCGGGCCCTGTCTGTGACACAACCTTTAAGGGAATTGTTTAATTGACTTTAATTCATGTTTGCACAAACAAAAGTGAGAGTGATCGGGTGAGGCACCCAATCAATTTTGCCCTCGGTGAGGACAAAAAGTGCTCACTGAAACATAGTCTGAGTTCTTAGCATGAATTTGTGGTCCCAAGAGCTGAAATAAATGAAGCAGAATAACAACTACAAATATAATAGCAACTTAGGGTAACAAGGAATGTTAAGAAAAGCTCTGTAAATGGGGTAGTGCTATATTCCCTTCGTTAAGCACCTAATAATAGGACCCTGCCCTCCAATGCATTGTTGTTCCGGTAAAACTTCTGCACTCAGAGGCATCCAATGAGTCTGCCTCCAGCCTGTAGGAGCCAGAACCCGTGTAGGCTCTTTACTCCACTCATACATGGAGTCCCTATTAACTTCATAGGAGATCTGGAAAGTCTGGAAGACTTTTAGGAGGGCCCTTTGGGGAGGAAAATTCTTTATGGCATGAAACTGTCCCACCTACTGATGAAGTTTATATCCCTCACCCCTGCCTACTGAATGCCATAGCACTTCCTAGTCTTTGAAACAACCCAAAACACCCACGCACATTTCCAAATGCCCCTTAGAGGGATGGTGGGGCCCTTGCAGGCATCGGAGACAGAAGATCATTTTCTAATTAGAGTGTCAGCGGGAAAGGAGCAATGGTTTTTCCAAGAGTGATTTTAGAGAAGGACATCAGAACAAGTGCAAGGTCTCATAAAGGCATCAAAAGAAAGACTGCATGTGCCCCGAAATCCCTCCTTCCAGCCAGCCCTGTTGTAGAGCCATCTCTGATCTGTGAATACAGATGCACCCGTCTTGACTTCCTTGATAGGGGATACTCCAAGGATGCAACCAGATGTGTGCAGGATACCTCTTCCAGCCAGACAAGCAGTATGATGTCTCCTATGACACTGGGGACAAGGCAATTCAGTGTGGCCGCCACGTGGACATCTTCAAGTTCTGGCTGATGTGGAAAGCAAAGGTATGAAGAAGACAATTCTAAAAATAGAGAAGAAATGTAATTTGCACAGACTGGCTGGCAAAAGAGAGGCAAAGATATATCACAGATAATTCACCATGTGTATAATCAATATCTAGATAATTGAGTTAACTGTATTTTCTTTGCGAGTGAAATAACTTTATTCCTTAGGTCAATTTTCCTCTCCTTTCATTCATTCTCCTCAGGTTGAAGTATCTTGAAGTTTTCTTATAACTTTCTGTTGTAACAACTAAAAAGTATGGCATGATAAGGACTTCCACAGCAATCCTTAGAGATGCTCGAATTATTTAGTGCAGGTGTAGAGAAAGAGATAAAAGATAAAATTACTGCATTGTTCTGAGTAGCACCTTGAATGCCTTTATGAGACCTCTCATCACGGATATGTGACAGTTTTAAGTTCTACTTAAATAATGGCTTTCCCATTATTTGTACTTCATATGCCATTCTAGAAAATGTAGACTTTATTCCGAGAAGTCCTACTGTTAGACTGAAGCATGCTATATCTGCATCATCAACCTCTTGGGTTGTGTTTCTTTACCTAAGAAAAAAGCTAACTATAGGAATTGCCCCCAAAATATGAGTGAGGAGGAGGAGGATTACCATTTGACTATTTATATCAAAAGTATTTCTATGCAGTCAAGCAAAGGCAATTTTGACTTCACAGCTTTATATTGTTTTTATTTACCATTAAAACCCATTGTTTTTATTTACCTACAGTATATTAATTTTAATAATTTCTATGTGTAAGGTCGAGTTTACCTAGTACTCAGACAAGATTTTCCAGCAAAACATCTAGTCAAATATTTCTTATATAAGAAAAATTTGGTGGATTATTAGGTTTTTTTTCTCATTAAGTCATTTTGTCTTCATATAGAAATAGTCTAAATTTGATTTCTACCATAAAATAATCATAGGTATTTTAAACATCTAAATAGCCATAAATTGCAACCAAAAAAAGAGCCCTGTCATTTTGAAATATAGTGACCACAGGGCCTTTCTCAGTAATTTGTATCTTCTTCTGCCTTACAATAACCTCTTGAACCATCTGCTGGGGGTTTTGGCCATAACGTGTTGGTTGCTGAGGTGGGCCCCTGCTGCAGGCCTCATTCCCAAGTGGACTGGCCAGGGTGTACAGTCAGCCGTGACACACTGGGGCAGGCTCCTGCTTTTCCAGTGTTGGACTTCACTCGGGCCCAGTAGCAATCCACAAGCCAGCCTTGTGCATCTGCTCTCCTCGTTAATGCCAACCCACTCAACAACCCTCATGCTGCTGTTATTAATCTGCCATGCTGGCTTTTGAAACTCATGCTCAACCAGTTTGTCAATAGTCAGAGCTATTGCAATCTCAGGACATGTACTGAGTCCGATGGCTTCCCCATCTGCCTGCCTGCTTGTCACCGAAGAGACATAATACTGTTATGTGGAATGCAGCCTGCCTAAGAGGTGTGGGACATGTTTGGCCAGGACTCACTGCTGGGGAAGATGAGTTCTACAACAGTATCTTGCAAAGTATCTATGATGATGAACCAGTTATTTTGGTTTTGTTAAACTATCATGGACCAATACAATAAAAATGAATTGTTAGAAAAATGAAATTTAAAAACATATACAGTACAAGCCACTATTTTGTATTAGACTCAATAGGCATAAAATTACTCAGTCAACTTGATTAATCTCAATTTCTGCACTCATTTTACAGTTTTACTCATTTTACAGCAATTACAATTTATAGACTGCCTTCAGTCCATAGGTGGCACTTTGAGTAGTTCTGTCCTGAAGCAAAACAGAAATAGGCCTCAGGTCTAGGCTGTGAATAACTAGCAGGAAGCTAAAAGCTCTGTTGAGAATAACTGCCTAGACACTAGAGTGCCTTCAAAAGGGTTAGCAAGCACACTTTATTTTATTGCATGCAGAGCTGTGAAGAAGCCGAATATTTTTAATTAGATGGTTCTTCCTGACCATCTCTAAGAATACTCTTTTATATATTTCCCATAGACAAGGACAGCATAGCTTTCCCAAATTCCCACCACAGGGAAATGCAACCATCCACAAACATGACTTTTCTCTTTAAAACAGGGCACAGTGGGATTTGAAAATCAGATCAACAAATGCCTGGAACTGGCTGAATACCTCTATGCCAAGATTAAAAACAGAGAAGAATTTGAGATGGTTTTCGATGGTGAGGTAGGTTATCATCCTCGACCAGATACACAGCATTTCCAGAAAAACTACTGAGGGAAGCTCCTGAAGCCATGTTTTCCTACATTGCCAGAAACTGCTTCTGAATTTTCATTCTTATGCACTCTTCATTTAATTCCTTTCACGTCCATGAGGTTTCTTCTGGTAGCATTGGGATGACTTTTCCTTCACCTCTTCTAAAATTGTGTAGCTCTCAGCCAGCTTTTTGCAGACAAGAGGCCTTTCCTTGACAGATCTGACTCTTTCATCATTCTTGGGTTGATCTTGTGTTGAACCTCTGTGATAAAGTATTTCTCGGTTCTAAGAAGTTTATAGGTTGGCTATGCTCTTGCCTCTCAAGACTGGTTCTAAAAGAAAGTTCTAGTTTACACAGATTCATTATGAGGAGAGCAAGATAAAATTGGCTATGCCCTGAGTTCATATACACATTGCATATATTTGTCATACCAATATTTACTGAGAACCTGCTGTGTGCCAGGCCCTATGCCAGGAGCTGGATTATATGGTGTAATCAAAACAGATACTCTTTCTGTGCTAATGGAGCTCACAGTTGAATAAAGAAAGATGGAATAGGAGTCAGTGCTGAATAAAAGCAAATCCGCTAATAACCTAGTAAATATAACACCACCTACACTCAATGTTAGTTTATTTATCAGGCAACTAAACTATTAGGAACACACGTGAGAGTCACCAAAGGAATAAAAAAGGGCCCTGAGCAGTTTAAAATCAATGATACAGTGGTCTGATCATTTACACACTATCTTAAACATTCTAATAGCAGATTAAAAGCAGCAAATGTGGTGTCTCCAGCCAGTTAGAGGTAGGCACAGTGGTGGCAAACAGCAGCTAGGGAGAAACTGAAAAACCGCCTCAAGAATACAGAAGAACTCAAAAAGCATGTCAGTCTTTAGGGGAGGGACACTAAACCATTTTAGGCATCTCAAGAAGCCCTGTCTTATTGTTTAGAGACAGAATTAATGTTCATTATGATAATACTGAGTGATTAAGAAAAGATTCAGTATCAATAAACTCAATAAAATATTCAGTATCAATAAAATAAACTATGTTTCAATCATCTTCTATATGTGAGGCACTACAAAATGGCAAGATGGATAATACATTTTATTAAATTACCCAAATGTAATTATTTTTAACATTTCAATGTTTAAAGGTGGTAACTTTAGTTATCTAGAAAATTGGTTGTGGGGAACAGCTCTCTTGCCAGATAGGTTTGGATGAATGAGGCATTGGTCTTCCTGGTGTAGAAGTAACACCATCTTCGAGATGGACATTCTGCCTGTCTTTGGTCTGAGCGACTTCCACCAAGCGTGCGTATGGGCTTGGGAACAGCTTCTCTCAAGTTCTCATAATTTTCTTTGTTTTCTTTGCTTGCTTTTTTGTTACAATCTGTGCAGCCTGAGCACACAAATGTCTGTTTCTGGTACATTCCACAAAGCCTCAGGGGTGTTCCGGATAGCCCTGAGCGACGAGAAAAACTACACAAGGTATGGACTCGCTCTTTGTCTCATCTAATCCTCTGCGATTTCTCTGAATAATGAGGACATCCTCTTTCCAGTGTGTCTTTCTAATGGGGGAGAAATGAAAAATAAAGACTTGGGGTGGGTTTCTAATAATGAATGGGGTGATGGGCACCATCTTTTTATATTCTCCTTGAGTCTGCCTGTCCCCCTTGCTGTGGTTACCACAGGAACCTCTAATGTAGCGGTCCCCAACGTTTTTGGCACCAGGAATCAGCTGCATGGAAGACAATTTTTCCACAGGGTAAAAATTGGGATGGGGTAGGAAGGGATGATTTCAGGATGACTCAAGCACATTACATTTATTGTGCTGTCAAATCTCTCTGCTAATGACAATCTGTATTTGCAGCCGCTCCCCAGCGCTAGCATCACGGCCTCTGCTCCACCTCAGATCATCAGGCATTAGATTCTCATAAGGAGTGGTGATCTAGATCCTGCACATGTACAGTTTACAGTAAGGTTCACGCTCCTATGAGAATCAAACGCTACCACTGATCTGACAGGAGGCAGAGTTTATGTGGTGATATGAGTGATGGGGAACAGCTATAAATGCAAATGAAGCTTCACTCACTCACCAATCGCTCACCTCCTGCTGTGTGGCCTGGTTCCTAACAGGCCATGGACTGGTACCGGTACAGCTTGGGGTTTGGGGACCGCAGGCCTAAAGGATGCATCCCTGTCTTTGGTTGGTGTTCTTCATTAAAGGAGCTCTATACAGGGCAACTGAATAACATACATACTCCTGGGAACATTCCATATTAAACTATGTTATAATAATCTTCTACTAATTCAAGCCTATTCTAATGCTGATTCATTCCAGCTGTTGATTTCTATATCTAGTTTACATATTATTGAGAATTATTTAATTTATATAATATTTCATTCACCCAATTATTTAAAAAATATTTGTTAAACACAGTCTATGTGCCAGGCTGTATCCTGGTCTCTGGGTTATAGAGAAGCCTCAATTTGTGTTGTTGCCTATAAGAGCTTTTTGTTTTTGTCTTTGCCTTTTATTTTATTATCATTGTTCCATGATTGACTTTCAAAATTCAGTCATACGGTACTTTCTGAGGGAACTTGTGCTTAGGTAGACTTAAATAGTCATTAGATGTTAGCCACTGAAGATATTTGCTTATAAAATATTTCTTTGCTTTTATGTCAGTGTAAACACAGATAGCAAAAAGCAAGTTGGGTTGAATTGTTAACAAGAGAGGGTGTTAATATCAGTCTTGAGTTTTATTTTGTGTTCTCCATCACAAGGTGGCTCCAAAAATCAAAGCCCTGATGATGGAGTCGGGCACCACTATGGTTGGCTACCAGCCTCAGGGGGACAAGGCCAACTTCTTCCGGATGGTCATCTCGAATCCAGCCGCTACCCAGTCTGACATCGACTTCCTCATTGAGGAGATAGAAAGACTGGGCCAGGACCTGTAATCGCCCCGTGCAGAACACAAGTTCTCGGGAATTCCCTTTCCCCGCTGGCACTCTAGAACAAACCTCTATAAGTCGCTGAAACACGTAGGCCATTCCATTGAGGGAAAATAGAATATCTTGAAGAATACTGTTAAAACCTTACTTAAGCTTGTTTGTTATAGTTAGCAGAAAATAAAGTTCCTTTTAAAAAGTTGCACATTAAGAACACAGTATATATGTACAGTTACATATACCTCTCTCTATATATATGTATAGTGAGCGTGGCTTAGTCATAGATCACAGCATGTTTCCCACTCCAAGAGAATTAACTTCACCTTCAGCAGCTGCTGAGGGCTAAATATGCTGCAGACCAGCTTGCCCAGCAGCCACAGGAAAGATGTTTGTCAAAATGCCATGTCCTAGGGACCAAAGGAAGTGCTGTTGGTGGGAGTTGACCTCACTGTCAGTGTTTCTCTCACCGGAAGTAACGATGGATGAGAAAAAGCACCACTGGATGACAAGACACACCCTCCCCATTAGTACCTCGTTAGGGGAAATAGTAGCAGAGTCATTGTTACAGGGGTACCATTGCTGTATTTTTAGAGATTCTTTTGTGTAGATCATGTACATTACTGTTGTCTGAACTTGGAGGGGAGAACACACGTAATGATTTCAATGACTGTTTAATTGTAGGTCCGTGAAATATTTGCTTATTTATATTCAGAGATTTACCATGTTAAAGAGGCATCTTGTATTTTCTTCCCATTTGTAATGTATCTTATTTATATATTACTGAAGTAAGTTCTGAATACTGTTTATAGTATTTTCGTGCATTTGTGAGCCAAAGAGAAAAGATTAAAATTAGGGAGACTTGTATTTATATTAGAGTGCCCTTAAAATAATGATTAAAGCATTTTACTGTCCGTAAAAGAATTCTGATACTGTACATAGAGTCGTATGTATGGAAATTCTATTACTTAAATAGCATCTGCTCTTCTATTACCCTGTCTGGCTGTTCGTCTGGTGTTCTCAATGCTTTTCTAGTAACTGTTGGATAGTAACTAGATCTCCTGTAATTTTGTAGTAGTTCATGACCAATCTCTGTGACTTGCTTAGCTGAAACCTAAGGCAATGTTTCCGAAGACTGTCTGAAGATCTCAGATAAATTGACCAGGCTTACAACTGTTTTTGAAGAAAGGAAATTTACACTGTGCGTTTTAGAGTCTGCAAGAATATAAATAAATAAAAATATTCTCCATGGAGAATTTGAACAAAATTTTCTTCCAATTTGTGTTTCATACAGAGAGAGATATTTCCAAGTATAGTTACTTAGATCAGCTCAGCCCATTCACTTTTGACTAGGTGACATTAGGTGATGTCCAGTACCCTCACTGAGCCAAGACTCAACCCGCTGTCATGGGCTCTGGAGCCCCTCATCTATAAAATCATTCTGATTGTACTTAAATAAAATTTGCAGATCAAGCCTTGAGAAAGAAAAGCCATCCGTGCTTCTCATTTTCCTATTTGCATCTTTGAATTTCATTCATTTAGTCATTCAACAAACACTTTCTTCCTCTGTATCAGGCACTGTTGTAGGCACTGAGGTTACAGTGCTGTGCATGGCTGACAAATATTCCTTCTAGTGGGAATCTTACACTACTCGGTGTCTGTGGTATCTGAGTGCCTCTAAGACCACAGAATCATACCTTCCTGCTGCTTATGCTTGTACTGTGGTCCCAATTTACTTCCTCTGGAAATATATTTTGGTGCTGGATCATCAAAAAATAGGGCCAATTTTCTACAATAATCTATTGAACTATAATACTACCGTCTCACTCATTTGGAATATAAGGATCCTTATGTAGCATGTGTAGGGATTAGAGAAGAGTCATTTGTAATCAGCATACTGATTGCAGGTGTAACCATCTTGTGAAACAAACTGGACTCCATAAGGAGGGATCATAAAGCCATTGTATTCTTTCTCCTACTGTTCATTCAAACCCACTCTGTGGGCTGAATTTTTTTCCACGCTCTTATTTGAATTTAGGTCATTCCCATAGCTTTTCTGGCCTCTTGGGCACAAGAACAGTCTCATTTTCACAATTAAAGGTCCTGCTCAATGTCATAAGCAAAGCTTCAAATTTTTATACAATTTAGAGTCCCCCTGCCCCCCCCGCCACACCCCATCTGGCACCATTTAGGGCTACAAGCCCTCAGTGGCCAGGGGAGCAAGGCTGGTGGGGGGCGAGGTCATTTTCTTTCCTTACTCTTTCAGGTCATCTCCCTAGCTACTGTATTTCCTCATTCAGGGTCGGGCCTAGGGGCAGAAAGGGTTAAAGTAACAAAGGCACAATTTTACTGGCTGTTAAATTGTCATCTGGCATCAGGGCCACGAGCTTCTTTTTTTTATGGGACAATTTTTTTGGGGGGATGAGGATTTTAAAAATTAAAGTGAAATTTAGATACAATAAAATTTACTCTTTATAGTGTACTATATATAGTTTTCTGTGAATTTTGACAAACCCATTCAGTCATGTAACCACCACCACAATAGAGGTCTATACCCAGTTCCATCACCCTAACGAATCCTCCACGTCCCTTTATACTCAACACCTCGCCCAACCTGAGCCCCTGCCAACCTCTGCTTTGTTTTCTATCCCTAGATTTTGCCTTTCCTACAACCACATGTAAATGGCATCACATAATATGTGGTGTTTTGAGTCTGGCTTCTTTCACTTAACATAAAGCATTTGAAATTCATCCATGTTGTCTGGATCAGTGTTCATGCCTTTTCACTACCGCACAGTATTCCATTTGCGTGGGTGTAACTCAGTTTATCCATCCCCTAGTAGAGGGAAATTGGGATTGTTTCCAGTTTGGGGCAATTAAAATAAAGTCACTGGAAACATTAGTGTGTAGATTTTTGTGTGAACATAGATTTCATTTAACTTGGGTAAATTCCTAGGTGTAGAATTGCTAGATCATAGTATATTTGACTTTATAAGAAACTGCCAAATTGTTTTCCTAAGTAGTTGTACCATTTTGCATTCTCACCAACAATGTGCAAATTTTCCACTTGCTCCACATTCTTGCTGACAATTGGTATTTTCTATTCTTTTTTTTCAATTTTAGCTATTCTAAAAGTAGTATCTTGTTTGTTTTTTTTTTGAGTTTAAATACATTTTATTTTCAGACAACCTACATGACATGTTTTTTCCTTAAAAACAATGCCTCCACTCCAAATAAATCATGGTCCAAATACATGAAGAGCCCAAGATGACATCAGTCCCATTTGTCTTAAGTCCTGGTGTTGTGTGGGTGACAAGCAGCAGCCAGTTATAATGAAAGATGATAGATCCAAAGTAATTGCCAAATTTGTTAACATCTTTCCATTTCTAAACCATCCTTAAAGAAAATCATATATGGGGTCACACCATCCTCACGGTCATCCAGTAGAGCAACCATGCCATCTGGATTCATGTTTTCTCCAATGAAGAATTGGTAGTTTTTGAAATTAGCAAGGATGTGCTTGATTTGTTCCACAGCCCCTGTCGTAAAAGGTTTTACTCTTTCTGGTCTCTGTTCTTCAAGTTTGCCTTTGATTGACTTCATGTAATTTTTGATGTACTTCTTGTAGGCTTCTTTTGTGAAGCTGGTTTCCTGTAAGTGATGATGGTTCATGACAATATCAACACCAGTGATTACTGTGCTTTTGGTACCTTCACCCTCAGGGCCATCAGCGGGAGCATTTCCACCAATAAGCGAGTCATCAGTGTTACCCTCTGTCCTACTGACCATCTCCCACTCCACCTCCAGGCACAGGCTGTCCACGATCTCTCAGATCTTGTAAATGTCGGAGAACATCTCATCATGGCTGATGAGGTCCCAGTAGATAGTCATGATGGTGGCTGAAGGGAGACGACTGCAGTGCTAGCTTAGCAGGAGCCCGGAGCTCGGAGTGAGCCCAGTGGAGCCGGAGCAGTTTTTGGGGACACGGGGGAGCGGGCAGAAAAAGCTACCTTGTGGTTTTAATTTGCTTTTTCATAAAACACTTTTGAAATTCCATTAGGGTCCCCCCACTTTATTGCACAGGAGACAGTGAAGGTTTCTCCTCCTGCAACCACTTAGGAGTCAGACCCTCAGCCCTGGACCCCTGGCAATCCACACTCGCTAGAACTGACGTTGGGATTCCTTCTCCTCCAGGCAGTACTTTTAGGTGGGATCCTTTTTATTTAAAAATCAATTATTGTAGATTACATAAGGAGAATTTTTTAACATACATGTGTAGGACAAAGGGTGACAATAACAATATACTTGAGCACCCACTATTCAGCCTAAAATATAGAACATTATCAGTACCTTAGAGCTATCCAACCCCATCATGACCCTTCCCTAATTGGATTTTCCCTCCTCCCTGCTCTCTTAAGAAGTAATCACCATTCTGAATTTTGTGTTAATCTCTCTCTTGTTTTTCTGTATAGTTTTACCACATACATATGCATCCTTATTGTTCAGTTTCACCTGGTTTTGCACTTTATGTAAATGGAATCATACAGAATTTTTATTCTTCTGTGACTTGTCTTTCTAGTCAACATTATGAGTTTGTAGGTCCAGCATTGACCGATAGGGAGACTTTGTGCAGTTAAAAAAAAAATACCCCTTCCTTGAGGAACACATCCCTCTGCCAGTGGAGCTGGAATAACTTTTGGCATGAAAAACTTTAGTGCCTCCTCAATCCATCGGCAGAACCTGCAAGCACAGCCTTGTGTGGGAGCCTCCTGTTTTTGAGATTCGCCTTTGATGATGGTTCCAGCTGTAATTCATTCATTTTTATGGCTGTTATGCTATTTCATTGTATAAATATACTTTGGACAGTTTATTGATTCTATTGGGTGTGGATATATGAGTTTTTCCATTTTTTTGCCTTTAGGGCATTACTAAATATGAGCATTCTTGTACTTGTTTTCTGGGGCACATGGCAAAAGTGTTTCTAAGGTTTATATTTTAGTTTCCTTTTGCTTCTTCCTTCCAATGTGTAAGTACATAAGAAATGTAGTCCAAGTTCTTTGTCCTCATCTGTTCACAAAATGACTGAGCCTCTTTGTGCCCTTTTTGTTTTTGTTCTCTGAAGTTATATGGGAAAATATTCATCTCTCCATCTGATTTTTCCCTCTAGGAAAGACTAAGGCAGCTTCACTACTCTCAGAAGAAAATAAAATCCTTGGTGCTTATTCTGCCATTATTGTAAATTAGTTGTAAACATTTCTGAATAATCCTAACAGAGTGGGATAAAACATGAACTGGCTTTGTCTTCCAGTCTCTGGTCCCAATTATTGAATCTCGTTTTCTCACTAGGTAGTGGACCCCTTAGTGTTAGCTTAGATTCTACAACTTCCCGATCACTCTCGATTATCAAAGACATTCCAGCTTTTCAAAGCTGTCTGCTTTCCCATCTTGCCAGGCTTGTAACTCAAGAGACCTGGAGTGGTTCGGGCAGGGCCATGAACTGCTCTTATCCCCTTCCTTCAGCCCCCACCTCAGAGTGGAGGGGCTTGTGTCTCCTCTGGGATGCTCCCTTCCCTTCAACCTCTAGGCTGTAGCTGCTCTGGGGTGTTGGGCCCCAGTTCACAGCCCTGACAAATGCCTTCTCTCCTCTCTGAGAAGGTGTTGGGCTTGGGGGACCAGTTTGAGGCTACAGCTGGTGTTAGAAGGGCCAGTTCTACCCTCCCAGTAAGCTGTAAGTGAAATGAGTGTCCCAATGGTTGGCAGCTCTCTTTAGAATGTGAGCTACTTACTGCCTCTCTGTCTCCAACATTGGACCCTAAGCACCAATTTTGGGGCAAACAGAAAAACCCCACTCATTAACCTGCTACAGAACACAAAGCCATCCCTCATACCCTCTTCCCTTTCCCCCCCAAACAGTTGCTTCCAGGGCTCACCAAGCCATGTCCTCCTGCCTTTGCTTCTGCTCACACCTGCTGGAGTGACCAGGTGGGTGCGATGATGGCCAAGTTGTCCTGGCATCGGAGCAGGAAAATCCACACCACTGACAGCAGAAGAGCTTTGTCCTTTTCAACTCTTTCTCTTCCCTGGAGGCCTGGAAATGTATTTATGGGTGGGAAAAAATATCCTCAAAATCTAACTGTTTCGAAGCTATCATTATTAGAGTCCTTGTCCTAGACACACTTAATCTAGTAACTTGAGTTGCAGGCAGAGCCACACACCCCACTATGGATCCCACTCTGCTATGTGGCTCTGAGGCCATGCCAGCTTGTGCTCTCAATTTCTCAGTTTGTAGTGTAACAACTTCTCTTCTTACCACTTCCTCTTCACAGATTTCTGGTACAGGTTGAGCATCCCTAATCTGAAAATATGAAATCTAAAATGCTCCAAAATTTGGAACTTTTTGAATGCCGATGTGGTGCTGCAAGTGGAAATTCCACGCCTGAACATATTTGCTTTCTGATGGTTCAGTGTACACACATTTGTTTCATGCACAAAATTATTAAAAAATATTATATAGAATTACTCTCAGGCTATGCTTAAAAGCTGTATATGAAATATAACTGAAGTCCATGTTTATTTTATTATTTTTGTTTTTTAGAGACAAGGTCTCGCTTTGTTGCCTAGGCTGGATTCAAACTCCTGGGCTTAAGCCATTGTCCCGCCTCTGCCTCCCAAGTAGCTGGGACTGCAGGCGCATGCCACTGTGCCCAGCTGGAGTTATACGTTTAGATTTGGGTCCCATCCCCAAGATATTTCTTTTTGTATACGCAAATATTTTGAAATCTGAAAAAAATCTGAAATTCAAAATACTTCTGGTCTAGCATTTCAGATAAGAGATACTCAACCTGCACTAGTTCTTAGGAATAATCTAAATAATAATTGAAGGAATAACCTTAGATTATCATTTAGATTATTATTCTTCCTCTTCAAAAAATAATCTCAGCAGACAATTTCCACCTGAATTTAACAGATTTCTGTTCACACCACTCATTGTCCTTAGACCATCAACAGTCTCTTCTGCAGATGAGGTTTTTGTCAGGAGGTACCTTGGCCCCAAAGCACATTTACTCATGTTAGATGCTCCCCATTGGCTCTTGTGGGAGGCCAGATAATGCCCCCACTGAATGTTCAAATGTCCTTATCTCTGGAACCTGAGATTATGTTACCTTAATGTGGCAAAAAGGACTTTGCCAATATGATTAAGTTAATCTCTTCAGATGGGGAGATCATCCTGGATTATCTAGGTGGCCCAATGTAATCACCAGGGTGCTTAGAATGGAAAGAGGGAGGCAGGAGATCCAGAGCCAGGATGCGATGTAGGGCCATGCGCCAAGGAATGCACACAGCCTCTAGAAACTGCAAAAGGCAAAGAAACAAATTCTTCTCTAGAGCTTCCGAAGGAACACAGCTCTGCCAACACCTTGATTTTAGTCCACTGAGATGGGTTTTAGACTTTTTTAACAGAATCGTAAGAAAATGAATTTGTGTCGTTTTAAGCCACTAAATTTGTGGCAATTAGCTGCAGCAAGAGGAAACTACTACAGACCTCCAGATAAGCTCAGCCTCTGTTAAAGAATCTTAGGGTGAGCAGAGTGTGGGCTTGCAAGACGGGGCCCCTGCTCTGTCTGTCATGTCAAGGCCAAGACTGCTCAGGCTCTCAGTGCTTTGCTCATGGACTCCTTCCTGGTCTGGGGCTTCGTGATCTCACTTCAGGAATCTCCTCAGTCTGCCTGCAGTCAGATGTCTATCCCTGTGGCTGAGGGGATGGAATGCCCTGATTGACCACACCTGAGTCAAGGACCACTTTTGGAATCAGAGGGTGGGCGTATCCTTCCACTGGGCAAGAATGAAGAAAGGCTATTTTCTCGAAGGCAAATGAGAGTGATGTGACCAGGAGAAGAAAGAACAGATACCAGGCAGACATAAAACACAAATGTCCATTATGGAGAACAAGGGAACCAAGAATAGGAGTTCTGAAGTGGTTTTATCGGAATATTAAAGTAGACAAAGAGAGTCCATTCTAAGAGAAAGTCTATTAATAGGCTTCAATAAAGAAAAGTTCAAACATATGCAGATCAAGAAAAAAGACAATGCCCCAAATGAAAGGTCTGAGATGTAAGAAGGAATTGTGCATAAGTGTAGCAGTAAATATGTGGGTGTATCTAACCAAAAATCAACTGAATAAAATTTTTAATAATGTACAAATTGTGGGGCTAAAACAAGACAAACTTAAAATACTGTTTAACATTGGCATATATATTGGGAGGAAGATGATCAGATAAAAGTATTCTAAGATTCTTAAATGATTCATGAGGAGAATAAAATTATTAACTTTTGAAATGGGAAAGTATTCATGCTATTATATCTAGGATGACCAATGAAAAATGGTCATAGAGAGTATGAAACGGGGGAAAAAACAGAAAAAAACAAAAGAAACAAAAGAAACATAAAACAAACCTCAATCCAAATCTTTTGACAGGAAAGGAAGGGGAAAAAAAGAACAGAAAAAGTGGAGCAAAATAAGACAGTAAAATTAAATCTAAATATACCAGTAATCACAATAAATGAAATGAAGACATCCTTCAGTTAAAACATGAAGATAGTTGGAAAAAAATGATAAAATATAGCTCTCAGCCATTTATACAAGACAAACCTAAAACATAAGGATACAGAAATATAATTCAAAAAGAGGAAAATGTGTATCAGATAAAGACTAATCTAAAACCCGGCATAGCTGTATTAATACCAGACAAAAACAGACTTAGACAAAAAGGAAAAAAAAGTTGGTCACTACATAGTGATAAAAGTTTTAAATCACCAGAAAAATATGAAAATTATAAACTTGTTTATACCTAATAAAGCTCAAAAATTAACAAACTACAAGGGAAAATTGACAAATCACCATATTTAGAATTGAATAATAACAAAATATTGTATGTCAAAACTTGTAGTATATAGCTAAAGAGATGCTTGTAGGGAAACATATGTTTTGTTTGTTTGTTTTTTGTTTGGGGAGTTTTTGTTTTGGTTCGGTTTGAGGCAAGTTCTTGCCCTGTTGCCCAGGCTAGAGCGCAGCAGCATCATCCTAGCTCACAGCAACCTCAAACTCCTGGGCTCAAGTGATCCTCCTGCCTCTGCCTCTGAAGTCGCTGGGACTACAGACACACACCACCACTCCCAGCTAATTTTTCTATTAATACATGGGGTCCAACCAAGGAAATGACTCTGTGATGCCAGGGCATGTCGTGAGGGTCCTTTTCCGTGTTAGTGAAGTGACCGTTGAGGCATGGCCTGCAGACCCAGAAGAGCATATTGTATGCTGTGGCCACCAGGCAGCTGCCAGTTGGACCTCTAGTGTATCAGAGCAAGAGCTGAAGTCCAGCCTGGCTGGAGGAAATGGCGGGTTCCCTGTGGTACCTGAAGGCGTAGCATCCCCACCTGAGGTTTCCTGAACTAGGTAGGAAGATAACAGAACTCCAGGCCCGCTCAAATTCTCCAGGCCAGCCCCAAATAAATAGGATTTTGCTGCTAATGCCGTAGCCCTATTATTACTTGCGTGCAGAGGTGAGCTGGGGGAAGATGGATTGCAGAGTGTGAGACGGCAATGAGGAAGCCCTGAGGCAAAACTCCAACCTCTTTCTTCCACTTAAGCTGATCTAAAAACTCACTTTTAAACTACAGACTGCTTTGAATTTCCTGGAAATGGCAATGGCTTTCATTGGCATAGCTTTAGTTTTTATTTTGTGGGAGCAAATCCACGTAACCTCTCATTTCTCAGGCCAAATCACGCCCTCTGCCCACATAGACACGCACCGCGTGGGCCCTGTGTTAAGTCCTGCTTGGTCAACAGCAGGGGTTTCCTTCTCCTACTGCTCCTCCTCCAGAGTAAATTGAAAATGGAGCAGACTTGAAAGAAAGAGAGAGAGAGAAATAGAGAAAGGGGAAATGAAGAAAAAGAAGAGACAGAAAGAAAAGAAAGGGAAACCTGTGTCTAAACTTAGTTGTGGGCCTCGGAGAAAATCAGCTGAGAGGAAGGAATGGAATGAGGTGAGAGTTACTGGTGCTCGGCAGCCTCCAGTTACGACCCGACAGACAAAACTGGTTGGGCCGCATTACAGACTGCAGGTGAAAGAGCGGCCCTCTTGTCTGGGGGAGTCTGAGAGAAGCCGGAGTCCTCCCGGGAGAGAGAATTAGAGAGGTGCCTTGTCTCCTTTTAGGACTGCGGGGGCGGGAGTGGTGATGGTGCATAATGGAGTAAGTAGAAAGGAAAAAGAAAAGCAAAGGACACTTCCTTTGTGCGTTTTCATCAGAAAGCCCTCATTCTCTCCTCGGCCTCCAGAGGCGCCACCTAGTGGGCAAACAACCAGCCGCCGCTCAGCCGCGGGGCGGTCAGCCGGGGTCTGACATTTCACTATTAATATCGACCTCGCTTCACCGCCAAACGCAGGCGTGTAAACGGTGGTTTTCAGGCCCTCAAAGGCCTGGGGTAGAGGTGGCGGATATTAGGACTGATGGAAAGTGGTTCAGGAGAGGTGGGACAGAAAAATGGGGAGTCTGGAATGCCAGACTCAAGCCAGGAGTGTGGAACCAGAGAGGCAGGACACAGCGGGGTGACAGCTGTCTGTGGGCGGCCACAAGCCACAGGGCTGGAATCTGAGGCATCCGGTGAGGCAGGCTGGAACTCACCGGTCCTCAAGACAGAGATCTGGTAGTTAGAAGGTCAGGGTTATTCAAGACAGTAGCACCAGGCAGCAGAGATGCGGTGGTGAGGTTCATTCTAGGCAAAAACTCTGACCCATGCTGTATCTTACACCACTGTGCATGCATTCCGGGCCTGGAGAAGACTTCTGGGGCTCATGGAAGTCGGACTATAAGGACTATTTCAGCAGGCTTGAATTGAGTTTATGACACTTATAATCAGAAGAAACCTACATAATACAGCTGCTGAGTCCTTTACAAAGGACTACAGAGAGTGCCAGTGGTCAGAAATCAAGTGGCGGTCAGGCAGTAAACGTGATCGCTCTACCCACCTGTCCACAGCCCCTTCTTAGGGCTGCTATGGTTTCATTGTGTCCCTCTGAAATTCAGGCGTTGCCAAAGTGATCATGTTAAGAGGTGAGGCCTTTAAGAGGTGATTAGGCCATGGGGGCGCCTCCCTCGTGAATGGGATTTGGTGCCCTTATTAAAGGGTTTAATGAGGGCATTTGTTCCTCTTGTCCTTTTGCCTTTAGCCAGGTGAGGGTACAATTCCCCTCCCCTCTGGAGGGTGCAGCCTTCACCAGACAACCAAACCTACTGGCACTTTGATCTTGGACTTCCCAGCTTCCAGAACTGTGAGAAATAAATGTTAAGTCATGCAGTCTTTAGGGTATATTTGTTATCACAGCCTGAACTAACAAGACAGTGACAGAGTAGAAATAAGTGAACACCACCGTGTCTCCCACAGGAGCTGCGAAGGCCAGCTCTGGCATGGCTCCTGGGTTTAGATTTCTGCACAATTCCTCTATTATCCTGTGTTTGCCCTTGCCATACACTCCTTTTACTGAGCCAACTTGAGTGGGTCTCTGTTCTTTGAAAATCAAAGGACCAAATTAAAAAGTATGCTTGAGACAATCTAGAGAACTGACACCACTTTGAAAATAGGGAGAATTACTTCGTCATGGAACAATACTAGGGTAGGCAAAATTTTGTCCCCTATGACCTTTGTTCCCTGGTGCCATACTCATTAAGTTTAGCAGTCAGTTGACTTTGAAATAGGGAGATTAGCCAGGATTATCCAGGCAGGCCCAGTATAATCAATTGTCTGAGTCTTTAAAGAAGAATTCAGAGAGATGCAACAGAGGGAGAAGTCAGAGGGATTTGAAGCATAGGAATGACTCAGTGCACAGTTGATGTTTTGAAGGTGGAGGGGACCAAGTGAGAAGGAATGCTGGTGGCCTCAAGGAGCTGGGGACAACGCTGGACTGAACGCCAGCAGGGAACAGGGACCTCAGACCTACAGCTGCAAGGAACTGGATTCTGCCAACAACTTCAATGAGCTCGGAAGCAGGTCTTCCCAAGAGACTCCAGATGGCAGCCAAGCCCAGCTGACCTCCAGAATGTGAGCCTTTAAGAGGAGAGTCCAGCCAAGCCCACCCAGACTGATGGAACTGGACAGCATAAACATGTGTGTTGAAAACTACTAAATTTAAATCAGTCTGTTATGCAGCAATAGAAAACTAATACTGGTCTTCTGTCTGGTGGTTGTCCTGTCCTCTGGCTCTCTCCTGGGGCACATGAGTTCTTCAGAGGGCTCTAAGCGGGGAGCCTCCCTACTGCACAGGTGCCCACGTGGGAGCTCCCGCTCTGGCCCAGCCTCTCCCAATCCCTTCTGGCTTCTGCCAGCCCTCTTAGCACAATCTTGGTTACCCTCCTCAGGGTCCACTTGACCTATGGGAATCTCAGCATCCTTGCCGCACAAACCAGTGGGAGCCAATCTTCCACCTGGTTTCTTGACCCTGCCATCGTTCTTCAGTTCTTATTTCCCCTGCTCAGAAAGGTACAGGACAAATTCACATATCTAGTGCCTAACTAGACAGCCAACAAGAGAATAAAATATCTAAATGTCCCCCTTTTCAAGCCTCCCCACTCGCTATGAGTGGGTCTCTTGGAAATCCCCTCCCATCATTTACCTTGGAGGGGAAGGGGCAGTCCCTTCCCTCCCCTTCACTAAAACAACATTCCTTGCAAAAATCCCCGCACAGCCCACAGGGGTGAGGGCTTGAACGATGGATGCAAGTGAGAGAGCCAGGTATGCCACAGGTTAATACTCCCAAGGGAGGTGTCTAACCCAACAGTTGGTGGCTTCCTTTACAACATGAGATATTTAATGCTCTGTGTCCTCATCTTTGAGCCCCAGTCACTAATTCCTGGGCTACAGAAACAGTTCTCATTCAACATCCTCTTTCAAAAGTGAAAGAAATGAAAACTGTCTCAATACAAGTATGAAAGATTTATTTCTTCTTTTGCCTAATGATATATAGTGTTAATAGAAACAACACTAAGAGGACAGATATGTAGACATGCACAAACATTGAAATATATATTAACTATACTAACACAGGATGACTGTGATAAGGCTTAAAATTCGGGGAAAAAGAAAAAGTAACATTGGGAGATTTTAGTGGATGAGCTCACAGTGGGATTTGGCTGCCAAAGCACTTAATGAAATCTGTGGCCAGATGCATTAGACTATATTGTCCAGCACAGGATGATAGTAGCTTCATTGTTCTCCACGCTGCTTGGGCCAAGAAGCATGTGCAGTCCTGGGAACCACCTGGAAAGGGATGGAGAGTGCAGCAGTGTTGACAGACTCCGACAGAGAGAAACTGGATGGGAAGGTGCTTATATAACTGGGGGTATTTCATTTGGATATGACTTGAAGAAGGGGAGAGGATAATGATGGCTCTTTGAAGGGTGCTGGTAGTTCCAGAGAGCAGAACGGAAGCCAGTGAAAATAAGTTACAGGAAGGAAGACGGCAACTCAATACAAGACACATCTAACTTTTAGAATTATGCCGATATTTATCCTTGAGTGCTTACCATGAGCCTGGCACTTGATATGTACGAACTTCTTCAATCTTCACAGCAACCTATAAAGTGGACACTATTATTATCCTCACTTTATGGATGAGAAAACTGAATGGCACCAAGTTTAAGTAACTTGTCCAAAGTCACAAGCTCTTGAGTGTTGGGGTCAATGCAAATCCAGGCAGTCCAGCTCCAGAACCCACGCTTCACCTGCCACCCTCCACTGCCAGTCCAAGCAGTGGGGTGCTGTCCTTATTCCAAGGGTTCAATGGGCTGGCTGCTTTAGAGGGTTTTCTGCACCGGGGGTGGGGGGAAGTTTGACTAAGAGCTGTCTGAGGTCTTTCCAAATGCTATAATTAACTAAGTATGATTATCTTTCATGAAAATAATTTTTCACTTAAAAGAATTCATTCATTTTTTCATTCAACATATATATTTTTTGTTCACTCAGTATGGGCCAAGTCCCATGCATGATAGTATTCACAGGTGAAGTCCTTCAAAAACCAACTTCTCTCACGTATTTAAAATATGACTGATAACTATTTTATCTCAAATTTTTCAGGAATATATCTATGAAGGAAATAAAGCACATGCATGCCTTCCATCTTTGCTATGCTGATTTAGTTTGCTGTATGTACCAGATAAACATTTCATCACAGTAGAGCTACAGGAGTCTTTATGGAAACCAAGGTCTATGACTTACACCTATACCCGAAAAAACTTTTTTTTTTTGAGACAAAGTCTCACTCTGTTGTCCCAGCTAGAGTGCTGTGGCATCATCATAGCTCACTGCAACCTCAAACTCCTGGGCTTGAGCACTCCTCCTGCCTCAGCCTCCCAAGTAGCTGGGACTACAGGCGCTCATCACCACATCCAGCTAATTTTTCTATTTTTAGTAGACACAGGGTCTTTCTCTTGGTCAGGCTGGTCTTGAACTCCTGGCCTCAAGCGATCCTCCTGCCTTGGCCTCCCAGATTGCTATGATTACACAGGCACAAGCTGCTACGCCTGGCCTGTACCAAAAATTTGTTCCTGGATTTTCTTAGATAAACAATAGCTTATTAATCAATGCCCGGGGAAAATTTGCTCCATCTTTTTTAGAAACCCCACAGTAGCCAAATCTCCTAAGCATCCTGGGAATGTTTCTCCCAAGAGACTCAACATTTATCTATTACCTCTTCAAGATGCGGAATCCACAGAGGGCTCTGTTCTGAAGAGTCAGAGAAGTCTTGGGTCACCTGGAGATCATTTCAGGAAGAATAAAATACATGTAGATGTAGCCAGCTTACATTTGTATCCAAAATAAACACAAGGAATATTTACTTATTTATTTAGAGACAAGGTCTTGCTCTGTTGCCCAGAGTGGAGTGCAGTGGTGTCATCATAGTTCACTGTGGCCTTGAACTCCTGGGCTCGAGCAATCCTCCTGCCTCAGTCTCCTGAGTAGCTGGTACTAGAGGCACACACCACTGCACCCAGCTAATTTTTCTTATTATTTTTTTTTTTTTTGTAGAGACAGCATCTCTCTATGTTGCTCAGGCTAGTCTTGAACTCCACAAGGAATATTTAACATGCCCAAAATGCTGCAATTATTTAGTGACAAAACCATGTACAATGAGAGGTGGGGAAATTTATTTTAAGAGCTGGCTGAAGTTTGAGGAATTTGACTGGTAGGAAAAGATCCGCTCTTTTGTTTTAGAAAAACAGCCTAGTGGATGGGATTGGTTACAAACAACTAGTCTCCTTGGGGATTAAGCTGTACGGGAAAGAGTTAGTTAATCAGAGTTCAATTGCTTTTCCGAATAAAATCACAGAAAATTTGAATCTTCCTCTATTGTGCAGGAGAGCAAGTTTGTGGGAATAGAGGAGAGAGAGTGAAAGAGAAAGGTCTTGGTGGAGGGGACCTGGGTACAATAGTGTATTAATTTGCTAGGGCTGCATAACAGAGTAGCACAAAGGAAGTGGCTCAAACAACAGAAATTTCTTGTCTCACATTTCTGGAGGCTACATGTCCAAGATCAAGGCTGAGTCCTCCTGAGGACTCTAAACAAGGATCTGTTCCAGGCCTCTCTCCTTGATGACCATTTTGTCTCTGTGTCTCTCATTATCTTCCCTCTGTGCGTGTCTGTCTCTGTGTCCAAATGTCCTCTTCTGTAAAGATGACACTTATGTTAGATTAAGGCCTACACTAATGACCTCATTTTAACTTGATTACCTCTAAAAAGACCTTATCTCCAAATGAGGTCACATTCTGAAGTACTGGGGGTTAGGACTTCAGCATATCTTTTTTTAGGGGGACAAGTTTTTTTGGGGGGACATAATTCAACTTAATAACAGATAATGAGAAGGATGGCTGGGATACTTTCTCTGGGGAAGGATGGCAAGGACCTTTAAAAATAGCAATGTTTGGCCGGGCATGGTGGCTCATGCCTGTAATCCTAGCACTCTTGGAAACCGAGGCAGGAGGATCGCTTGAGGTCAGGACTTCAAGACCAGCCTGAGCAAGAGTGAGACCCCATCTCTACTAAAAATAGAAAGAAATTAGCCAGACAACTAAAAATAGAAAAAATTAGCCAGGCGTGGTGGCGTGCCTGTGGTCCTAGCTACTTCGGAGGCCGAGGCAGGAGGATCACTTGAGCCCAGGAGTTTGAGGTTGCTGTGAGTTAAGCTGACACCACAGCACTCTATCCTGGGTGACAGAGTGAGACTCTGTCTCAAAAAAACAAAAACAAAAACAAAAACGATGTTTAAGATTCAATTTAAATTTCTGTTCTGTAAATGCCCCGTAATACCCCCAAACTTCGGTAAAATATCCACCATATACAAACAACATTTAGTGCTTTGGAGAATGTGAGTCTATCTGAGAAAGCACTCTTGGCCTGCTTGTCCACTTTCAAAGCAAGCCTGGAAAGTGAATATCCCTGAAGCAGCCCAAGCCTCTACCGGAGGAGGTGGGTAAACACCCACTTCCTTGCCCCCTGCTTGGGAGGACTCCAAGGTGCGTCCCAGTTGCCCACAGTGAAAATGTGCACTTTACTCACTTCCTCCCTGCACCAATTCCCCACCCCTGGCCCCTCTGTCTCACTCTCCCCTGGTGTTCCGGGGATCACCTCCTAAGAGAACTGAGGGTTTGCTACCAGACAATCCAAAACTTGGACACTGACCAAAAATCTGCAAACTAAACTGACATTCAAAAGCTTTCTTAGTTTAGTATGGGGAAAAATCCTAATACTCTTAATTAATCTTCAAGAATGTCTTTGATAAGCTTCTGCCCTGGAAAACAACACCTGTATCAAAGTCTTGTTTCGTTCATGGCTCTCGGCATTAAATTTGAAAAGTTCGAAAACAGCAAATAATTGTATTTTTGAAGTTCAATTTTACTTTGCTCCCTGCCAGCACCTGAAAACAGATGGTATCCATTCAGATGAAAATGAGGTATAAAAGTGAATTTTATTAAGATTAACATGCAATTTGGGTTTTGCTTTATTATGCATACCACAGATAACTGTGAGTTTCCTGTAAATAGGTCTTATATGTGACATAATTCATAGTTATTCATGGTCTACTAATTACATTGAAATTATGACTGGACTTACCGCAGAAACTCAATAATCATTACTGTGTAATTTGCAGTTCTCTGGATTTGGGAACTCTTTGGAAGCCGCAAGTAACTAGCCAATTGTTTTTAGAGAGTACAGTAATGACTGTTATTACTGAGGAGTTGAATGAAGGAAGCTTCTTTTTATGCCCTGACGATTACTTGATAATTATACTTGATGCTATCATTAAAAAAAAAACCAACAGATAAACAGACAGCAAACTAGTATGTAACAGTCCAATAATGTGGGCCGGTATTGTTGGCTGTGAAAATTAACACAATCTTCTATTGATTTTTATTTCTCTAATGGGAACACCTGGCTATACAAGTATACTTAATTAGATGGATTGCCTTGGCTTGTGAATGGTGTTAGAACAGCAAATGAAATTGAATGGAAGATTTCTGAGATTTTGTTTATTATATGGAAGTACAACAGACTGCAAAGATGACTCGAACTAATTCAGCCTTGCCTTACTCAGAACAAACCTAGCTCTTATCCTCCCTTAAAAGCTCCTTGAATATGGTGTCCAAATCCACTTCCATTTCCTTTCAGTTACCTGACCCTGGACTAGAGTTTATTACTACGGCTCAATTCTCCAAAAATTTTTATCTTCTATAGATAAAGCCCACTAAAAGACATTTAAGTACTTGAAAGCAATATTCCCCTTCTACTTTTTTTCTCTTTTAAACTAAGCCATAGTAGGCTTTCTTCAGATATTTTTTGTACAGAAAAATATACTTCTCCTTGAGAACAGACCCCAGGCTAAAGTGTTGAGCATTCAAAGCTTGCTTTTCATCCCAATTACCTCCTTACTCACCCAGTTCCTCCTCCATGTGCCTTTAGATGTTCAGTGCACATCTGAGAAAAGCTTGCTTTTACGACAGCATCTCATGGCAGCCCATGTGTTACCTTTCCCGGTGATCATTGCTCTGGAAAATTGCCCTAGGGAGTGAATAAGGCTGTCTCCCTATCTTAAAGCGCCTCAGCCAGTGGGTGGGGAAGGCATTTGGGGAGGGCCAAGTGGCTTCTGAAATGTGGTGTCACAGGCTGCACCTCGTCAAGTTACCTTCCTGCAACCACGGGTATAGCTGGAGAAACTGCACACCATCCTGACTTCCCTGCTAGAAAAATGGAATTCCCTGTCTGAAAACAGCCAGAGTGACAGCATCGGGGCTTAGTCTTCCATGCCCTCATTTTCTGCAGTAGCTCTTCCAAAATAAAAGCTCCTGCCTTTCACTGTTAAGTTGCCCTGGGAACCACTTTAATATGTTTATTAAGTTCTTTGTTCATGCTCCACCTCACTGCTATTATTGAGCTCCTATTTCTAATTTTAATAAGATTGACACTAGCCAGCTCACTGAAACCTCCCTCTTATATTTTTATTGAACTGATCAACTCCAACTGTTTTATGACTAAACCATTTTATTTAACAGTCTCCGAAAGCACCCCATAAAATGCTTCATGAGTCCATTCTTGGGAATGTTTTAATGAGCAAGACCCACTGTACTTTCAAAATTCCCATGATCAAAGTCTCATTCACTTTTAGAAAGCTCCAGTTGGTGGCAATACCCCCTGTAGAAAATCCCTTGCCTGTGTGGAATGAAATGACAAACTGACATGGCCAACAGAAAGGCTGAAGGAGACACATTTTGGTGCTGCTCAGTTCTCCCTCTTTCAGGAAACTTCTTCTCACCTCCTTCCACAGAGGTGAGCCACCAGCAGCCATGTTTACACCATACATCTCCACAGCCAATTGGACCTGAGGGGAACACCTAACCAAGTTGGGCCGATACCACTCTCCGTCTCAGGAATTTGGAATTGAGACTGATGACCTAGCTGGTCTGTGTGTGCGTTGCAAGCTCAGGGGGTAGACGTCACACGCTGCCGTGTAGACAGGGAAAATCCAATCTGAAGAGAAAGGGGAATGAGGTCAACAGGTGGGGAGGACTAGAGATCAAGGGCAGTTTTCTGACTGCATTCCAGTGCCTGGGTCTAGCCTTTGTCCCGCTCAGCTTCATTTGTGTCCGCCCTCAGGTTCCACAAGTCTCTCTGCAGCCTCATAACAAAGCCCTCAGTTCTGTTAAAACTGATGGCCTAGGTGATGCTTTTAAATCATATTCACAAATTCTCTGACACTCCTTCCTTCCAATGATGAAGGCTATTTCCCTCCCCCTGAAACGGGGCCGGAACTCCGGAACCAACTTTTTTTTTTGAGACAGAGTCTCGCTCTGTCGCCTGGACTAGAGTGCCATAACATCGTCATAGCTCACAGCAACCTCCAACTCCTGAGCTCCATCCATCTTCCTGCCGCAGCCTCCCGAGTAGCTGGGCCTAAGGCACACGCCACCATGCCTGGATAATTTTTTCTATTTTTAGTAGAGACGGGATCTCACTCTTGCTCAGGCTGATTTCAAACTCCTGATCTCAAATGATCCTCGCGCCTCAGCCTGCCAGAGTGCTAGGATTACAGGCATGAGCCACCGCACCTGGCCTCGTGTCCCACTTCTAATAATTACAATGAGATGGAATTAACAGTGGGTGATTCCTGCAGCCAAGTCATGTAAGGTATTGCCACCCCACTTCGCTGCCTTGCACCTCGCCCACTCGGGGGCCATCCAGCAGCCATGTTTTGAGGACACTCAAGCAGCTTGTGGAGGGGCCCGAGTTGAGTTCTTCTTGCCTGCCATGGCATGAGCCACTGTGGAAGTGGTTCCTCCAGCCCCAGCTGAGCCTTCATTGACTGCAGCTCTCGCCAACATTTCGACTAAATTCTCATGAGACTCCGACCAAGGACAATCAATGTTTATTGTTTTAAGTTTTGGGGCGATTTGTTACGAAGCAGCCTTCAAGGCCCCACGTGGTCTGGGCACCCTTCCAGTTGTCACTTCTGGCCCTGCTGTCCCTGCTCACGATGTTCTGACCACGTATTTTCCTCCTTGCCGCCCGCACACGGGATCCCCGTGACCTGAATAGCAATAGTGCTTTCCTCAATAGCACTTTCTCCTCTTTTAGGTCTCAGCTTACATGTCTGTGCCTCAAGGAGGCCTTACCCCGCTGCTCATCCTAAAGCCTGTTCTTCCACCCACCCCCCTCCATTCTCTCCCACAATCTTGTTCCTATTCTCCGTGGATTTTACTATAACTTATAATTATATATTTATTTGATTGAGGGTTTTCTTGTTAATATCTGTCTTTCCACTCTAAGCCCAGAGCCAAGCACATAGTAGATTCTCAGTATTATTTGCAACATAAATATTATAAATGAAGTGGTTTCCATTAGTTACACCCAAGTGTCCTAAATAATGCCCAACACATGCACACTAGGCCAAGAAACACAGATTCTATTTTCTCATTTACAGTAAGCCAGATGACCCTTTCAAGGTATGGTTAGCTCGTCAAAGAAATCTGCAGGACAGGTAGACACTCACCTACCGGAGAGGGCTCGGAGCCCAGGTGGGGAGGCTGTCAGAGGCCAAACAGTTAAAGAATCTGGACGAGCTAGCCTGTGACTGCGAACCACAGGCTCCAGCTCTCACAGGCCACTCCGCCACTCTGTCCACCCACGGACTCCGCATACCTTGTTTTCCAACCCTTCTTAGAATGGCAGCATTTACCCTGATCCCAGAAGGTTAGAAAGGTCTCATTCCCACTACACCTGGTGTAGCGTTTCTGATTTCCTTTCTAGAAACTATTTATTCTCCTTCTCCCCTCTTCGATGACACAGAAGGGAGCTCCTCTCCTCCCCCTCGCTCCAACCACCCCCCTCCCCAGGTTTCTCAGCTCCTTCCTCCCTGAAGTCCTCTGCTCCACCGCATCCTCCGACTGTCTGGCACCCACAGCACTGCCCCCAACTCCCACCTCGAGTCTGTAATGTACCTCTTAGGATATATACAACCTCGGTGACATCCATCCCTAGGGTCACCCACAGGTAAGGTGACTCCTCCGCACAACTGACAGGGCCTAAGCCTGGGGAGGACACAGGTAAGCTCTGGGAGTAGCCGTTTCAGAGGCAGAGCCCATGGCTCATGTGGCAGAGTAGGTACACTAGGTACACGGCCACAGCTTATGCCCAGGCGCTTGTTTGTTCTCTCTCTTTCTCTCCCTGGCCTCATTCTGTGTGGGCTCTGTTCCTCCCTGTGCATCTGCAACTTTCTTCTTTCACTCTTGGCCAGCTTCCTTATACAAGGAGCACCCTATGCTCCATCTCTACAGACCCACACATCACAGGCCCCACCGCTCACTGGGATTTCTCTCTGTGTCTTTTACTTCTAACCCCCAAAATAGCTTCTGAGACATTCTGATCATCTTTTTAGGCCAAGCTATGCCAATCAGAGGGCACTAGCCAGTGGTCTGGGGCTTTGAGGGACTGGGAACAGGGTCCTCAGCAGATTGTGGGCAAGACTCTTCCAGAAGGGTGTGTGGTGGGTAGGCCTCCTGTCACCACTCCTCCACTGAGACCAGCCTCTTACGAGGTTAAGTGTGATCTGAGAGTCACTCAACAACCTAAATATCTACTCCACCAAACATTGGAGTTTGAGGAATTGTCTCCAGAAAAAAACCTGCTGCTGGACAGTGTGTTACACACAACACAGCTTGGAATCTTACAAAATAGGACATTAGAGACCATCTAGTCCAGGAATAGCAAACCTGACTCATCTCATGCCAACTCTGACTGCCTGCAGCATTGTGAAGAATGTGCCCCAGTCGTTCTGTGAGGTTTGGGTGTGAGTTATTTGCTGCATATTGGCTTGAACATGTTGAGTTATTCAGCATCATTTCCTCAGGGGAACTATTTCTTCCCTACTCGGTGTGATGGAGTGGAGTTTCTCATGGTGTCTTGTGCCTTCTGTCCTTGGTGGGTGGCAAATGATCCAGGCTCAATGAATTATATTACACCCTTCCTCTGGCCTCAGGGATTGGTGCAGAAAGGATATGTGATCCCCACGGGACCATTTAGAGTGTTTTCTGTGATAGATACGTCTTGTTAAGCTAGCATGCTGAGGCTGCCGGCTGCCTTCTTCTGCAGCCCAAAGACAGCAAAGTCCTGCAGAACAGAGAGCTGGCAACAGAAAGACAGAGAGACAGAGAGAGAGCAAGAGAGAGAGAGACACTAAATACTATTTATATTTGAATACTTGACCTATTGGATCCAACTATGCCCAAAGATACCAATAAATTCCTTGTTTTTCTTAAACTGCTTGAGTTTTCTGTCACATGCAACTAACAGAATTCTAACTAAAAATACTGTTCATTTTACAGATGAGGAGACTGGGAGTCCAAGAGGCCAACTCTGTGGTCCCCAACCCCGGTACTGGTCCATGGCCTGTTAGGAACCAGGCTGCACAGCAGGAGGTGAGCAGCAGGCAAGCAAGTGAAGCTTCAGCTGTATTTACAGCCACTCCCTATCTCTGGAATCACTGCTTGAGCTCCACCTCCTGTCAGATCAATGGCAACATTGGATTCTCATAGCAATGCGAATCTTACTGTAAACCGTGTATGCAAGGGATCTAGGTCACACGCTCCTTATGAGAATCTAATGCCTAATGATCTGAGGTGGAGCTGAGAAGGTGATGTTAGCACTGGGGAGTGGCTGCAAATACAGAGTATCATTAGCAGAGAGGTTTGCTGCACAGAGATCATAATAAATCAATTACTTGCAGACTCATATCAAAACCCTATCAATGAGTGGCAAGTGACAATTAAGCTGCATCTGCTGGCAGGCTTTATAGTCGCAAGTGAGCATCTTACTTCAATTGTACAGCTGCATCTGGTGGCAGGCTATAAGTCAGAATCTGACACTTATTTTAGTCCACATGTGGCCTGCCCATTATTTTATTTACCACTTCTGTCCACACCTCTTTCCCTGCACTGCACACTTGTTTCAGTCACAGCTTTGGTAAGCCCACAAGCCAGCCCTAGCAAAAATGAGTAAAAAACAAATATCACTGGAGAGCTTCTTTGAAAAGGGGAAAAGACCCAATGATGAGACAGTAGAAGACTCTAAAACTGCCAACAAGATGAAAGCCGCATTTAAAAGAAAAGACCCAGTCCTACTTAAATTACAGGTTCATTGCAAAGGTGATTCACATTGTCCAAGCCCACTTTGTATAATACATGGCAACCATCTATCCAACGAAGCCATGAAACCTTCAAAACTGCTTCACCACATGGAGACCAAGCATCTTTGGCTGGGTTATCAGAACATATTAACATTAATGTCACTAAAGTTGGTATACAACTCCCCACTGCTAAATTCAACTGGCTTTAAAAAAAAAACAAGCCCTTGTAGTTTTTCAAAAGAAAAAAACATGAACACATGAACAGAAGCAATTGTTAAAGGCCACCACCTCATCAAATGTGTCAGCACTAAGAGCATCATTCTTAGCAGCTAACTGCATTGTGGAAGCTAAGAAGCCCTTTACTATCGGTAAAGTGTTGATCCTGCCTGCTGCTAAGGACATTTGCTGTGAACTTTTAGGAGAGGGTGCAGTTCAAAAGGTGGCACGTGTTCCTCTTTCGGCTAGCACCATAACTAGACGAATTGATGAAATAGCAGAGGATATTGAGGCACAATTGTTAGAGAAGATTAATGAATCACCGTGGTTTGCAATCCAGGTTGACTTTACTGATGTTGACAAGACAACAACGCTTGTTTTTGTGCGATATATTTTTTAGGAGGATGTGCAGGAGGATACGTTATATGCACTTTTGTTGCCAACCAACACCACAGCTGCAGAACTATTCAAGTCTGTGAATGATCACATATTAGGAAAGCTGAATTGGTCACTTTGCGTCAGTATATGCACATATGGAGCAGCTGCCATGACTGGACGGCTTTCTAGTTACACTACTTGAGTCAAGGAGGTCACTTCTGAATGTGAGTCTACGCACTGTGTTATCCATAGAGAAATGCTGGTTAGCTGAAAAATGTCATGAACTAAACAACATTTTGCAGGATGTGATTAAAATTATCAACCACATTAAAGTACATGCCCTAAACTCACGTCGGTTCATGTAGCTCTGTGAGATGGACCCAGAGCACACACGTCTTCTCTTATACACAGAAGTGAGATGCTTTTCTAAAGGTAGATCACTGGCCAGAGTTTTTGAGTTACAAGAGCCACTACAGGGATTTCTCTTAGAAAAACAGTCACCACTGGTAGTATATTTCAGTGACACAGAATGGGTCACAAAACTTGCTCACTTGTATGTCATATTCAATCTGCTGAACAAACTCAATCTCACTTCAGGGGAGAATGACAACTGTGTTCAAGTTGTGGATAAAGTAGCTGAATTCAAAGTCAAACTGTAATTATGGGGGTGACGAGTGAACATTGGGATTTTTGACATGTTTCAAACATAGCAGAGATTTTGAACAAACTGAGCCAGAGTCTTCTTTCTCTCAGCTGGTGGTTGATCACCTGTCTTAGCTTTCAAAAGAGTTTGAGCATTACTTCCCAACAAAAAAGACCCCCAAACTGGGAAGGAATGGGTCTGAGACCCATTTGGGAATAAGCCAGGTGAATCGACTTTGTCAGTGCTAGAAGAGAGTCAACTGCTTGAGATTGCAAATGATGGCCTTAAAGGTATATTTCAGACAACTTCAAATTTCCACATGTTCTGGATTAAAGTCAAGGTGGAATATCCTGATATTGCCACAAAAGCACTGAAAAGCCTGCTTCCATTTCCAACATCCTATCTTTGTGAAGCAGGGTTTTCTGCAGTGACAGCAACCAAACGAGATTACAAAGTAGACTGGGCATAAGCGACACACTTCGGATGTGACTGTCTCCCATCACCCCCAGAAGGGACTGTCTAGTTGCAGGAAAACAAGCTCAGGGCTCCCACTGATTCTGCATTATATGTTATAATGTAATAATAATAGAAATAAAGTGCACAATAAATGTAATGCACTTGAATCTTTCCAAAACCATTCCCCTCACCACCACCCCCACAGGTTATAGAATAATTGTCTTCCATGAAACCAGTTGCTCGTGCCAAAAAGGTTGGGGATCGCAGGGCTAACTGATTTGCCTAAGACCATTCAACTAGTTAGTTAGAAGGTCAATTGGAAAGCAGGTTCTAAAAGAAAGTAAAATGAACCATCTATTCTTGGTGGGTCAGAGGAAAAGGCCATGTTGAAGGTATTTAGATGCTGATTCTATCATTAACTCTCTCTTCCAGTTCTATGTCATCTGAAAATTTAATAAGCATCCCATAAATGTCCAAGCCGCAGTAATATTCTTAGACAAAACAAAACTAAATCCCAAGTATAGAAATCTTCCCCCAGAATGACAATTACCCACTGACAAATATTCTTTTGCTATAGCTGCTCGATTGCTTACTAACCCACCTCATTGTACTTTTATGGAGTCTATATCCTTATTACTCAAATTGTGGTCTGAGAACTAGCATTATTGGCAGCACTTGGGAGCTTGTAAGAATGCACTCAGGCCCTGCCCCAGACCTACAGAATAAGAATTTACGTTTTAACAAGAAATCCACTGAAATAAGACATCCACTGCACAATAAAGTGTAAAAAGCATTAGTTTTCATTCCAATTCTCTCTCTCTCTCTCTCTCTCTCTCTCTCTATATATATATATATATATATATATATATATGTGTGTGTGTGTGTGTGTGTGTATGCACACACACGCATATGCCTTCTAACATGTAATGAATTTATACACACACATCCATTACCTAAAAGTCAGGCAACCCTATTGAAATAGAGAATGTAGTTAGTTTGATGTGTCTTTTTCCTGCTGACCCTGTGCAGGTTCATATTCGTCACTACTGATAAACCATAATTTTAATAAAAAGAAATATTGTCTAAGCTTAATGTCAAGTTGCCAGAGTACGGACGAGAAGGCCTTCTTTTTTTTTACTTTGTGAATATTGAGATTTTTTTTTTTTTTTTGGCCCGTCTCAAGTCTTTCCAAAACCACTCCTAATATTCTTCCAACACATTCTTCACAGTCCTTTAAAGATGATCAGAGGGGTTCCGTGATTTATTTGCAAATGCTTTCAATACTCTGGAATTCATCCAGGCCAGGTCTCACAGGCTAATGTAGAGCATCCAGGTCAGTGGATTTCAACGCTGGCTGCACCTTAGAATCACCTGAGACAGCTCTAAAACCACCGGGGCTGACTCCTTGATGGGCTAATTAAATCAGCATCTCTGGGGTAGAGCCCCTTTAAGCACCCCAGATAATTCTAATGTGCCACCAAGGTTAGAAGTCGTTGAACAGAGAGAGAGAGAGAGAGAGAGAGAGTGCGTGTGTGTGTGTGTGTGTGTGTGTGTGTGTGTGTGTGTGGCTTTTTTAAAACTAATTCCCGGGCCCACACCCTCAGACTCTCTGGCTGAGGCTCGGGCATCAGTAGTTTTAAGCTCCCAATGACACTCGGGTGCAGCCAGGATGGAGGCCCGCTGAGCCAGGTGTGCTCATACCACTTCTCCCCAGCTTGGGCGCCAGTTTTCTCATGCCAATACTTTTCCCACCCTTCCTTTCTGTTCTGAAGAGAATGCTCCTTAACAAAGAAACTCAAAACAAAATAGAAGTTCCTTGTGCCTTTAAGAGAAGCTAGTTTTATGGTTTTATTTTGGCATTTTTCTCTTCTCCACCTCAGGACAGTTTGAAGTCTTCTTGATTTGATCTGCTTGTCCCTAGTAACACATTTTCCAGTCCTCGTGTTTTGGAGTCCAAAACCGAAACACCATTCTTGGATATTTATGGAGTTACTAGAGTCAGCAATTTATAGTCTACGATTTAATGCAATATTCTTCCCAGATTTTTTCCAAAAACCTGCAGGAGATGTATGGCTGACACAATTATGCAGATGAAGAAACTGAAACTCGGGAAAATTAAGTGACTTACTCAAATCCATATGTCCAGTAAGGGACAGAAGTAGGATTTGAGTCCAGGTGTCTTTTGCTCCAAAGATCATATGCTTTCACCGCAGCATGGTGCCTCCTGAGTTCTTCTGTTTTTGTTTTTTTCTCCTAAGGATTTTTTTAATTAAAATCTTACGTGTATAAAGCATTGCTGCAGATGTAGAGAAATGTGAATTCGCATCACAGATAGACAAGACTTGGCATAGAACATTTGTCCCTGATTCCTATGTAAGCTATATCGGCATGACCTTGAAGCAGGCAATCTACCTCTGTCTAAATGTCACAGCTATGAGATCAGACTCTGACACCTGTGAATGCTTGCATGAGCATTTGAGCAATGAGAATACAATGCTTATAGGCTGTATTTCCAACATGTTCTCTTGCTTGTTAAGCAATAGTTTACAATACTGGAATTCCTTACAATCTTCTCCTCAAAAGGAGAAATCTAAATAAATCCACCATACCTACTTGTTAACCAAAGTACCATCTTTTTTCTGAGAAATAAGGATAAGATGGCTAATTGGTCTCCATTTTTAAGGATGATAAAGCATAAAATGGGTTTGAGTTATATATCAGAAATTTAGATTAGATATAGGGAAGCTCTTTATAATGTTAAGTGTGGGGAGAGGAAAGGTTGCCTCTCCATCTGTAAGACTCTTTATCAGTAAAGTTGTGGTTTAAAGAAAGGTAGAGGGAGGAGGAATAACATTCTATTTGTTTGGAGATTGTTTATTTGGCATTGGCAGTTCTGAGCATTTTGAGGTGCTTTAGGATGACTTGGAGGAATCCCAGCCTGATATCCAGAGAGAGGCAGATGGGATTCTGAGATAAACCTGATTGTAATTACTTAGGGGCTACAATAAGGTGCTCTACTAAGAATGGGAAGTGAGGAAAATGTCTGCCTTTCGAAGGTTAAAATGCGAGAGAAATATATTCAGGATCAGAGTAGGAAGGGTCAAAGTCACCTGAAAGGGCCAGGCGAGGTGGCTCAAGCCCGTAATCCTAGCACTCTGGGAGGCCAAGGCAGGAGGATTGTTTCAGCTCAGGAGTTTGAGACCAGCCTGAGCAACAGTGAGACCCCCATCTCTACTAAAAAAAAATAGAAAGAAATTAGCTGGACAATTAAAAATATATAGAAAAAATTAGCCAGGCATGGTGGCACATGCCTGTAGTCCCAGCTACTTGGGAGGCTGAGGCAGGAGGATCCCTTGAGCCCAGGAGTTTGAGGTTGCTGTGAGCTAGGCTGATGCCACGGCACTCTAGTCCGAGCAACAGAGCGAGACTCTGTCTCAAAAAAAAAACAAAACAATGTCACCTGAAGAAGACAAGAGGCCTTCCCAGCTAGAAAATCTCCTTGTAATCTATTTCAGTGGAATTTCTGCTCTTCCTCCTTCCCGCTGCCTGGAATGGGTCGAGATGGTTGGAGCTCTCTCAGCTAGTTTGGATCATCAGATGACCTTGAGAATAGAAGCCACTTTGCTAAAGATAGGAAATAAAAAGTACAGCAGGCCAAGCTTCTGATGACACAGAAAAGCGGGTGTGATACCATACCTACTTCCAGACCAGAAACTGTTCTCAGTTTAAATAAGATATTATGCACTCTTCTGTTATATGCCGCCCAATCTAATTCAAACTAATGCAACTAGAGTTTACAACCTGGGTAAGTTCCCAAGACATATAACAACTTGAATCCTCCTAACCCAAGGGCCCCTGGGAAAGCAAGGAGAAAAGATCAATGCCAGGAAAAAAATACAAAGAACAAGTTTAGCAAAATAATACAACTGTCAGATCAGCTCAATAACTGAGGGCATATTGTTATTGAACTGAATACATTCCTCTAACCCACCCAAAGATGGTAAGATGGTCCCTTTTCTGACCAGAAAAAGTAATTTTAAATCTTACTGGGTTTTGCTCCAAGTCTCTGGAGGAAGTGCAAGGGAGGCTAGGAGTAATAATAAAAGTGGAAGCTGAGTGGAGGGAAGGAGTGGAGGGCAGACTGTCTAAGGGCTTCACATGCACACAGGCTAATTGTCCCCTACATAAATGTAAAGATACAGGAATCCATGCAGAGTGTCACCCAGATCCCAAGCCTGAACTGATGAGGTCTCTCTGATGTCACCCTGAGAACTAATGTCATGGCAAGGGCAGCATATATGAGTAAGAATCTCCAATGACCATTTTCCTTGTATTGATCACAGCTGATCTATTAATTTGGTCCAACCTGCACTGGATGGAGGCTGGTCTGATAAGTGTCCTCCTGGCTGGGGGCCTGCTTAATTATACTTGGCATCTAGTTTACCGTCTTGGAGCCTTCCTCGTGAAAGGTGTCACTGATACCCTGAAGAAGGGAGTTCTTTGTAATATGTCATTTTCTGGAGAGGACATCACCTGCCAAATGGGAAAATACAGCTTTTCAGGCAGGCTGAAGAGCATTTTTCATGCTCTGAGCATTTTCTTTCAGCTGTTCAGTAGGCCATGGTCTGTGCCATTTTCAAGATCTATGGAGAGCCAGTGAATGGCTGGGCCCACATACCAGGCTGCATAAGCCACACAGCCCTCCTGGCAACACTGCTGTGGTTTGGCCCCCTTTGGTTCTTTGGAGGTGCCATGTTGCTTTAGAAGGAGCTGTGAACTGCTGATCTGGGTTCAAATTCTGACTCTGGCAGGACTATGACATGGCCCCGGGATGGTACATTTGTGCAAGTCAGTTAACTTCCCAGGGCTTCAGACCACTTATTTGTAAGATAAGGGGTTCAAGTATTCTTTAAGAAAGCTTTCAGCTTTAAAATACTATAATTTTGTGAGTTTTCTTATTTGAAATGGAAAAATGAAAACTCTTCTATATGTTTTTCATTGCACGAGTGATTATTTTTTCTAGCTTTATTGAGGCATAATGGACTAATTGTATATGTTAAAGATGTACAATATGATGATTTTATTTACATATATATTGCAAAATGATTACCACAATCAAGTTAGTTAATGCATCCATTACCTCATGTAGTTACTGCGTATGTGTGTGTGTCTGTGTGTGTGTGTGTGTGTGTGTGTGTGTGTGTGTGTGTGTGTGTGTGTATGATGAGAACATTTATGATCTACTGTCTTAGCAAATTTCAAGGCCAAGCACGGTGGCTCAAGCCTGTAATGCTAGCACTCTGGGAGGCCCAGGCCAAGGCAGGAGGATGGCTTAAGCCCAGGAGTTTGAGGTTGTAGTGAGTTATGATGACATCACTGCACTCTAGCCAGGGCAAAAGAATGAGACTCTGTCTCAAAAAAAAAAGAAAAAAAATTTCAAATACACAATATAGTCTTACTAACTATAGCAATTACTTTTTATTACTCAAATAGCCCATATACTTTGCCAAAAAGTACAAATACATATTAACAGAAAGATTAAAATATAAATCTTCCCTAATTTCACCACTGTTAATGTTTTGTATATATCCTTCCAGACTTTTATCTAAGCATAAACATGCTAGAAATCTTTTTACAAAAAAAACCCACATCCTATCAACTGTTCTGTAGTCTTCTTTTTCACTAAACACAATATTTAAAACATTTTTCTAAGTCAAATATATATATGCACATCGTCGTGTTTAACGATCACGTAGTATTCTATTGCAAGAATGTACCAGAATTTATTTAACCAAACTTCTGGTTTTTTCTATTATAAATATTGCTGTATTAAACATTCATGTATATATACTTTGTCTGATTTCTTTGTTTCCTTGTGAAAATTTTCCTAGAAGTAAAATTCCTAAATTTAATAGTATCCTCTTGTTAGGGATTTTATACATGTTCTTCCAGTGAGTTTACATTCCCCACAGCAGTGTGTAAGAAGGCATCATCCCCATCCAGTCCCTCATTCCTTTTACTTTTGATCTTTCTGATAGGTTCAGCCTATTACTTTTAATTTTGTAGTCTTTGATAACCAGCAACCCACTCCATAGGACAGAGAGGCAAGGAAGGCAGAACCTGTGCCCCTGAGGGTGTAGAGAGAGCTCAGACAGCTTCTTAGGTGACTACCAGAACCTTGGCTGCTGTAGCAGGGCTGTGCACAGGGACATTCTGCGCACCCCAGAAGCTATCATTTGTAAAAGTGACTAGTAGAAGACAATGAGTGACAGCACGGGGTGGAGGCTGTGTCCAAAATGTCCAGCTGCACTGCCGATATCCACCACACATTTATGCTTTTGGTTATTTGATAGATGTTTATTGAGTATTTACTATGAGCCAGGAACTGTGCTTGCTAAAAATAAATAAATACACTATAGTAAGTTGTTACATCACTATTTGGTTTTTGTTTCTTCAAAAGGATTCCATTTTCAGTGTTCAGCATTCAGAAGACCACATGTATTTTGTGTGAGATAGCTGAGGATGAAGGGAATAGGATCTGAGTAGATGAAGTGGAATACTTCTCCCAGTGATATGTTGTTTCTATGGAACCATGAGATTGGACAGGACCTGGAGACGAAAAGTGGAATTCCAAAAATGCTCTGAATGGTTTCTTTGGGGCCAGGGAAATTAATATAACCCTAGTCCCAGCCAACTCCCCACATGGGATGTGTTTTCACAAAAGGCAAACTTGTCAAGAGTTGGTACCGAGTAGTGGTAGCAGTAGTAGTATTAGCAGTGCCAGTGGAACATCTAACGCTATTTACAGTGATGTGTGTTACAACATTTTAATGCAAAAATCTCCAAACTGTTGACATAAGAGAAACGGATACTTCTGAATATGACTCTGTGGCGGCTGTTCAGTAATTCATTACATCTGAGGCAGAGAAGATTTCAGACTCAGTAGAGTTCAGACCCTCTTCCTTGCCTGCCCCCAATGATCGCTTTCTGGTGCAATCAGCAATCAATGGTTCAGTCACGTGCATTATCTCAAAGGAATGCACTACTCAAAGCTAGTACAATAAATAAGGCCCCCTTTCTTTATTGCTTGCTCATATTTGGGAGACAGTTTTCACATTTCACCCTGGGCATACCACTTACTTGTGCAGGCGGTTTTTCCTTTCTGCCAGTTTTGTTCCATTGCACAAGAGACTAAATACCATAGCTTGCAGCTTCCAGTACGAGGTGGGGGGGGGGGTTTCGCAGTGTCTCTAGCCATCTTCCAAATAAATAACTACCATTCAGGAACATAGACCTTCGTTTCAGCAGTTCAGGAGAATTCATTCTCTGCAGAGAAAACTCATTTGCTCATGGCAGTGATTCAAGCTGCTAACTTCACAGAGAATATTGCCACAGCCAAATTCTCCCTCAGTTATGGAGGTCAGAGGTGAGGCAACTGTGCTTACAGGGCAAAGCTCTTTTATGAATTCCCTTGGCTTTCTGCTTTCTTCTTTACAGCCGATTAACACTCAATGGCCATTTCTTTAAAAAAGAAAAATTCAATTCCTCGTTTTAATTAACTTCCCTAACGCAGTATTTACCACGGCCTTCCGGAATCCAGACAATGACTTGAGACTTCACAATACCTGATTTCAGTTCTGGTAATTCTCTGCTGCAGCTCACTAAATTCCAAATATTATGTCAGGGCTGTGTGGTTAAAATCACGCCTGAACTTAACTCTTGACTGGCACACGTGAGGACTCCTGAATGCTGAGTTAGTGTATCCACTGCAGGTAATTTTTAGAGAGAGCCTAAAACTTTTTGCCCTTAGTTTCCCATTTTGTCTCCACTTCATGGTCAAAGTCCTAAAATCAGTCTTCCATCCCTCTCGCAGTCCCAGACTCGCTGACGGCATGGGTTGTGTTATTGTTAATTTTAACAAACTGTGGGGTACCTCTTTCAGCCTCTTTCTTTGAACAATCAATAAACAAGTGAGAGTCCAGAGAGCATGTTTTACTTTATACATTTAATAAGTATCTGTAGATTTGGCCAATCAAATGCATTTTTATTCTTTTATTTCAGCTCTTTAGTACTATACGGTAGAGGCAATATAGTATAATGGTTGGGAGCATGAATGCTAAGCCAATCGCCTGCCTTCAAACCCAGCTCTGCCTCTTAATAGCTATGTGATCCTGAGCAAGTTAATTGATTGCTCTGTGCCTCAGAGTCCTCATATGTAAAATGAAGATAATAACAGTATCCACCTTTGAGTTGCTAATTAGTAAATAAGTTAACAAGTATAAAGCAGTTAGAAGAGTGCTCAGGCCCATAGTAAGCCATCACAGTGCTCATTCACAGTAAGCATTTATTGGAGGATGTCTCTACTGAAAGATCTTTATTGCACTGAGATGTGAGATTGCAAATTATCCACAACTAATTGTTGCGTCAACTACCATTCATTTATTACCTGTTTTGTGAGTGATGGTGGGTGATGGAACCACAAAGGTGAATACTACATAAACTCTACTCTTGAGTTGCTTGAGAATTTTGCTCATATATCACAATCATGTGACGAGAAGTAGCCCCATTGCACAAGCCTGGCTACAATTGAGTCTGAGCCTCATACATCACAGGGTGATATGAAGTGTCACAGTGCTCTGACATCCAAATCATTATTTCCTTTAAGCCTCTCTAAATTACCTCACTGTTGTTGGTGATCTCTGCTCCTGGAAAAAGCCCAGGACACAAGAAAGGAAACAATTCCCAGTCTACTTTACAAAGAACTCTGAAGAAGATGTTCTTGTATATTATTGACTGTAAGGTGCATTTATTTCCCCACTTTTTTACTCCTCTGAAATTGGATGCAGCAAGAAAGCGTTGCCATTGCCTAGCATGTGCAAATGTGCTTCTAGCTGCTCATCTGTCCCTGCAGTTGAGCGATGTACATTGTTCATAGCACAGGATTTGAGATTTATAGTTGTTAAATATCTTTCAGATTGAGATTGAAATGAAAAGTTACTGTACATACAGCAAGGCACAGAAACACAGCAGTACAATGTATGATTTTAAAAATTATGTCTAGTTAGTCTAAAAGAGTGCTTTCATTAAACATAAAACAAAATTCTAAATGCTAAGAAAGCATTATGTCATAGTTTAGTGCAGCATTTTCTTGTTTTTTTCATGGTACATAAAATAATGATTCTTTTTATTAATGCTATTAAAAGCTTTTTAGATTTGATAAAATATGGTACATTTTAGAGAGCTAGCAAAATCAGGAGAACCTAAAATAGCTACCTTGAAAATTTCCCCAACATTCCAAACTTTCAATTGGTGGCAGAGCTAAGTTCCACCTGCACATGTATTTAAAAACTCATCTTATTTTTTAAACCTAAATAAACATCTTTTGAAAAAAGTATATCATTCTTATGAATGTAAAATGAAGGTTTTGGTGGACTAGTGAAACCACCTTTCAATAACAGGGTACAAGGTGAAAACTGTGGTAAGGGCCTGGCTAAAAATAATGCACAGGCCTAGCTAAAAATAATGATAATAATTAGTAACTGTCCCCCTGTAATTGCCACTCTGGAGCCATGCAGCTGGTGGTCATAAAGATTCTTGACTTCTCCCCATAGCTGGTGTCCATAAAGATTCTTAACTTTCTTTATAGATAACATCGCCTTTTTGAAACCTAAAGGTCGTTTTCAAGATAGCTTCCAGGCCCCACATTCCAGTGGATTGACTGACGACCCACCCAGACCAGCAGCCCACACCAAGAAACTGACTCAAGTGGAATTGTGATCCCAGTGAGTGAAATAGCACAAGAAGATGATTCCTATACCCCTATAATTTTTCCCTAATTAACAAACTTAATTGCCTAATCCCTTGCCTGCCAAACCAGCCTTAAAAACCCTGTCTCCCAAGTTCTCTGGAAGGTGGATTTGAGAAATTTCTCCCGTCTTGTCGTTTAACACTATGAGGAATAAACACCCTTTCTCTGACGAAAAACCTGCCGATAGTAAAACCTGCTGATTCAGCATATCGGCTGCTTCTTGGGCAGTGGGCAAATGAACCTGGTTGGGCAGCAACACTAGTTGAATTATTTAAATATGAATTAAAATAAATCATAACCATTAAAATGAACAAAAAGTCTTGACCATTTGCCACATAAAATCATCTTACGGTGGAACGCAGACACGTACAGATCCCCTGGGGAAACACCACCTTTAGATGATGTTCCACGGCCTCCCATTCATCACTTCCTCCCAGCCACTGAGGCAGATCCCGGTATGACATTGCCAGACTCTATTTGCATTTGCTTTCAAGAAATTCCTTCTGCCCAGCCTGGGCAATAGTGAGACCCCGTCTCTACAAAGAAATTTTTTAAAAAATTAGCTGGGCCTGGTGGTGCACGCCTGTAGTCCCAGCTACTTAGGAGGCTGAGGAGGGAGAATCACTTGAGCCCAGGAGTTGGAGGTTGCACTGAACTATGATCAGGCCACTGTGCTCCAGCCTGGGCAACAGAGCAAGGTTCTGAAGAAAAGGAAAGAAAAGAAAAGAAAAGAAAGAAAGAAAGAAAGAAAGAGAGAGAGAGAGAGAGAGAAAGAAAGCAAGAAAGCGAGAGAGAAAGAAAGAAGGAAGGAAAGAAAGAAAGAAAGAGAAAGAGGGAAAGAGGGAAGGAAGGAAGGAAGGGAAGGAAGGAAGGAAGGAAGAAAGAAAGAAAGAAAGGAAGAAAGAAAGAAAGGAAGAAAGAAAGAAAGGAAGAAAGAAAGAAAGAAAGAAAGAGAAAGAAAGAAAGAAAGAACAAAGAAAGGAAGGAAAAAAATAAAAAAAGAAAGGAAGGAAGGAAGGAAGAGAAGGAAGGAAGGGAGGGAGGAAGGAAGGAAGAAAGGAAAGAAAGAAAGAAGGAAAGAAGGAAGGAAAGAAAGAAAGAAAGAAGGAAGGAAGGAAGGAAAGAAAGAAAGAAAGAAGGAAGGAAGGAAGGAAAGAAAGAAAGAAAGAAGGAAGGAAGGAAGAAATTCCCAAAGAAAAACCCCGCACAAACTGAACTCGCAGACACCTACTGCCAACTTAGTGTTTGACTTCCCCATACCCATAATTCCCAAGTTTATTTTTGTTACTAAGGGATGGAAAGTTCAGTGTCCTACTCTGTCTGTGATGACTGACTGTCTGGGGTTTCCACACTTCGTGGGGAACTTTGCCATGAATTCTTACCAACATTTTGGCACAATAATTTTGGAACTTTAGGGGAAGGGTCTGATTTTAGCCTGAGGAAATCATTTTCGAGATTCATACTTGGCCTTCAATTCACTTTCAATTTGCAAACCCAGTCATACGTCGTCTTTGACTCAATGGAGCAGCACTTGCACAGATAAGCAGAATTCTTGTATCAAGAAGATTAGGAAATCTTCTTTGTCAGCAAGTGATACCTTCCCCATTTTTATACTTCCCACTAATTAGGGCTGTTAAGTTTTGGGGATCCTATCACAAAGAGCAGCTCATTAACTTTAATTATTTTTGAAATTCATTGACTCCAATGCAAAGTGAAGCTAGTAGGTGCCAAAAGGTCATATCTGTGGAAATTAATTAACAAATGAGTGGAAGCTCTTATTAGCTAATACTTTTTACTATCTTTCTTTTCCCCATTTTACCAGAGTGGGTCTAAGACCCTTCAAACTGGAAGCAGAGAAAAGGTAAGAGTGAAATGTCCAAGACATAAGAAATACAAGTCTCACGTCCTGGCCAGGAACAGAGCACTTACCTGGCTCCTGTTCAAATATTTTTCCAACTAAATCAGCATTTGATCTGGATTTAAAAACCCTAAAGATCAGTTGGTTTCCAAATCATCTCTAGCTGGTGTCTAAGATCGAAGTTGACACCTAAAAGCTTTGCTAGGATCCCTCTGCATGGCAACCTGTTAAAATCAGATTCGGAGGTTCATGGAAGTCCTCTGCTCCGTGGAGACGTGTTATTTTGCTGGTATTCTTTAAACATCAAACCACTTAGAATCTGTTGTAGATTCCATTATTAAGTCCGTGTCTGTTCCAATTTCTCTTTTTGAAAGTAACTTCCTAATGTGGAAAAGTAGTACTCTCCAATACTGCTAGAGGCAGTATAAATTGGTACAATCCTTCCTTCCTGCCTTCCTTCCTGCCTGCCTTTCTTCTTTCCTCCCCTCCTTCTTCTCTTCTTCGTCCTCCTCCTTCTTCTGTACAATCTTTCTTGAAAACAAGATAGGGCCAGGAGTGGTGGTTCACACCTGTAATCCTCGCACTTCGGGAGGCTATGGTGGGAGGATCGCTTGAAACCAGGAGTTAGAAAGCAAGATAGCCGTAAGTATCAGATCTCAAAAACACACATACCATTTGACTGAGATTTCCAAGGAAATAATAAGAAATGTAGGCAAAGATTTATCAACAAGGATATCCATTATGGCATTCATTGTAGTAGTAAAATATCAGAAAAACTTAAACATCCCAATAGGCCAATTTGTTGAATAAATTCTAGCACTTTCATTTGAATATTACATAGCAGAAGTGGTGTTTACCCTAAACTGTGAAGAACCATATCACAAAACTATACAGTGTTTTTCTCATTTTCAATATTCGTATACATTTCTAATAGTTATGAGTGGTAGAATTATGGTAAATTTTTATTTTCACGTGTTAACAAAAAACTATGAGATCTGTGGAAGGAAAAGGAAGAGCTTTATTTTTTATTGAAAAAAATCTGTAGATTGTGGGGAGCCTTTAGGACAAGTGAAAGTGTTTTCTGAAGAACAAACTGGTTTTATAAAAAGGAGAAATGTTGTATATTGGGTTTTGAGAAATTTGATTGGCATTAGTAAGGTTTTGAAGAGCTGGCAAGCTCTGATTGATAAGTGACAGTGATGGAAAAACTAGTCTGAGAGTTGTAGGAGGTCATTTCAGTAGGCATTAGATAAAGCTGGTTTCAGGTTACAGCAGGCATTTGCAGCTTCCAGGCTTGGAGAGAATTAATTTTTGGATCAATGTTGTGTGCCCTGAGTGTTTCTCCCCCCTGGCTTCTCAACTCTATTTTAGTTGAGTATGAAAAGAATGACCCAGTTCGTATGATCAACTTTGACATTTTCCCCTTTTGATCAAGATCTTTTTATGAAAGTATCACTGGTCAGCTATTTCGTGGTTAGGCTTAATCGTCCCTCAGTGCCAGGATGGACTTGTCCCAGTTGTCTCTGTTCCACATGGAGGGAAGGTATGTGGGGTCTATGTCAGGGACCTGGTCCACATTTGAGTAACAATGAGGCTGGAAGGAAAAGTGTTTTCACGGTAGATTTGTCTGGAGTCTCTGGGCATCAATAATCATCTTGAGGTGTTGCGTTAACATTATGCGATTAGGAGAGTTGTTGTTACAAAGATTAGACAGGCAATAATAACAAAGTTTAAAAATCATAATATTAAAAAAATAAATAATTAATTAGCAACAATATAATAAATTTAGTTTGTGTAATGGTTTGAACTAATAGCCCAGGCCTAGGAGCAATAAACTAAACAAATTAAAAGATTATGGGGGAAACTGAGTGAGACCTATTATAGCCATTGAGCAGTATTTTATGACTGGGTTGAATTAAAGTGAGAACGTCAACGATATATAATAAAAGGGTTTACCAGTACAATTTGAAGAAAAAGTGTGTTATAGATTTTGTCGGAGTTATCTATAGCAGTTGCTGATTGTGAAATTTTAATTGTAGTATTATCTCGTCAAATAAAAAAGGTAGCTTTAAGGAGGGTAAGAGTCTTCTTACGATATGGTGTCTTCTTCTGATGTCTTAGGAAAAGCCATTTACAGTGTGGAAAACGTTAACTTTTTGTCCTGGTTTGTAGTTTAAGTATCTCTGGTTATGGCATCAGGCAGTTTGCCGAACCTTTTGTGTGGCCCATTTATCAGGCACAGGACCTGTTTTTTTTTAATTTATCTAGTTTTAGCTTATAGAGCTTTATGAACAGAGCAAGTCCTGTTTTAGTAATTTTATGGAAGAATGTTGGATTGGAGGAACCTAGAAAAATTTAGGACTAGCCTAGTCTATTG
>NW_012149063.1:4057945-4058269 GCF_000956105.1 Propithecus coquereli
TTTTGTTTTTTTAGAGATAGGGTCTCATTCTGTTTTGCCCAGGCTAAAGTGCAGTGGTACAATCATAGCTCACAATAACCTGGAATTCCTGGGCTCTAGGGATCCTCCCACCTCAGCCTCCTGAGTAGCTAGGACTACAGGTGCGTGCCACTACACCCAGCTAATTCTTTTGTGTGTTTTTTTTTGTTTATTTGTTTGTTTTGTAGAGACAGGTTCTCACTACATTGCCCAGGCTGGTCTTAAATTCCTGGCCTCAAGCGATTCTCACACCTCGGCCTCCCAAAGTGCAGGGATTACAGCCATGAGCCACCAAACCTGATCTAA
>NW_012149063.1:4059701-4060916 GCF_000956105.1 Propithecus coquereli
CCGGGTGTTCTCTCATTAATTGTGCTGCCCGTTATATTTCCAATGCTGGTGACACAACAGTGTTACAGTATGATGACATTTGTAAGATAGACTTTGGGACACATGCAAGTGGTAGGATCACGGACTATGCCTTTACTGTCACTTTTAATCCCAAATAGAATACATTTTATTACAAGCTGTAAAAGATGCTACTAATATTGGAATAAAGTATGCTGGAATTGGTGTGCATCTATGTGATATTGGCAAGGCCATCCCAGAAGTTATGGAATCCTAGGAAGTTGAAATAGATAGGAAAACATATCAGATAAAACCAATCCATAATCTAAATGGACATTCAATTGGGCGATACAGAGACCATGCTGAGAAAACAGTGCTTGCTGTGAAAGGGGCAGAAACAAGAATGGAGGAAGAAGTGTGTGCAATCGAAAGCTTTGGTAGTACAGGACTTGGTGTTCATGATGGCATGGAATGTTCACATTACATGAAAAATTTTGATGCTGGAAATGGCCAATGAAGCTTTCAAGAACAAAACATTAAATATCATCAACGAAAACTTTGGCACCCTTGCCTTCTGCTGCAGATGGCTGGATTGCTTGGGAGAAAGCAAATGCTTGATGGCTCAGAAGAATCTGTATGCCTTGGGCATTATAGATGCCTACCTGCCATTATGTGACATTAACGAATCATATACAGCGCAGTTTGAACACGCCATACGATTGCATTCAACAAGTAAAGAAGTTGTCAGCAGAGAAGATGATTATTAAACTTTCTCCAAAGCCACTTCAACATCTTTGTTTTCTAAGTTGTTTTAGAATATATGATACCAGAATTAATTTGCAATATGTTCTCTGTTTTAACAGTGGACCTATGTAATACTTTTATCCATGTTTAAAAAAGAAGGAATTTGATCAAAGGCAAACTGTATAATGTAATTAGCCAAGGAAAAAGCTTTCAGGACTTTCAAATGTTAACTGTCCCCAACCCTTGCCCTGTTTGGAAAATGCTATAAAGCTGAAATTAGTTAGGAATGACTTATACATTTTGTTTTGAACATCTAACAGTTGCTTTTCAGATATTTATATTGCCATATTCTTACCTGAATGCTTTGAATGACTGCATTCAATCTGTATCTATACCCTCTGGTATTGCTTCTTAACCTTCCTGGAATCCATTTTCTAAAAAATAAAGACATTTTCAGATCTGAGAGATACATTT
>NW_012149063.1:4065256-4066258 GCF_000956105.1 Propithecus coquereli
AAACTTCTGGACTCAAGTCATCCTCCTGCCTCAGCCTGCCACGTAGCTGGGACTACAGGCGCATGCCACCACACCCAGCTTATATTCAATAATTATATTTCTGCAAGAGAACCAGTGAAGAAAGAAACATGGATACTACTGGAATTGGAACAAAAGAATTATTAAAGATGATATACAACAAACTACAAAATGTAAGTAAAATTGGGTTAAAGGAAAATGTTTCGAAAAGCTGTTCATTCCTTCATTTGATACAGATTCATTGGGCTTCAGCCATGTCCTAAGCATTGTGCTTGACACAAAGGACAGAATATAGAATATGACCCAGTCTCTCCTCTCCAGTGGCTGACGCATAGACAATTAGATATATGATTTTCATCCGGGTAATAAGTTCTATGATAGAGGTGTGACTAGGTTGCTATGGAGGCTATGATTGCTTTGTATTGTGAAACTGTGTATCCCCTCGTAGCCCTTCTTAATGTCTGTGGCATTTTTGTGACTTCCCAACACTAGAAGTTTTTCTGCCAAAATGAGTGAGGCTCTTGGTGCCCTCCAGACTTTACCCACTTCCCAGCCTGGGAGAACTGTGAAACCTTCCAGGAGACTGCCTCCCTCATGCTCCCCGTCCCTCCCCCGGGGTTGGTTACTCTGGGTCTGACATAGGCCTGGGAGGTGTCTTATAAAGCCTCTGATGGGCCTACCCAGCCTAGCTCCTCTCCATTGTTTAGTTAGACTAAGTCACTGTAAGGCCACCAGCTCTTTCATTTGAATTCTGTGAGTCTCCCCCTGGCCTATCTTTGGGTGGAACTGGACAGTACTGTCACCCTCTTCCAACCCTCTTCCCCCATGCCCCTGGCTCAGATTGTTTCCTGTGCAAACAGCAGCGAACATGTTGTTTTGAACTGGCCCTGAGGAAATGGGTCAGGAGTTGTATGGGTGAGAGGTAGGGATTAAAGCTACTGGAGATCTGGGAATGAATTTTTTTATTTTAAACTTTTTTTTTAA
>NW_012149063.1:4066308-4068934 GCF_000956105.1 Propithecus coquereli
CAATCTGTATCTATACCCTCTGGTATTGCTTCTTAACCTTCCTGGAATCCATTTTCTAAAAAATAAAGACATTTTCAGATCTGAGAGATACATTTCAATGTCTGTAGTTGTAATTCTGGACAGGAAATAGCTAAACTTAATATACAGAAATGTAGAGTCTCTTCTCTGGATATTAGACTTTTATGCTGAGACTTTCTTCTGGCATAGTGGCTGAAATGAGACCTACATATGTATAAAGTGAGACAATCATCTTTTCTTCATAAATTAATACATAGCTTTAGGAATATTTTGCCATTATTTATAGGACCATATTAGCCTTTACCTTTCATTTTTTTCCCCTGACATTAGAAAAATGTACTAATTGAAACATGACTTAGTAGGAACATTGTGCCAACTTGAAACATTTAGCTCCTTTATCCAATGGTAGTATTTATCAGGAACTGTATTCAGCTTGCTCAAAAAACCAAAAAGCACTAAAACCACAAAAGCAAAGAAAAATGGGAAACTTCCCATGTTTGGATCTTGTTCTAGTTAGAAAGGTTAAATTGAAATTATTAGGCTTTCTCATTCACAAGCCAAATGCTATAACAACCTGCCCCTTGCCTGGTTTGGATTCTTAACATTACTAGGGGTATTTCAGGAAATGAGGTTACAGTTATCTTCCTTATAACAGCTAAGTTTATTAAGCTGGATGTAAGGGTGCTTAATATTAATTTGTTTGAACTGTGAGCCTCACTACTGATTCTTTAACAAATTGCTTGAATCGTTATATGTAAATAACTTGGCGAGAATGTTCCAACATAATTTCAAAATTGTTTATGTACCAAGGTAAAACCTTAATTTGTATGTGCTTTAGCACAATGAAATTTTATTGCCCCTGGGATACCGTTTAGTTTATATTTTGTTTAATGTTTTTCTCATAGGAAGACAAACCTCTGACTTCTGTACCCAGATCATTTGTTATATTAGAAGGCTGCTCTTTCAGCATTAGAGCTATAAATGAATGTTACCTCGTGGGGAAAACAATCTAGTTTTCAGCTATGTAAGTTGCGTTTATTATGGTGCTATGTTCAATAGCCATCTGGGAATGTTTTCTCCACTTTCTATGATGCTGTGCTAGCAGCAGAGTTCGTCAATTCATGCCTGGACATATTAGCAGAGGGCGAGGTGGAGGAGGCCTCCAGCTAGCCCCTTGGGGATTTTGAGCCCATACCTTTTTATATGCTTTCGCGGGATGTATAAAACATGTATCTTGATTTCTAAACCCCGGAATTTTAGAATTGAGTCCTATGAGTGAAGAATTTTGGAGCTTTAGAAGATCTTTAGCAGTAGTGACTTCAAACCAATTATGGAGCTCCAGGCTCCCTTCCCACGCAACTGTTGGGAGCAATGGCAACACTGTATGCCCTTGGAATGGGATATGCAGGGATATGATCTTGTAAATAGGAAAGCTGCCACTTAAGAAAAAAATTGTATTATTTGTCTACTAGCCCTGTATTTCTTGAAATTATTGTTATATTTACAATGATGTACCTTACTGGTAACAAATTATTAGTTTGTTGTTTAACAACAGTGCCTTCAGTAAATTGTTTTACAACCAAAAAAATCATCACAATAGTCCTGTAAGGTGACTGCTATTATCCTTATGGATGAGGACACAAGACTAAGCACTTAGATGGGCAGAATTCACAGTCAGGTTTCATTCATTTGTTCATTCATTAATTTATTCATATATTTAAACACACACAGTTTTGAGGATGATTAAATGGTTCTGGCAAATGAAAACATAGAGTCTAATATAACAAACATAGAGAATAATATAAACACATCCATAAATTTCAGCTTAAGAAAGAAAATATTTCAGATACAGATGATGCCCGCTGTGCACTTATCCCCAATTCCATTCTGTTTTCTTCCATCCAGAGGTAACCCTTCTCTTGAATGTGGAAGGGTTTATTATTCCCATGCAAGTTTTTATTCTTTTGCTACATATGTTTGTACCCATAAATTATATTCAATCAATCACTGTCCAGCCAGGAAAACAGAACCCACTCTATGTATTTCACACAAAGGAGGATTTAATACTGAGAATTGGTTACAAAGCTATAGGAAGGACTGCAGAAGCAAATGAGATAGGTGGGTTATGTTCAATTCCATTCATGTGCCCTCCAGATCAATTCTGTACCTTTCCGCATGCTCAGAAAACTGAGTGGGACAGACTGCCTCACTGGACTCCCTTCACCTCTGGTTGGTTTTGGCCAACAGGAAGCACTGGTAAGAGGTTGAGGGGAAGAGGAAAAGGAGACAGGAGTACCTGTTCACTAAGCTTCTTCCCTGTTGAGTTGCGACAGGTTGGCACTGCCACTACTAAAATCACCACTGATCCTACTAAAATGCTCATCTTCAGTCACCTCCTACTGTTGCTGCTGCTGCCATCACTAGGAGAACTGCCAGAAACAAGGAAAAATGGCATCTCCCTTTCTTCTGTTTTCTAACATCCTGCTAGTGCCTCACATTGGCAAAACCTAACCAGAAGCCAAGTGACAAGGGAGACTGTGACATGTATGTAGCTCACAGGTTCCCAGCCACTTGCAATACAGAAGAACGCACAGCACATAACCAGCAC
>NW_012149063.1:4072674-4077301 GCF_000956105.1 Propithecus coquereli
AAAAAAAAAAATAGTTGGGATTGCTGGCACAAGCCTGTAGTCCCAGCTACTTGGGAGGCTGAGGCAGGAGGATCGCTTGAGCCTGGGTGGTGGAGGTTGCAGTGAGCTACGTTAGTGCCACTACACTCCAGGCTGGGCAACAGAGTGAGACCCTGTCTCAAAAAAACAAACAAACAAAAATATACAAAATTGCTTTGGTGATTAGAAATAATGCATGAAGTGTCAAGGGAGTTAGAAAGATATGGCAGTCATTCAATAAATGGAAGCAACTTTTATTGCTTTAATTATGAGTTCAGTGGGAAGAGTTCTATACTTAAAGTCAAAGATGGTACCTACCACTGCTGGTTCTGCTGCTTACCAGCTGCTGTGATTTAGGCAAGTCACAACCTCTCTCTTTTTTCACCTAAAAAATGGGAACAAAAATCCTTGCCATAGTGTTAGGTAGATAGTTAGGATCTCTGGCTCTTCTAGGGACAAGGATGTCCTGCTTTGGTGGGGTCTCAAGTAAGTGCTCCACCTGGGAATAAGGATAAGGGTGAGCATTCTATTTTGGTGATGCCTCACCCTTAATCCTATCCTGAGCAACTGCTACACCTGGGGAAGGAAGGAATGTTTTATCAATCTGGGAATTTCCCAGCCCAGGCATGATAGGCTTTAGAAAGTGACCTAGAGTAACCTAAGGGTAATTATTATACCATTAGCTTGACTCTCCATTGTGGTTCACTCGCCCAAGTGGGCCTTTAGCGAGGGAGATCCTACAGCAGATGGAATTTTGGGGACACCTGTTTATCATTCGATAACATCCCACAGCTCCCGAGAGCCCTCCCCCAGACTGGACTAGTAAAAGGAAACAATCCGAGGATTCAGAGAGACAGTCAGTGAGTCAGTGAGTCAGTCAGTGAATTGGTCTGTCTCTTTCCTCCCTTGGAGACAGACCCGTTTTATTCTACAATAAAGAGCTGCTCATGTGAAACTGCTTCCTGCTAAGGTTATTCCATCACATTGGCCCTGCTGGTGATTTTTTCCAAACAAGGAGTCAGAGGACCAGGATAATAGTCTAGACATGACACTTTGGTGTGTCTGGTCATTCTTTGGCCGAGAGCACACCAAGAACTGAGGGCAGACTGCCACCCTGACAATAGGATCAAACAAGATATTTGATACTGCATCATAAATGCTAATGTGCTATAACAAGTCTAGGATATTGTTATTCGATTTGTGAAAGGATACTAATGTTGAAACCACAAGGGGATTTTGGTCTAGATCCAGTTGCTAACTGCACAAAGATCCAATTATTGAGACAACTAGGAATGCCAAGGAAGAAGGAAACTTTTAATAGGACAGACATCTTCTTGGGAGAAGCTGTCTTAAATTGGTCTCTCTGACTAATGGAGCTCAAGGGCTTTTAAAGGAGGGGCCACGTGCCTTGGGGCAGGTCGTGGTGTAACTAACAGGAGGCGAAGGCATTGAGGGCAGGTTGTGGGGGATGGTGAATCTTGGCCTTAGGAAGTCTGCCCCTTGCAGTTTCGACTGTACTTTGTCTTGCAGAAAATCCACCATATCTGGAAAACAACTCAAAAGGTCAAGTAGTTAAGGGAGAAGATTACAAAAAAATATAGGGGTTATTTAAATTTGTTCATAGAGCCTGTTACACCAACCATTATTGACACAGTGGCCTGGTATATTATCTCAATCAGAGATCACAAACTGAGTGCCTGTGGATACTTCTATACAGCCCAGATATATTTGTTTGGTCTGCATTATGTTGGCCCACAAACTGTGGCTTAAAATTTAAAAAGATGTTAACTGATCACTGACATTAAAAAAAAATGGTGGATTTCATAAAAGAACTCAAGTTTCTAGCTTCTCTTAAAAAATCAAATTTGACAATACTGGACCCGAATTCCTGAATGTCCTTAATCAGATGGAGATGAGCAGCAGCTAGTCCATTTAAAAGGGGCTTGAGACCTCCAGTTTCCCATGGTCACCACCATCCCACTTCTCTCATACTCAGCCCAATTCATTCCCTCCATGGACATATGAGTTTGTGACCCCTGATTATATCAGTAATACATTACTGCTAATAATACATCGACATTTGCAAATGACATTTTATTCATACTAGGTGGATTCAAAGTTTTTCTGTAATAATATCACTCTCACCCAGTTACATTTCAACCCACTTTCTTAAGAAAACATTTGAGTTATAGTTATCAAGCTGAGAATATTGCATAATCCTAGATATGTTCCAGGTATGTGCCTTCCCAGTATGTCTTTCCTCCAATGAAGTGTCCTGGGGGAAAAAGAATTTACATTAACATGAAACAGAGCTCTTCCCTTGTTTCCAGGAGCAATTTCCAGAAGTAAGGAATGATGTATTATCAAGCCCTTTGTAAGTCCCTGAAAGCCCCTTGACACTTTGTGACCTTTAGAAAAGAGCCCTTCCACAATCGCCTCTTAACATCACTCTATGCATCCTACTTTAACAACATGATTGATGTTGCCCTATGATACAGAAAAGGGGGCACATAGAAATAAATTGCCTGAGATGGCAAGATATGCTCCTCTCTATTGCTCAAAACCATATAGAAACTCCACCAACTTCTTCCATATTCTGAGGAGGTAATTTGGTGCAGCTCATGGGTTTCCTTCTCTCCACAATATCAAGGAGGAAAAAAACAGCCAAACAAGCAAGTAAATCGAGCATCAGAAGGTCAATATTGTCCATACTGCACTAATTACTGGTCCTACCAGTACCTTTCATCTTCAAAGGACTCACAAGTAATAATTAACCCAAGCACTCATCACCTAAAATTAGGTACCTGCAAAGTTGCTAGAAGGACTCAGCTACTAGAAGACAGTTGAAAGAGGAGGACTTAGGCAGATTCTTTTATTTGCAAAAAACAGATAGGTAAGCTACCTTGGGTAATAGAGGCTTTAGGTAAAAATATACATGTTAATAAAGACGATGGAAATGTCAAAGAAATGCAAGAGCATCAGTACAATTTGGGGCCTTGTTATTGAATTTGTTTACTGGGAAGATTGTACCCAGCTCTAGAGATTCTCTTTGGCAGAGCTGCAAAAACAATTCAATGGAGAAAGGATAGTCTTTTCAACATGTGGTGCTGGGACAATTGGATATCCACATGCAAAAGAAATGGACTTGAGCATATAACTCGCACCTTATACAAAATTAACTCAAAATGGGTCACATATAAAACTACTTCTAGGCCGGGTGTGGTGAATCACGTCTATAATCCTAGCACTCTGGGAGGAGGCCAAGGCGGGCGGATTGTTTGAGCTCAGGAGTTCGAAACCAGCCTGAGCAAGAGTGAGACTCGTCTCTATTAAAAATAGAAAGAAATTAATCGCACAACTAAAAATATATAGAAAAAATTAGCCAGGCATGGTGGCACATGCCTGTAATCCCAGCTACTCGGGAGGCTGAGGCAGAAGGATCGCTTGAGTCCAGGAGTTTGAGGTTGCTGTGAGCTAGGCTGACGCCGTGGCACTCACTCTAGCCTGGGCAAAAGAGTGAGACTCTGTCTCAAAAAAAAAAAAAACAAAAAAAAGCTACTTCTAGAAGAAAACTTAGAAGAAAATCTGCATGACCTTCAGTTTGGTGATATTTTTAGATACAATACCAAAAGCACAGTTCAGAAAAAAAATTACTAGATTGGACTTAATCAAAATTTAACACTTTTTTGGCTCTGTGATTTACAGTAAGAAAATGAAAAGACAAGCCAAAAACTGGGAAAAAATATGTGCAAGTCATATATCTAGTAAGGATAAACAACTCAATTAAAAAATGGGCAATGAAAAGATGTTCCACAGCATTTGTCATTAAGGAAATGCAAATTAAAACCACAATTAGATAGCACTACACACCTAATAGAATGATTAAAATTCAAAATACCAAATGCTGATGAGAACATAGAGCAATGGGAATGCTCACTTATTGCTGGTGGGAATGCAAAAACAGTACAGCCACTTTGGAAGACAGTTTGGCAGTTTCTTATAAAGTTAAACACAGACTTAATCATACATCCCAGCAAATGTACTTCTAGGATTCCACCCAAGTGAATTAAAAAGTTATGTTCATACAAAAACCTGACATGATTGTTTATAGCAGCTTTACTGATAGTGACCAAAAACTGGAAGCAACCATATGTCCTTCAACAGGTGAATGGAAAAACAAACTATAGTACATCCATACAATGGAATACTATTCCATAATAACAAGGAATGAGCTAAGCTAGAGCTGTGTGCAATCTTCCCAGGAAACAAATTCAATAACAAAGCCCAAAATTGTACTGATGCTTTTGCAATTCTTTGACATTTCTATCATCTTTATTAACATACATATTTTTACCTAAAACAATACTAGGGAGGCTGAGGTGGGAGGATCTCTTGAGCCCTGAAGTTTGAGGCCATGGCCCAGGCCAGTCTGGGCAACATAGAGAGACCACTTCTGTAAAAAACAAACAAACAAAAAAGAAGCGAGCTATTGAGTCACACAATATGCATGAATTTTAAATGCATTTTGCTAAGTGAAAGAAATCAGACCCAAAAGTCTACATATTGTGTGATTTTATTCATATGACATTCTGGAAAATGCAAAACTATA
>NW_012149063.1:4077351-4156115 GCF_000956105.1 Propithecus coquereli
TTTTAATATTAGTAATAAATACAGGGAAACCAGCATTTTCTATAAGAAAGAAAGAAAGAAAAATTATATGCAGTGATTCTAACAGGACACACACATGGGTTGCCTCCAGGGAGGGGAACTGAGCGGCCCAGCCACACTGATGGGAGGGAGACTTATTTTTCACTGTTTGCTCTTTTATATCTGTTTGGATCTTGTTCTGAATGTATGCATTACCTATCCCAAAATTAAGAAAAAAAAGTAATTTTTTAAAGTAATGACATCCAAAAATATCAAGAAGGACACAAGGGAAGATAAATAATAGTTGCAAAGCCCAAAGCCCTCACAATTGTTTTTATGTTATCTCTAAAAATGACTCTTAACACACCTAAAAATTTTACAGTAATTCTTTAATGTCATCAAATATCTAGTCAGTGTTCAGATTTCCCTGATTATCTTATAAATGTCTTTACAATTTGTTTGTTCACACCAAGAGCTGTGCACTGTATTTATCTATGGGCTTTCCCTCACTCCCTTATTTTTTGCATTTTATTTGCTGAAGAAACCAGTTTGTCCTGTACTTTCCCACAGTCTGGAGTTTGCTTGTTGCATTCCTCATGGTCTTGTTTAAAGTGTTTCTCAATATGCTATGTTTACTGAAAAAAATGTAGTTAGTTTCTACTGGCTTGATCAGATTCAAGGGTTTTTGTTGTTTTTCACGATTTCTTAGAAACACCAATATAGCAATACTGCCATTAACATTTTCTACCTGAAACCTTAATGTAGTCTCTGAACTTTTCTAAATATAATCTATAGTCACAGAGTTTCCTCCAGTCAGCTCAGGGATTTTAATAGTGAGGTCCCTGATTTTAACTTCCCTACTCTGATCCAAAAGGACTGTGAAAACAAGACAAAACCCCCAGGCTGCCTCACTGTTCTCTTGCATAGCCCTGGGCTGGATTGTCTCTCCAGCTTGGCAGGAGAGGTAAGGGAGTAAATGCAGGTGCAATCCTGTCATTCCTCTTCCATTCCAGGGAGAGACGGGATGGTGTATTCAAAGAGCATGGACTTTGGAATCAGTGGGCTTGGATTTCCACTCTGGTTTTATCATTTACTAGATGTGGAATCTTGGGCAAAGTCACTTAATCTCTCTGGATCTCAGTTTCTACATCTGTAAAATTACTAATCTGAAGTTAATAATACCTACCTGCCATTAACAAAGTTTTCTGGGGGGAGGCCAAGGTGGGAGGATTGCGTGAGGTCAGGAGTTTGAGACCAGCCTGGGCAACATAGGGAGACTCCATCTCTACAAAAAATAATTAAAAAAAAAAATAGCTGGGCTCTTTTCTGGCTGGAACCATGGAGGGTGCCAAAGAGAAGAAAAAGAAGGTTCCTGCTGCACCAGAAACTCTTAAGAAAAAGCAAAGGAATTTCACAGAGCTGAAGATAAAATGCCTGAGAAAGAAGTTTGCCCAAAAGATGCTTCGAAAGGCAAGGAGGAAGTTTACCTATGAAAAAGCTAAGCATTATCATAAGTAATACAGGCAGATGTACAGAACTGAGATTCGAATGGCTAGGATGGTGAGAAAAGCGGGCAACTTTTATGTACCTGCAGAACCCAAATTGGCATTTGTCTTCAGGATCCGAGGTATCAATGGTGTGAGCCCAAAGGTCCGAAAGGTGCTGCGGCTTCTTCGCCTTCACCAGATCTTCAATGGAACCTTTGTTAATCTCAACAAGGCTTCAGTTAACATGCTGAGGATTGTAGAACCATATATTGCATAGGGGTACCCAAACCTGAAGTCAGTAAACGAACTAATCTACAAGCATAGTTATGGCAAAATCAATAAGAAACGAATTGCGTTGACAGATAACGCTTTGATTGCTCGAACTCTTGGTAAATATGGCATCATCTGCATGGAAGATCTGATTCATGAGATCTATACTGTTGGGAAACGCTTGAAAGAAACAAATAATTTCCTGTGGCCCTTCAAATTATCATCTTCACGGGGTGGAATGAAGAAAAAGACAAACCATTTTGTAGAAGGTGGAGATGCTGGCAACAGGGAAGACCAGATCAACAAGCTTATTCGAAGAATGAACTAAGGTTTCTACCATGGTTATTTTTGGTTATTTTTGTAATCTGGTCAGTTAATAAACAGTGACTGCTTTCAAATTGAAAAAAAAAAAATAGTTGGGATTGCTGGCACAAGCCTGTAGTCCCAGCTACTTGGGAGGCTGAGGCAGGAGGATCGCTTGAGCCTGGGTGGTGGAGGTTGCAGTGAGCTACGTTAGTGCCACTACACTCCAGGCTGGGCAACAGAGTGAGACCCTGTCTCAAAAAAACAAACAAACAAAAATATACAAAATTGCTTTGGTGATTAGAAATAATGCATGAAGTGTCAAGGGAGTTAGAAAGATATGGCAGTCATTCAATAAATGGAAGCAACTTTTATTGCTTTAATTATGAGTTCAGTGGGAAGAGTTCTATACTTAAAGTCAAAGATGGTACCTACCACTGCTGGTTCTGCTGCTTACCAGCTGCTGTGATTTAGGCAAGTCACAACCTCTCTCTTTTTTCACCTAAAAAATGGGAACAAAAATCCTTGCCATAGTGTTAGGTAGATAGTTAGGATCTCTGGCTCTTCTAGGGACAAGGATGTCCTGCTTTGGTGGGGTCTCAAGTAAGTGCTCCACCTGGGAATAAGGATAAGGGTGAGCATTCTATTTTGGTGATGCCTCACCCTTAATCCTATCCTGAGCAACTGCTACACCTGGGGAAGGAAGGAATGTTTTATCAATCTGGGAATTTCCCAGCCCAGGCATGATAGGCTTTAGAAAGTGACCTAGAGTAACCTAAGGGTAATTATTATACCATTAGCTTGACTCTCCATTGTGGTTCACTCGCCCAAGTGGGCCTTTAGCGAGGGAGATCCTACAGCAGATGGAATTTTGGGGACACCTGTTTATCATTTGATAACATCCCACAGCTCCTGAGAGCCCTCCCCCAGACTGGACTAGTAAAAGGAAACAATCCGAGGATTCAGAGAGACAGTCAGTGAGTCAGTGAGTCAGTCAGTGAATTGGTCTGTCTCTTTCCTCCCTTGGAGACAGACCCGTTTTATTCTACAATAAAGAGCTGCTCATGTGAAACTGCTTCCTGCTGAGGTTATTCCATCACATTGGCCCTGCTGGTGATTTTTTCCAAACAAGGAGTCAGAGGACCAGGATAATAGTCTAGACATGACACTTTGGTGTGTCTGGTCATTCTTTGGCCGAGAGCACACCAAGAACTGAGGGCAGACTGCCACCCTGACAATAGGATCAAACAAGATATTTGATACTGCATCATAAATGCTAATGTGCTATAACAAGTCTAGGATATTGTTATTCGATTTGTGAAAGGATACTAATGTTGAAACCACAAGGGGATTTTGGTCTAGATCCAGTTGCTAACTGCACAAAGATCCAATTATTGAGACAACTAGGAATGCCAAGGAAGAAGGAAACTTTTAATAGGACAGACATCTTCTTGGGAGAAGCTGTCTTAAATTGGTCTCTCTGACTAATGGAGCTCAAGGGCTTTTAAAGGAGGGGCCACGTGCCTTGGGGCAGGTCGTGGTGTAACTAACAGGAGGCGAAGGCATTGAGGGCAGGTTGTGGGGGATGGTGAATCTTGGCCTTAGGAAGTCTGCCCCTTGCAGTTTCGACTGTACTTTGTCTTGCAGAAAATCCACCATATCTGGAAAACAATTCAAAAGGTCAAGTAGTTAAGGGAGAAGATTACAAAAAAATATAGGGGTTATTTAAATTTGTTCATAGAGCCTGTTACACCAACCATTATTGACACAGTGGCCTGGTATATTATCTCAATCAGAGATCACAAACTGAGTGCCTGTGGATACTTCTATACAGCCCAGATATATTTGTTTGGTCTGCATTATGTTGGCCCACAAACTGTGGCTTAAAATTTAAAAAGATGTTAACTGATCACTGACATTAAAAAAAAATGGTGGATTTCATAAAAGAACTCAAGTTTCTAGCTTCTCTTAAAAAATCAAATTTGACAATACTGGACCCGAATTCCTGAATGTCCTTAATCAGATGGAGATGAGCAGCAGCTAGTCCATTTAAAAGGGGCTTGAGACCTCCAGTTTCCCATGGTCACCACCATCCCACTTCTCTCATACTCAGCCCAATTCATTCCCTCCATGGACATATGAGTTTGTGACCCCTGATTATATCAGTAATACATTACTGCTAATAATACATCGACATTTGCAAATGACATTTTATTCATACTAGGTGGATTCAAAGTTTTTCTGTAATAATATCACTCTCACCCAGTTACATTTCAACCCACTTTCTTAAGAAAGCATTTGAGTTATAGTTATCAAGCTGAGAATATTGCATAATCCTAGATATGTTCCAGGTATGTGCCTTCCCAGTATGTCTTTCCTCCAATGAAGTGTCCTGGGGGAAAAAGAATTTACATTAACATGAAACAGAGCTCTTCCCTTGTTTCCAGGAGCAATTTCCAGAAGTAAGGAATGATGTATTATCAAGCCCTTTGTAAGTCCCTGAAAGCCCCTTGACACTTTGTGACCTTTAGAAAAGAGCCCTTCCACAATCGCCTCTTAACATCACTCTATGCATCCTACTTTAACAACATGATTGATGTTGCCCTATGATACAGAAAAGGGGGCACATAGAAATAAATTGCCTGAGATGGCAAGATATGCTCCTCTCTATTGCTCAAAACCATATAGAAACTCCACCAACTTCTTCCATATTCTGAGGAGGTAATTTGGTGCAGCTCATGGGTTTCCTTCTCTCCACAATATCAAGGAGGAAAAAAACAGCCAAACAAGCAAGTAAATCGAGCATCAGAAGGTCAATATTGTCCATACTGCACTAATTACTGGTCCTACCAGTACCTTTCATCTTCAAAGGACTCACAAGTAATAATTAACCCAAGCACTCATCACCTAAAATTAGGTACCTGCAAAGTTGCTAGAAGGACTCAGCTACTAGAAGACAGTTGAAAGAGGAGGACTTAGGTAGATTCTTTTATTTGCAAAAAACAGATAGGTAAGCTACCTTGGGTAATAGAGGCTTTAGGTAAAAATATACATGTTAATAAAGACGATGGAAATGTCAAAGAAATGCAAGAGCATCAGTACAATTTGGGGCCTTGTTATTGAATTTGTTTACTGGGAAGATTGTACCCAGCTCTAGAGATTCTCTTTGGCAGAGCTGCAAAAACAATTCAATGGAGAAAGGATAGTCTTTTCAACATGTGGTGCTGGGACAATTGGATATCCACATGCAAAAGAAATGGACTTGAGCATATAACTCGCACCTTATACAAAATTAACTCAAAATGGGTCACATATAAAACTACTTCTAGGCCGGGTGTGGTGAATCACGTCTATAATCCTAGCACTCTGGGAGGAGGCCAAGGCGGGCGGATTGTTTGAGCTCAGGAGTTCGAAACCAGCCTGAGCAAGAGTGAGACTCGTCTCTATTAAAAATAGAAAGAAATTAATCGCACAACTAAAAATATATAGAAAAAATTAGCCAGGCATGGTGGCACATGCCTGTAATCCCAGCTACTCGGGAGGCTGAGGCAGAAGGATCGCTTGAGTCCAGGAGTTTGAGGTTGCTGTGAGCTAGGCTGACGCCGTGGCACTCACTCTAGCCTGGGCAAAAGAGTGAGACTCTGTCTCAAAAAAAAAAAAAACAAAAAAAAGCTACTTCTAGAAGAAAACTTAGAAGAAAATCTGCATGACCTTCAGTTTGGTGATATTTTTAGATACAATACCAAAAGCACAGTTCAGAAAAAAAATTACTAGATTGGACTTAATCAAAATTTAACACATTTTTGGCTCTGTGATTTACAGTAAGAAAATGAAAAGACAAGCCAAAAACTGGGAAAAAATATGTGCAAGTCATATATCTAGTAAGGATAAACAACTCAATTAAAAAATGGGCAATGAAAAGATGTTCCACAGCATTTGTCATTAAGGAAATGCAAATTAAAACCACAATTAGATAGCACTACACACCTAATAGAATGATTAAAATTCAAAATACCAAATGCTGATGAGAATATAGAGCAATGGGAATGCTCACTTATTGCTGGTGGGAATGCAAAAACAGTACAGCCACTTTGGAAGACAGTTTGGCAGTTTCTTATAAAGTTAAACACAGACTTAATCATACATCCCAGCAAATGTACTTCTAGGATTCCACCCAAGTGAATTAAAAAGTTATGTTCATACAAAAACCTGACATGATTGTTTATAGCAGCTTTACTGATAGTGACCAAAAACTGGAAGCAACCATATGTCCTTCAACAGGTGAATGGAAAAACAAACTATAGTACATCCATACAATGGAATACTATTCCATAATAACAAGGAATGAGCTAAGCTAGAGCTGTGTGCAATCTTCCCAGGAAACAAATTCAATAACAAAGCCCAAAATTGTACTGATGCTTTTGCAATTCTTTGACATTTCTATCATCTTTATTAACATACATATTTTTACCTAAAACAATACTAGGGAGGCTGAGGTGGGAGGATCTCTTGAGCCCTGAAGTTTGAGGCCATGGCCCAGGCCAGTCTGGGCAACATAGAGAGACCACTTCTGTAAAAAACAAACAAACAAAAAAGAAGCGAGCTATTGAGTCACACAATATGCATGAATTTTAAATGCATTTTGCTAAGTGAAAGAAATCAGACCCAAAAGTCTACATATTGTGTGATTTTATTCATATGACATTCTGGAAAATGCAAAACTATATAATAATGGAAGACAGATTAGTAGTTGCTTGGGTTAAAGAGTTAACCCAGGGGAACTTTTAGCGTGTTGGAATTGTTCTTTATGGCGGTGGGGTGGTAGATACTTGCATTTGTAAAAACCCATAGAATTGTACATCACAAAGAGTAATTTTAATGTGCACAAATTAAAAGAAAATCAACCATATATCAAGGATCCCAGGATCAAATACAGACTGTGAGTTGAATCTAACTGTATCACAAAGGTGAAGATAACCATATGTATCTTCACTTCACTGAAGGGGGTAGCGAGCAAAAAAGGAGGTGACCTAAGTAACTTTGGAAAATGCTGTTTTGAGTGGAAACCATAAGGCTTAAAAACAAAAGAACTGTACATAAATACCACACTCTAGTTGGTAAATCTCCTTCTTGAATGGGTACATGTTAACAATTCTGAAACTATTCTCTATATTATATATACACACACTAAGTTTGAAAAAATAAATAAATGGGCCAAGCATGGCAGCTCATGCCTGTAATCCTAGCACTCTGGGAGGCTGAGGTGAGAGGATTGCTTGAGGTCAGGAGTTTGAAGTCAGGAGTTCAAGATCAGCCTGAGCAAGAGCGAGACCCTGTCTCTACTAAAAATAGAAAAAATTAGCCAGGTGTGGTGACACAAGGCTATAGTTTCAGCTGCTCAGGAGGCTGAGGCAGGAGGATCACTTGAGCCCAGGAGTTTGAGGTTGCTGTGAGGTAGTCTGACACCATGGCACTCTACCCCAGATGACAGAGCAAGACTCTGAGAAAGAAAAGAAAAGAAAGAAAGGAAGGAAGGAAGGAAGGGAGGCAGGGAGGGAAAGAAGAAAGAAAGAAAAAATAAATAAATGGTAAATAATGGGAGCTAGATTTCTCACTGTCAAAGAAAGAAGTTACAAATAAGCAATGGGCAAATGCTAAAAGGAATCCTGTGGTAGAGTTGAGTCATAGAAAGTGTGAATTCATGTTTAGTTTAATATGTGTACAGAGAGATACAAAAATAATTATAGATACGTGTGTATACAAGGATCAGTATATATACATTTTCTAGCTCTGTCTCCTGAGAGAAACAATGACATTCTAGTAGCCATGAGCACACCCAGTGCCCAGATCTTGGCTTCTAAATACCATTCCTCAATCAAAGGAATCAGTGCTCCTTAAAGAAATGGCTATTTCTAGGGTAGAAAAGGAAAAATATAACATGAGCCTAGAGTATCTTCTAGTGCCAAAAAGTGCAGAAGTACTCAAAAAACACAAGGAGAGTTGTACAACAATGTGAATATACTTAATACTACTGAATTGTATGATTAAAATAATTAAGATGGTAAATTTTATGTATATGTGTATTTTACCACAATTTTTTAAAAAAGCATGAGGATCTGTCCAAAGGACACAGAAGCCAACCTGAAAAGTACTCCCAGTGGCTCCCACTGTGCAAAGCCAGCACAATTTAGCAACAAAATTTTGCATTCCCACCAGCAATAAATAACACAGTATTAACCAAAGTACAAAATAAATATCTATGAGTCCTTACTGATATAAATAAGCGACTTAATAAATAAATAAGAAAGGACAAAATTCCTTACAGAAGAATTGGAAATAATTTATTTATTTTTTAAATTTCAGAATATTAAGGGGGTACAAATGTTTTTGTTACATGGATAGCTTTTGCAATGCTTGAGTCACAGCTATAAGTATGCCCATCACCTGAATAGTGTTCATTGTACCAATTAGGTAGATTTTTGCCCCTCCCCTCCTTTCCCCTCCCCCTGATAGATTTCCAATGAGTTTTACTTCCCTCTGTGCACATATGTGTTCATCATTTAGTTCCAGTTTAATAGAGAGTACATGTGGTGTTTGTTTTTCCATTCTTGAGATACTTCACTTAAGATAATAGTCTTCAGTTCCATCCAAATTGTTGCAAAAGGCATTAATTCATCCTTTTTATGGCTGAGTAGTACTCCGTGGTAAACATATACCACAGAATTCCAAATACTTTATATAGATAATCCCCCTCCAGGAGGTAGAACTTAATTCCATTTCTCCACTTTACTTCCCAAATCCTTGAGGAAGGCTAGACGTAGTGACTTGTTTCCATAGGGAAAGGGAAAAATAGTAACTTTACTATTAAGGAAGACAGCACCAAACAAATGATCAAGGTTAACATCACCAGTAATAAGTCATATTAATAACACAAACTCCTGATGTGATGAGAGTGGTGTTTTATCTCTGCAGTATTCCTCCCCAAAATCCATAACCCCAGTCCAATCATGAAAACAACAATAGACATATCCAAAGAGAGGTATACCTTTTAAAAAGAGCAGCGCTCTTTGAAACTGTCAAGGTCATGAAAAACAGGAAAGATTAGGGCACTGTCACAAACCAGAGAAGACAAAGGAGACATAACAACTAACTGCCAGGTAGGATCCTGGATTGAATCCTGGAACAGAAAAAGAACATTAGCGTATATCCTGTGATTGCTCAGGGAAACCTAAAGGGAAGTTCTCGGAAGATCAAGGAAAGAAGCAAAATAGTGGAAGCAGATCGACTTGGGAAACTGTTCATAGGGGGCCTCAATACTGAGACCAGTGAAAAGGCTCTGGAAGCAGTATCTGGGAAATATGGCCACATAGTGGAAGTTCTTTTGAAGAAGGATCGGGAAACCAATAAGTCCAGAGGCTTTGTGTTTATTACTTTCAAGAGCCCTACAGATGCTAAGGATGCTGCTAAAGATATGAATGGAAAGTCTTTGGATGGAAAAGCAATTAAAGTTGAGCAAGTCAACAAACCATCTTTTGAAAGTGGTGGTAGATGGAGACCACTACTTCCTCCAAGAAACAGAGGCCCTCCAAGAGGTCTGAGATGTGGAAGAGGAGGAAGTGGAGGAGCAAGAGGGCGTCCCTCACGTGGAGGACACTTGGATGATGGTGGATATACTCTTAATGTCAACATGAGTTTTTCTAGGGGACACTTTCCAGTTAAAAGAGGCCCATGTTCAAGAAGTGGAGGCCCTCCTCCTAAAAGATCTGCTCCTTCTGCTCCAGCAAGAAACAGTAGTGGAAGGGGAGGACAAGGCCCAGTATCATGTGGAAGAGAAAATTATGGAGGTGCTCCATGTAGATAGCCAGTATCTTCCCAGAGAGATGACTATATGTCACCAAGAGATGATGGTTACGCAGCTAAAGAAAGTTACTCAAGCAGAGATTATCCAAGTTCCCGAGACACCAAGGATTATGCTCCACCACTTAGAGAGTATTCATATCGTGATTATGGCCATTCTAGTTCTCAGGATGAACATTCCTCTAGAGGATATAGTAATCGTGATGGCTACAGTGGAGGCCAGGATAGGGATTATTCTGAACATCCAAGTAGAGGCTCTTACAGAGGTGGGTATGAGAGTTATGGAAGGTCCTGTGGTACACCACATGCACGTGGGCCCCTGCTGACTTACAGTGGAAGCAGTTGTTATGATGATTATAATAGTACACGAGATGGATATGGTAGAAGTCCGGAGAGTTACTTAAGCAGCAGAAGTGATATCTATTCCGGTGGTCGTGAGCATGCTGGCAGACAAGAACGAGGGCTTCCACCTTCTATGACCCTACTCCTCATGAGTCATATAGTAGCTCAAGTTGTGGGGCTTCCAGAGGAGGTCGTGGGGGAAGCCAATCTGAAAAAAGAGATCGAAACAGATATTAAAAATAACACTAAGTTGGGGACCAAGCTTTCTTTGCAAATAGAAAATTAAAATATTACTTTCCCAATGTTACCTGATTGCCATTAAAGAAATAACTTGGTTTTGGGGCGAGGGGCAGATACTAACTTTCCCTACATGAATTTCTTTGGCTCTTAAGAAAAAGAATTGTTAAAAGTAATTGCATAATTGTTATGTTAATTGAAAAGTAGAAATTACCTGTTTAGATGTAATGTTTGTATTATTAAAATTTTCATGAAATGCCAAAAAAAGAACATTAGTAGAAAAATTTGTGAAATTTGAGTAAAGTTTAGAGTTTAGTTAATAATGTGCAAATGTTGGTTTCTTGATTTTAACAACGTACCATGGTCCATGTAAGATGTTAACAATAGGAGAAACTGGGTGAAGGGCATATGGGAACTCTATATTATCTGCAACTTTTCTTTAAATCTAAAAGTATTTCAAAATCAAAAGTTTCTTTAAAAAAATAAATGAATAAAAAGGAAAGTTTGACAGTAAAGCCAATAGGAACATTCAAGAAACACAAGAACATCAGTACAATTTGGACCTTGTGGCCAAGTTTGACTGCTGAGAGGATCCCTCCCCACTTGAGGGATTCTCATTAATTATCTGATTATCCACAAAACAGCAGAGGTTTAGTAAGCATTACTCTAGCGTGGTAGTTCTCAAACTTTGTACGTATCAAAATCACCCGGAAACTGTTGAAGACTACTGGGATCTGGCCTCATTGAAGTAGACTAGCTCCTGGACTTCCGTATTTTTACAAAGTTCCCTGGTGACCTTGATACATACCCAAGCCTGAGAATCACTGTTCTAGCACTTTTCTATTAATATGACTACTAAAGTGATCATTCATCATTCAACAGCCATTTATTGAGCAACTATTCTATGCTAGCCCTTTGTTAGTACTAAGTGTACAGTAGAAGACACAGAGGCAAAGACCATGTCCTCATGGAGCTCGCATTCTAATATGCAAATAAATATACACTGACTGAGTCTCTCCTTGTATTTCCTGGTTACAAGTCCCCAAAGAGAAAACCTGATTGGCCTCGCTAGTCACCACCATCTGTTTTGGGAGGCAGAACTTTTCCTAAAAGGCCATCTCATAACTTATTCAGTGTAATTGTTGGCTGTCTGTAGGTCAGGGTTCCCCTCCTGTCCAGTCAGCTGTGACTGAGTGTCTGTGGCACATAACATGATCCTTATATGGTTTGCTCCCTCAGCAAAATGGATTAGGTTAGGAAGGGGCAATGGGAGGCCCCCCCCATGACCTACCAATGTAGTTGCCATCCAAATACAGCAGCTTGGGAACCAAGCTTTCCCAGGGTAGTCTGGAGTCAAAAAGATAAAGCTGCAGTAGCCAATGCAGGTAGAGTATTCCTAACCTGAAAATCTGAAATTCAAAATGCTCCAAAATCCAAAACTTTTTGAGTACCAATATTACACTCAAAGGAAATGCTCATTGGAGGATTTTGGATTTCAAATTTGGGGATTAGAGATACTCAACCAGTAATATTCCAGAATCCAAAAAAATGTAAAATCCAAAACACTTAGGGTCCCAAGCATTTAAGATAAGGAATACTCAACCTATATGATAAAAATGACCCCTCCATCATGGACCCCTTATTTATGAGATTGGGAATTAATGGAACCCAGAATAGACACCCAAAATTGAATTTTAGATGCTCCTTCCAGAAAAATAGATCGCTTTGGGTTTGATTTTTTTAGCCTGTAGATATTTGCTTTTGCTAGACTTTGCTTTTCTGCTGCTTGTAATGTTTCAAAAATACCAACTTGCCTGAAGCAGATTTCTACTCCAATTGAGACTGACTTGGACAATAATCTCCCATGTGTTCCCTCCATCATGTTGTATTTACATTAGCTTTGGCAACATCACTGAGATTTTATTCTTTGCCCTCTATTGCAACATATCCCCTGACTAAAATAGGAAAACAACTGACACTAGGAAAGCTGGGGCAATGGTTACCACATTTTTTCAATCCCAAACCTGGAGGACCCTGTACCTCACCTACCAATTACCACTAAAGAAATAGCACAGGTTTTTTTTAAATTTATTTTTAAAATATATTTAATCTCTAATCACAGATTTTGATGAAGCACAAATAGTAGCCACATAGGTAACTTATTAACTGATTCTGAGAAAGAACAAATTTGAAGCTATTCATTACACACATTCCATTAAAATCAACAAATATTACTACCATGTTCCCAGTACTGAACCAAGAACTAGGGATATTTAAAGAGGAAAAGCGGCCAGGCGCGGTGGCTCACGCCTGTAATCCTAGCACTCTGGGAGGCTGAGGTGGGTGGATCGCTCAAGGTCAGGAGTTTGAGACCAACCTGAGCAAGAGCGAGACCCCGTCTCTACTAAAAATAGAAAAAAATTATCTGGACAGCTAAAACTATATATATAGAAAAAATTAACCGGGCATGGTGGCGCATGTCTGTAGTCCCAGCTACTCGGGAGGCTGAGGCAGGAGGATTGCTTGAGCCCAGGAGTTTGAGGTTGCTGTGAGCTAGGCTGACGCCACGGCACTCACTCTAGCCCGGGCAACAAAGTGAAACTCTGTCTCAAAAATAAATAAATAAATAAAGAGGAAAAGCCATGATCCTCACCCTGAATAAACAGATCATAAATGGTGGGATACAGGCCTGTGATGATGTTGATGATGCTATAGAAATGAAGGAACTGTTTCAGGAACTCAGCATGAGGAAAGAGTCATTCTGAACTTGAGGATAAATAAGTGACATTTGAGATGAGCCCTAAAGGACACTTAAAATTCTAAGTGTAAAATGTAAGGAAGGGCATCCCAGAAGTAGGGATCAGCAGGAATAAAGTTGAGAAAGTAAAAAAGCAAATGGCCTGCGTAGGGAATGGCAAGAAGCCACTGCGAGGCTAAAACATACTGTACAGCTCTAAGAAAGGTCTGGACTCGCTCACGGACCACCGTAGATCCACAGCCTGCGTTCTGCAAGCCACAGCTAGTGTCAGATGTCGGGGAAACAACTGGCCCAAAAATTTTGACCACTGAACATAGGAACAGCTCATGAAACCATCGTGAAGAGCATTATAATTGCCAAGCAGAACAAGAACATTATCATCAAATCTAGTTCTCATATTTATTCCCTCACATTAAAGTTATTAATTTATTGAATTACCTGTCTATTAGTCTCGTGAATTTTAGGAACACAGAGCCAGCTCCACTGCAGACCCTGTCCTTGAGGAGCCCAATAACTAGAGATTTCATTTATGTATTTATGTATTTATTAGGGTGCCTAAAAACCTAATATTGGCTTATTGACAGCAAAGAAAGATTTTTTGTTTATTTATTTATTTATTTATTTATTTATTTAAGACAGGGTCTGGCTCTGTTGCCCAGGCTAGAATGGAGTGGCATCATCATAGCTCACTGCAACCTCCAACTCCTGGACTCAAGTGATCTTCCTGTCTCAGCCTCTGGAGTAGTTGGGACTACAAGCGCCACCACCTCCGGCTAATTTTTCTATTCTTTTGTAGAGACAAGATCTTGCTCTTGCTCAGGCTGGTCTTGAACTCTTGGCTTCATGCAACCTTCTTGCCTTGGCCTCCCGAAGTGCTAGGATTACAGGTGTGAGCGACCACACCTGGCCGAATTTTTATTTTAAAAATTTAAATAATCTTTTATTATTACAGAAGCAGTCCATGAGCATTATAGAATATAGAACCAGCCAAAACAAAAAATAAAGCATCTCTGTCACTACCCAGAGATCACCACTGTAACCCTTGGTTCATATCCGCCCACATCTTCATATTCACACATATGTATTAATATGTATTTTGTTAATGTTTTCCAGATTGTCTCGGACACATCCAGCTTTTTTTTCCAGTCAATAATTTCTACTTTTCCATGTGAATAACTACTTTTCTTCTAACAGTACATACTCAAATTTCTTCAACTGAGCTAAAAATATCCTTTACGGCTTATTTCTCCAAATCAGCCCCCAACTCAAGACCTCACATTGCATCCCCTGGTTACATCCTTCATGTCACTTACATCCAGCACAGTACCTTTCATAGGATTCTCACTTGATGCAAAGAACTGACCAGCTGTCCTAAGGCCCACCTCTTGTATCTGCCGGGTTTCCTGCGGTGTCAGTTTACTTGTTCCTCTATTTTCCGTATTTCCCATAAACTGGAAGTTCGACATAAAGATGCCTTAGAGGCAAGTTAACCATTTTGGGCTAGAATACTTCATGGGTGATAACAGGTACTGCACGTCGCATCACATCAGAATACACATAATATCTGGTTGACTCACCATTAGTGATTATCAAATTGACTACTGGGCAATGGCAGTAACTGGGGACTTCAGAGGGAGCACATGACAGGGGCAAAAGGAGCAACGGAGTAGGATAAGTATAAATAAAACTTGGCCACTTAAAGGAGGCGGGATGGGGAACCGAGCAGCAGAGGCGGTGGGACAAGAAAGAAATCCAACTGTGCTTCCCGCACTGACATCGCTCTGATTGTGACCAATCCTCTGATCTTGTAAACTGCATACCAAAAAAGAACTTGGTAGGTAATCTTTGGTACAGCTGTTTCAAAAAGGGAACGTTTCCGCTTATAAAATTTAGCTGAGCGGATGAGGTATTCAGCCCACAGAGAGCACTATTACCTTTAACTGTACAATCTGGGACAAGACCTACAAACCCAGAAAATGAGGAGCTTGGTGTGTTCTGCATTCGCTCCTATTCTTTTTAACACCAGCCCTTTCCCTGCCTCTGGCCATCAGGGGGAGCTGCAAGCAAGCAACTGTTTTTCCGCGCGGGTGGGAACGCGTCTAAATGAATCTTGTCCAACCCAGGGCCCCGTAGCAAGGTGCCGAGGCTGCAGGAACTGAATTTTTGCTCTATCGCGAGTATGACTAGGCCCCTCCCCGCCCTTCTCCGGCCCTGCCTCCCCGCCTGAGAGCCCTCAGGCCCTTTCCGGTGGCTCGCGGAAGGGGGCGCTGTCTGCGGCGTTGCAGAGGCCCCGGCTGCCTCGGCGACGATCTCCCAGCGGGCTGTGCGGCCCGGCTCTCCGGCGGCAGCGAGTGCCACGTCCCAAGTGCTACGCGGAGGAGCCGAGCGGACGGTGCGCGGGGGGCGGAGAACACCGCGGAGCCCGGCTCGGCCACACCGATCGCCCGCCGCCATGGGCTCCTCGCAGAGCGTCGAGATCCCAGGCGGGGGCACGGAAGGCTACCACGTCTTGCGGGTAAAGGCTCCGACGGCGGCCCGGGAGCGGCGGGATGGAGGCGGGGCCCGGCTGCGGGGAGGCGGAGGCCCCAGTGGGCCCCTTCCCCCGGCAGCCAGGCCAGATCCCGCGCAGAAGCGGCGACCGTGGGCGCTGCCTTGGCCGAGGCTGGTTCCGGAGGCCGCACTCATCCCGCCTCCCTGGGCCGTCCTGGGCCCGAGGTCTACAGGTCTGGGAGGACCGGCTGAATCTGGAGGCGGCTGCAGGCCACTCGGCCAGGAGCCGGCCCGGGGGTGCGGGGGGGCAACCTTGGCTCCTCTTCCTCCTTATGACCTTCTCTGCCCCCGCTCCCTGGTTCTTAGCTTCCAAAGTTAGGTAGGGCTCGGCGTAACGTCTCCAAAGGAGTGATGTGAAGGGAGCTTTACTAGAAAAGGGATCCCGAACCCCGCAGTCTGGAAGCAGGGGAGAGGAGGGGCGGGTGGGATGCGACGGCAGGTGTTAATTCACCGTGGGGTGGTTTGATGTCGAGAAAGGCCAACGAGGCAGGAGACAGAAAACGAAATGACCTAAAATTATGTTTGACAGACTTAAATATACTTGATTTTGACAAGACTTTTTCCTCTCCTGTGTCACTTCTGACCCTTCCAGTCCTCCCCTTCAACATTTCCTGGAGGGGGAACTTCCGTTCTGTTCTTTCTAAGACTGCTGAGGGTGTGGTGATTAAGGTTTAGATCCACAATGGTAAAAGAGGTCATGGAGAGGAATGTTTTACAAATAATCTGGGTAAATAATGGAAAGTAACCTTTGTCACCAGGATGCAGAGAAACATAGTATCTCAAAAGGCGTTAGCTAAGTCCCTCCTTTGAACGGCATGGGTTGTGCAAAGCGTGTGGTCCTTTCCTCGTGGAACCGGGTGACTTGAGAAGGAACATTGATGGTTGTGTGCGGTGACACCTGTGTGAGTGGTAACATGTTGAACTGTCAACAGAGTGGCTCCAGTGCGTAGCACCATTTAGGGACTTATTAGAGCGTCACCAGATTTTAGCTTCTCACAGGCAAGAGCGTTTTCATAGAAAGTGAGAGTGCGCTCCTGGTGCTACCTCCTTTTCTGCCCTGGGTCCTATTCAGGGGTCCCTAACCTATGGCAAGTTGTATAATTATTTCATTATATATTACAATGTAATAATAATAGAAATAAAGTACGCGGTAAATGTAATGCGCTTGAATCATACGGAAGCCATCGCCGTGGAAAAATTGTCTTCCATGAAAACGGACCCTGCTGCCAAAAAGGTTGGGGACCGCTGTCAGAGATAACGTTCTTAAATTACCCAGATATCTGGGTGATAGGGCTATGATAGATCACTTTTCTGATCTTCAGGATTATTTTGTCTGTTGCTTCTTGATTCCACTAAAAATTTCTCTTGAAGTCATACTCTTGATAGGAAAAGGATGATTCTTTTTTCCCCAGAAAGAAAAGGCACTCCTGTTAATAAACCATATTACTTTCCTATTCCCTTCAGCTAACCAAACCCCCAAGTATCACAATGATAGGTAAAATGGAAGGAGAATTGTCATTTCCCAGATGTGAAGTGAAAGTTAGTGGCAATGTCTTTCTATTATCTGGTCTGATTTTGAGTTCTCTGGAGTATATTATCCAGTATTACCAGCTGATTCTCATAATGGCTGATTATAGCCATGAATCCTCGGGGATTTGTGATCTTTTTTTGTAATACATACACTCAGGGAAACTCAGTAAAACACATCAGTGTTAATGACTACCAAAAAGTCTGAGTGTTTGAAAGAAAGCTATACATATCAAAAGGATTCCAAATTAATGACTTCATTCCAACATAAAACAAGTTGAAGTGTATTTTCTTTATATAGGTACACCTCAGCAAATTCATGTTCATACATATTCAGTAGTGCAGATATGTTATTAATCTTTACATCTGATTTTTAGAAACACTAGGGACAACCTTAGTTACCTATCTGCATCTGATGTTGCAAAAGATGAAATAATTCTTATTTAGTTAGAGTTTCATTAGAGGGAGCTTTAAAATAGTAATGATCTAGTTTAAGAGAATTTTGTTTCTGAGTTCCTAACCAACTCTTCCCCGATTCAGTAATTGGCTTCCTTGTCTTTGTTTTTGGAGGGAAAAGTAGCAAGTTAAATCTTAACATGTAAAAATGTCTTCCTTTCTTTTGTTATTGCCTGAATGTACAGCGGTATATTCCACTGCTGGATCACTAAGCTTGTAAACCGGAGTAAATATAGCAGGAAAATCTCGGAATAAAATCACCCATGTTCAGTGAGTTCTTGAATAATTTAATTACAAGTTAGTTTTCTTTAATAACCAATTCCCTGGCCATTTCCTTATTAGTAATAAAAACTCGTATGACTGGGTTTCGAAATACCAGTTATAGTATCAGTTATATCTACTGCTGCTTTATTATTTCACGAGTTCCTATAATTTAGATAGATTGAACTTTTCATTTTTTCATTATTTTTCAATGTCCATTGTTAGGTTCTGCTTTAAAAATCTTTGGGGGACAACCTTGAAATGGATTGAGAAATTCTGCTGTGAACAATGTACTTTCCTTGTTATGTATTGTGTATTTTTGTGTTAATGCATATTTTCATGCAGTTGTGATCATATTGTATACCCAACTCTTTATCCCCACTCCAGAAGTAACCACTGTAGATAGTTTCTCATATAGCCTTTCAAATATGTTTTATGCATATAAAAGAAGCTCTCCCCCACCCCTTCTTTCTTCCTTTTTTTTTGTAATTGTTGGAAACACACACATACTGTTACCCTCCTTGGTCTTCTCAGTTGGTGACCTATCTTGGCAGTCGTTCCATAGCAGCACAGGGATCTGCCTCATGTTTGCAGTTAACTCCGTAGTAGTCTTGTTGTACCACAGTTTGGTTAAGCAGCACCTCCTGGTGCTGAACATTTAGTTTTCCAGTCTTTTGCTGTTATAAGTACATATCTGCAACCTTCAATCCTACTTTTTATTTTCACCTAAAATACACATTGTCCCCAATTATTGTATTTAATTTTAATGTTGTCTGTTTATAGAAATGATCTTCATTTTAGTAAACTACTACGTTGTTTTCTTGTTATCAGCATGTGTTCATTAGAGAACATTTAGATCAGGTTAAAAAGTACAACTAAGAACCTGAATTACCTGTCATCCCACCATTTAAGGTAAATATTATTGAAGTATTTTTCTTATTCTTTTTTTCCTGAGCCTTACATTGATCCTTAAGCCACGTTTCACAAAGATTTTGAAGGATATGACATATTCAAGTACTGTATGGTCAAAAGTTATCACAAGATGTTAGCATTATAACCTAAATTTCCAACGACTGAGGAATTGTTAAATCAATCATGGCCTAACCACAGATTAGAATGCTATACTTTCAGTGGAAATTGTGTTTTAAAACACTCTGTGTATATGCATGTACATTTGAGCGCCCAGGAAAATAAAACTGAAAGGTAATATACCAGGATATTAAAAGAATTATTGGTAAATGGTGACATTTTTATATTCCTTTTAACCTTTAGTATATTTTCTAGAATTTCTGCAATGATCATTAAATACTTGTATAGTCACAAAAAGTATAGTTATGTAAAGTTATTTTTAAAAAGTAGATTCCTAATGGAAGATTTTAAAATTTGTTTAGAAGTCTTCCTTTCAAAATAACATACTTCAGATTCCCTTATACAGTGGGTCTGATTCTATGCTCACCATGAATGCCACTTTTACTTTGGGCCTGTAATATTAACGTGAAGCAGGAAAAATGTTAGGGCTTCTCAATTTTGTTAGAAGTTACTGTAAGTTACCTCCTATAGTTGAAGTATGTTGAATATGGAATTCTTGCCTAGATTTTCCATTAAATATCAAGTAAATACAATAAGACCATTTTCAGAATTAAAGTTTTGGAGTGACCTCATGGATGTCCATTATAAGAACTATATCTAAATTAAAATATTCAAATTAATTCTCTTCTACACTTATAACTCTTTGAGATGGGGGATATCTAAGACATTCTGGAGGCAATGTTCACACCAGTGTGAGGATTTGGAAAATATCATGCTCATGCTTCCTTATAATTTTCTCCAGGAGAGATTTTGAGGTGATGGATGTTTTGAAGGAAGGGTCATTGAGATGAAATGTGTCCCCAGTGTAATAACAGGCTTCTATCTCCAGAGCCATTTGCTGCAGACTGGGCAGCATTTAGGTGCTTTCCTCAGAGGAGAAAGTGAATGCAAGTGGAATTATTTGTATAGAAAATGGAATATATAGACCATATTTACTCTCACATGGAACTGTTCCTTTTTAACAGTGCCTCACTAATGTATATGAAATCCTGTTGTGATGGGATTGCAATTTAGTACTTATTTTGAAAAAGTGAATTTCTGATATTTGATGGTCATAATTTTTTTTTTTATTCTTCTAATACATTGTTTCTCAAACTTTTTAAACTCATACCCTCTTTTGAAAACCATGAAAATCTCACTGTGGCTCCCTTCTCACTCATTCTGGAAACTGTGTAAAAAGAAAACATTTGGATTATTTGATGTTTGCCAATATTATACTTATTACTTATTATATCCTTATTATAGTTGGGAAACCACCTGAAGATTCTGACCCTGCCCCCAAATTGATCTCTTCTTATTAATAAAAGGCCAAGAAGTTATTTATTAAACATTTCTTTGCAATTGCTTTCAAATGTAGAAATCACAATATTTCAGTTTCTTAAAACCATGGAGCATAATGTATACGAACCTCAGGACACTTTGAGGAATTGTAAGTATTATTGAACATAAACTTTTCCTGATATTAACAGGCCTTTAACAAATTAGTTGCATCATGTTTATATATACTTTCATATTTATATGATTAAGTATGTTTTAATTTGTGGACTGTTATCCTCAGAATTCTCATTTGGGGAGACCTGTTCGTGGTTAATTACGGTTTCAGTAAGTAGTAGAGTGCACAGCACTGTTTATTCTGCCTTCTGGGTCACGTACTAACAGGGCTTTTTAATAATTCCTCTGAAATTTTTATAAGAATTGAGCTTAGAATAACCACTAAATCAGTTTAGTCATTTTGCTGGCTTTAATATTCTACTAAAAGGATTATATTATTTTGATTGATTCACTAATAAATTATTAACAATCTAAACTAGGAAATATTTATTTGTAAAGATTCAGTATATACTTAGAATCACTGTATGTTGCTTTGGGAAGTATGAATATCAAGTAAGGTGACTTTTGTCTTTTTAAATGACATACCCAGAACAAAAGTAGTTACTTTGAGGACTGTACAGTGTCCTTCTTGGCATCGGAAGTAATTTTTGCAGCATGAGGAGAATGATGCTGGGCTTTTGTTTTCTCTCTCTCTCCTTTTTAAGTACCAATGAGAGATCATTCAAACACATTATCAGAAATAAGGAACCATGTCATCTTGCACACATGAATGCAGTGAGAGACTATTGTAGTAGACCACCGAAGACCACTCTCGGGAACTGGATTCTAGTCCCAGCTCTATCACTTCATTGTGTTTCCTTGGGCAACCCTTTGAACTGCTTTGAGCTTCAGTCTTTTTATCTGAAAAGTGGGGATAATAGTAGTGCCTCTTCTACCTTTTTCACCAAAAACCATATTAGATATTATATATGAAAATAATGAAAACATTGAGGACTGTTAAATCTCTTTATTAAAACAATACTGTCTACTTCATTGGTTGTCCTGTGGATTAAATGAGATATTCCTTGTCAAGCATTTAGCATAGAATCTGGAGTATGATAAAGACTCAATAGTAGTTGATGCCTTTATTACTAGCATTTGCATTATTGTATCACCCATTGAGAATCACTGTTGCAATGGCAATACTGGCTAAAATATACTACTGTAATTGTAAACATTTTTAGTAGTATTTTAATTTAATCAATCAGCCAGCAACTGTTTTTGACCATGTACCTAACCCTGTACTTTACTGCTGTTTAAAACATAAGTTTGGGGTCAAGTCTGACGCATTAATTTTAATTACCTAAGCACACACATATATGGTGACTGTTAATTTTCTAGGATCCTCATTTTTAAGGAAATTAAGTCTGCTTTCTAAAAGGTAGGTGAGTACTAGTGTCCTTTTCATTGCTTTGCCACAGTGTTACTGTTATACATACATTAATTTAGATGACTAAGAGAGTCAATATAGTCAAAATGATCTTGTATTTTGATTCTTCATTGTAGAATCTATAGATAGTGTAGCAGCAACAGTTAGACTTGTTTCATAAGTCATTCATTCTTATGGATTATCTAGTCAGCCTCCTCACTTTACAGATAAAGAAAGGGAGCCCAGAGAGGTTAATGTGATTTGCCCAACCTCACACAGCAAGTTTTCTTTCCCTAAGAAACAAATACCTAAGTTGTTATTTGAAGAATGTACAATGAGGTGACAGATTGTCAGTTTTTGCTTCTTTTGGAGCAGACTTCCCTAATGTACAGATCTTTTCTAGGAAGCTACTGTGTAATGATGGTTTTTTATTTCCTTTTAGTTACCATTAGAATTTTATTTTAAATTGTTTAAATGTTACAAACTATGTCATAGGGTTAGTGTCGGGAGAACATGCACTTTACTTATTTTGGAAGAACATACGAGGAGAATGTTTTAGCAGGTGAGGCTTGAACTCTTCTAGTCTTCTACAAAATTACTTGCTACACATTTGTGTGAAGAGCCAAATAGGGAAACTTGCCCATTTGCAGACATAGAACACAGTAGTCCCCCCTTATGTACAGTTTCACTTTCTGAGGTTTTAATTACCCATGGTCAACCAAGATCTGAAAATACTAAATGGAAGATTCCAGAAATAAACAATTCATAAGTTTTAAATTGCATGCCATTCTGAGTGGTACGATGAGGTCTCCCACCAGCCTACTTCATCTTGCTCCACACAGCTCCGTCCCACTCCGTTATTCCTTTTGTCCAGCAGATCCGTGCCCTATATGCTACCTGCAGCCTATGCAGCATATGCTACCTATGCAACCATAGACGTTGTGATGGCTTGGTGATCCAGGATCACCCAAAGCAGGTTATCCTCCTTCTAATGCGTCATGAGAAGGTCCAGTAGCGTAATGCTAAGTCACAATGCCCTATGGTCGTTCACCTCTCTCCATCTTACCACATAGGCATTTTATCACCTCATATCATCACAGGAAGAAGGGTAAGTATACTACAGTAGGATATTTTGAGAGAGAGACATCATGTTCACATAACTTTTATTGCAGTATATTGTTCTATTTTATTGTCAATCTCCTATAGTGCCTAATTCATAAATTAAACTTTTCTCATAAGTTTGTATGTATAGAAAAAAACATAGTACAGTATATATAGGATTTGATACTATCTGCAGTTTCAAGCAGCCACTGGAAGTCTTGGAATGGATAAGGAAAGATGTAGCTGTCTCCCCGCACCCCTCCCCCAAAATGCCTATTATAACTATGAAGGATTTCAGGTTTATTTTTACTACATCACATTCCCAAATCTTTTTCCATCATTTTGATCACCTAAGCACACACATACAGTATGAGAGTTTATGTGTACAGTTGAAGTGAGTCATCATTTAGGTATTACTTGGATTGAATTTATTTTCTGGTCTTATTTATTATAGCATCTCTTCTGTGTTTAAAAGCAGTAAAAAAGCAAGAGTGTTAACATTAAGTTGAAAGCTGGAAGAGATGATGGTGTAGACAGTCATTCAAAGGGACTTACCTACATTTTATGTGTGGAGAAGGAATCTATGGTAGAGTCTTAAAAAGGAGACAATTAGACCTTCCAGCGAGCCAATTTCATGGTAAAATCTTCATAGTTAGAAAACTTAAGGGAGATAATTCACACACCAGTCAGAAACCTGGATAACTGTATCTTTGTATATCACCTTATAAAATACCTCATCTGGTGATATCCTGTGTTCTGCAAGTACTCTTGTGATTTCCTTTCTTTGTTACTTTAAGGTAGTATGTCTGTATACCTCCGCTGGAAGTACATAAGTAAGTAGACTAATGTAGTTGGGAGAATGTCCCCCCAAGTCCACCCAAACACTGCTTCCCTTTTACCCTGTGATCCCTCCTTCCTCCAAGTAAAGAATTAAAAGAAAAAAGGGGGTTAATGCGAAATGACCCAAACCTAGTGTAAAGTAGTAGTATTTGAATGTTTTTAATCCTGAAGAAGAGCTGCATGCTTTACTGGAAAGCAACCAGTAAAGAAAAATTAGATCTGTATAAAAAAAAAAAAAATTCAGGCTAAATTTGGTAAAATTTAAATGATTCAGGATCAGAAGATGAAAAAAGTAAAAAATTTAATTGCTTTTATTACCTGGAACTTGACTGTACAAAAGAGTTAATGGTGTCTTTTATGGCAATATTTTCTAACTTTTTTTTTTGGTATCTCAAAGTAAGAGCTATATTTTCTATTGTAACCGGTACATACTACCACATTTCATACAACCGGCACAAAAATATTGGCCTTTATTATGTCATGAATTTTGGATATTTTGTCTATTCTGATATTGTCTGTTTTGGTATTTGTCTATCATGACTCACTAAACTGATTTCAGAATTTGCTGAACTACCCATAGTAGTTGAATGTCACCATTTTAGGGATTGTTTTTATAAAGCTGGTGATTCAAAATCTAGCTTCTAATCATTGGTGCTAATTTCTTTTTATGTAATAGAGATGCCCCTTCACTGTAGTTTTGTTATAAGCTTCTCATTTTTGCTTGTTGAGGAGTAAAAGATGTCTAGCAAATTTCATCAAATTGTAGCCATTTTTTTCTAGAGTGCTTATGAGAGAAACATTTCCATGCTGTTGTGATTTTTATTTTGCGAAGATAACCTCAAAATGTAGGGTTGGGTGCAGTGGCTCTTTCCTGTAATCCCAGCACTTTGGGAGGCCCAGGTGGGAGGATCACTTGAGCCCAGCTGTTCAACACCAGTGTGGGCAACATCATGAGACCCCATCTCTACAAAAAATTTAAAAAATTAGCGGGTTGTGGTGATGCGAACCTGTAGTCCCAGCTACTTGAGGTGGGAGGATTGCTTAAGCCCAGGAGTTCGAGGCTGCAGTGAGCTATGATCTTGCCATTGCACTCCAGCCTGGGTGACAGAGTGAGACCCATCTCAAAAAAAATTTTTTTTGAATGTTAAATTTATACTCTTACAAGTGCCAGTAACTTGTGTTCATAATTTCTTCTACCTGTCCATGTTTGGTAATATTTCTTTTTATAATTATAATTTTGTAAGCATAATTGCTCTTTAGTGTTTTCAGCTGTTTTATTATGTTTCGTAATTGTTCAAAATAAATCATGCAGCCTAAAAAGAATTGGAAAAAGTACGTTCGAAAAAGTACCTCAGTATGCTTGTTAGAGCTCTCAGGGAACTGGTTTGTATATAGTCAAGTTTTTCCTTAAAACAGTGTTTACTGTTCTAAGTCTCAAAACTGTGTTCTATGAAAATCTTTTTTTCAATAGACTTCATTTTTTTCGAACAGTTTTAGGTTCACAGCAAAATTGAGCAGGAGGCACAGAGACTTTTCATATACTCTCTACCCCAACATGTGCATACCCTCCCCTATTACCAACATCCCTCACCAGAGTGGTACATTTGTTACCACTGATGGACCTATATTGACACATCATTATCACACAAAATCCATTCTTGTAAACTTGGAGTTCACTCATGGTGGTGTGCATTCAGTGGATTTGGGCAAATTTGTAATGATCTGCACCCACCATTACACCATCATACAGAGTAGTTTCACTGGCCAAAAAATTCTTTTCTGCTTTGTCTGCTCATTCCTCCTTACCCCCCTAGCACCTGGCAACCACTGATCTTTTTACTTTCTCTATAGTTTTGCCTTTTCCAGAATGTCATATAGTTGGAATCGTATAGTATGCAGCCCTTTAGACTGACTTCTTGAAAATCTGCAGTTTGTTTTTTTGTTTGTTTTTGATTTTTGGTTTTATGTGTGTGTGTTTTTATGTGTTTGTTGGGTTTTTTTTTTTTTTTGGTTTTTGAGACAGGGTCTTGCTCTGTCACCCAGGCTGGAATGCAGTGGTGAGATCATGACTCACTGTAACCTCAAACTCCTGGGCTCAAGTAATCCTCCTGGCTTGGCCTCCCAAGTAGCTGGGACTACAGGCATGCGCCACCACACCTGGCTAATTTAAAACTTTTGTTTGTAGAGACAGAGTCTTGCCATGTTGCCCAAGCTGGTGTCAAACTCCTGGGCTCAAGTGATCCTCCCACTTCGGCTTTCCAAAGTGCTGGGATTATAGGTGTGAGCCACTGCACCCGGCCTCCATATGATACATTTTATTTTTATTTTTTATTTATATTTGTTTTTTTGAGACAAGGTCTTGCTCTGTCTCCCAAGCTAGAGTATAGTGGTGTCATCATAGCTACTGCAACCTCAGACTTCTGGGCTTGAGGTATCTTCCTGCCTCAACCTCCCAAGTAGCTGTGACTAGAAGTGCACACTACCACACCCGGCTGATTTTTCCATTTTTTGTAGAGACAGGGTCTTGCTGTTGCTCAGGCCGGTCTCGAACTCCTAGTCTCAAGTGATCCTCCCGTGCTGGCCTCTCAAAGTGCTGTGATTACAGTCGTGAGCCACCTCTCCCAGGCATGTAATACATTTTAAACATAGATTTTGTACAGGAGGATCCCTTGAACTCAGAAATTAAAGGTTGCAATGAGCTATGATTGGGCCACTGCTCTGCAGCCTGGATGACAGAGCGGAGCCCTCCTCTCCAAAAAAAAAAAAAATATATATATATATATTTATTACATGTTTGCCCAGTATCATAAATAGATACTAAATATAATTTAAACCCTTTGTGTCTTGATGATAACCATCAATTAATGTGCTATGTTGGAACACAAATCATGCAGTTATCGCCTAGACTTGTGCTGTCCAATATAGTACCCTCTAGCCACATGTGGCTATTTTAACTTAAGTGTAATTAATTAAAATTAAATGTAACTAAAAATTTAGTTCTTTGGTCACATTAGACACACTGCTAATGCTTTGTAGTTACATGTGACTAGTGGCTACTTTATTGGACAGCACACATACAGAACATTTCCATCATTACAAAAAATTCTATAAACAACTGAATGTCAGAGTTTTTTAGCTTTGTATTCCCAGACACTATCACAATTATACCTTTTTTTATAAGCTCATAGTAAATACTTATTAGGTAGAATTTGGTAAATGACTCAAGACTGGTGCTTTATTTTTTCTTTGTATGTTGGTTTTTTGTATATTTGTTAATTTTTATTTCTTCTCACTTTCTACCAGCTATTATCTTTTTGCTAGAATTGGAAGGCAGTAGCATCTCTTTTCCTTTTTCAGTTCTTTTGGCTATTACTCTGCCTCTTGGTGGCTTGGAAATCAGATAGCTAAATTATGGAAAATAAATATAAATAGAACCTGAGAGTGGTCCTGAAGTGTTCTTGTGAAGAATGAGCACTGTTTTAATAGAGCATATCTTAAAACTTTTTATGTTGAAAGAGTGTGTGTAAGTGTACAGCTTGGTGAATTTTCACGAACAACGCAGTTGTGTCACCAGCATTCCATCCCTTTCCAGTCATACCCTGCACACACCCCCACCACCCCCAGGATGAATACTATCCTGATTTCTAGCTGCATGGATTAGTTTGGTCTGTTCTTGTACTTTGTATAAAGGGAAGCATATGCTTCTTTTGTCTGGCTTCTTTTGCTCAGATGTTGCTTGTGAGATTTATTTACGTTGTTATTGTAGACCTTTCATTTCATTAATGTATTTAATGCCATTAGGAAAATATGCCAAAATTTTTAATCTCTATCTGCTGTTAATGGGCATTGGTATAGTTTTCAGTTTGGTGCTTTTACAAATACTGTTGCTATGAACGTTACAGTGCGTGTCTTTTAGAGAACATGCGTATACCCATTTCTATTGGGTATATATTAATACTTAAGAGTATTAAGTATTAATATTGGGACTATTGCATCAAAAGTTGTGCATATTTTTAATACTCATAGATATTGCCAAATTGTTTAATTTGCATTCCTGCCAGCAGTAATTGAGGTTTCTGAATGTTTCACATCTTCACCAACACAGTATTTTTCATCTTTTTCATTTTGGCTCTTCTGATAGGTGTGTTGGTAGTATTGCATTGTGGTTTTAATTTACATTTCTTTGATGATCATTGAAGTTGAGCACATTTTCATATTGATTACTTCAGTATCCTCTTTTGTTTGGTGTCTGCTAAAATCTTTTCTTCATTCTCTATTGGGTTGTCTATCTTTTTTTTTTAGCAACTTTATTGAGATATAATTTATATATCATAAAGTTCAACCTTTGGTAGGTTTTTAGTATATTTACAGAGTTGTGCAGCTGTCACCACTATCTAATTCCAGAATATTTTTATTACTCCAGAAAGAAACCCAAACCCATTAGTAGTCACTCCCCATCTCTCTACTTATTACCCCTCACAGCCACTAATCTGCCTTTTGTCTCTGGATTTGCCTATTCTGGACATTTCCGATAAATGGAATCAAACAATATGTAGTCTTTTGTGACTGGCTTCTTTCACCTAACATAATATTTTCAAAGTTCATCCATGTTGTAGCATGTATCAGTACTTCATTCCTTTTTACGGCTATACCATATTTTATTTATCCATTCATCTGTGGGGGGGGCATTTGGGTTGTTTCTACTTTTTGGCTGTTATGAATAATGCTGCTATGAAATTTAGGTACAAGTTTTTGCACGGACATATATTTACAGTTCTCTTGGTTGTATACCTAGGAGTGGAATTGCTGGGCCATACAATAACTTTGCGTTTATCGTTTTGAAGACCTGCCAAACTATTTTCCACAGTGACTACAACATTTTGCATTCCCAGCAGCAATGAAGGAGTGTTCTACTTTTAAGCCATGGTTTTGCACACTTACTATCTGTGTGAGCTTGAGAAAGTTTATTTACCACTCTGGGCCCCGGTTTTCTCATCTGCAAGTAAGGAATGATGCCATCTACTTTACAAGAATATTGTAAAGATTCAGTGAGTTAAAGTTTATGAAATGCCTAGCTAAGTCTCTAGCCTATGATAGCATACAAATCATTGGCTCATCCTCCTGACTCTGCAATCACCACCTGAGGGTAAATCTTTATAATCAACCAATTCTTAGACACTACATTATTTTTCCAACCATGTTAAATACCTTTTACCCCTTAAAAAAGAAAAAGACATATAAAAGTATTAGCTGGAAAGAGGAGACAAACCATTTTTTAAAATGTTGCCTCTCAGGAATCAATTCCAGATGGAGAGCAGATCTAAAGGTCAAAGGTAAAACAATAAAGCCTATAGGCCTGGTGCGGTGGCTCATGCCTGTAATCCTAGCACCTTGGGAGGCTGAAGTGGGAGGATCACTTGAGGCCAGGAGTTCAAGACTAGCCTGAGCAACACAGGGAGACTGCCCCCACACACACACAAAAAGAAAAGAAAAATTAACTGGGTGTGGTGGCATGCGTCTGTAGTCCCAGCTATTTGGGAGGCTAAAGCAGGAGGATCCCTTGAGCCCAGACTGATCTGGCTCTCACTGTACATTTTTTATAAAATCTTTAACTATTAAACATAAAAATTTAACCTATTCATCTTAAATTGCTGTGGTTTTGGCCCAATAGTAAATGTTAAATGGCCTATGGAGTCAAGTATATAGGGACTTTTTAATTTAGATGGTTTGAAGGAAACAGAAGATAAATGAACAATCTAGAGATCTCCAGGGGCAGACAGTATTGAAGTGGTAATGTGACACTTGAAAGATTAGGTACCTAAGAGATTCTTGTCAGCGGATAATATTGCAAGAGAAACATACTTGGGTGGATGTTTAGTTGGGGAGCTGTGTTGTAGATCTTATTTTCCGTGCTATGAAATGTAGGAAATTTCCTTTAAGTATATTAGGGTCAAAGAGAGCATTTTGTAGAGCGCCCTCTGCTGGTTCTCTAGCAGTAATTAAGATAGCTACTTGCCATAATTGTGCTGGTACTAATGATGTAAATAAATTTGAGAAAGAAATTAATTTCAAGGTTCATTAGAAACGGAGAGGAGATTGATGTTTGTAGCAAATGAAAAGGAAAAATAGAGTAGGGAAGGGATTAAGTTTATTTTAGAATTTAAACTCAGCTATTGGATCCTTTTTGAGTTATAAGAAAGGATACTTCTGATATTGGAAACTTTCCGTTTCAAGCAAATAGCTTAAACTTTATACTCAGAAGATGGCATGATAAGAATCTGTGTAGGATCAGCTTTCTAAGTTAGTGATGACAATACAAAAGTGCTGTCTTTATCCCTTTTTAACTAAAAGGTAAAATTTTAACAGCCTCAGCAGAGAAGTTTGAAATTGATCAATAAACTAGTTGGGTTTTAGATAAAATGCTATTAGTGGTAATTTGGAAACATTCAGATTCAGAGAATCAGATGATTTGTTGGGGACCCTATTAAATCAGAAACTCCACTCTGAGGGAGCGCCTAAGGATCTGTGCTGTTTATCCCCTTCACCTGAGGTGTTTCACATCTAATTGATAACCACCTAATAGGCATTTCACACCTAGTGGATCTGACTTGTTTTCCCAGCTAGCTGTGATTTGACCTTACTTTTTTTTTTTAGACAGAATCTCGCTCTGTTGCCGGGGATCTTAGCTGACAGCAACCTCAAACTCCTGGGCTCAAGTGATCCTCCTGCCTCAGCCTCCCAAGTAGCTGGGACTAAAGGGGTGTGCCACCACACCCAGCTAATTTTTTAATATTTTTTTAGTTGCCCGGCTAATTTCTTTCTTTCTTTCTTTCTTTTTTTTTTTTTAGTAGAGATGGGGTCTCACTCTTGCTGAGGCTGGTCTCGAACTCCTGACCTCAAGCAATCCTCCCACCTTGGCCTCCCAAAGTCCTAGGATTACAGCACAGGCATGAGCCACCACATCTGGCCTTGACCTCACTTTTCTTATAATAACTCCAGACAGCCACTACTTACCTTTCAGAGTTGCCATTAGAGGAGAAATCTGTCTGCTATTTTGGATTCTATACATTTTATTTGATAATATATAGAATATGAAATAACCCCCATTTAAGAAAACTGACTGTAAAGAAACCAAGCACAATATGTACTGATTTTTATTAGAGCAAACACCTTTAAATAATAAATCCCTTGATATTTAACTTACTTAATTTAAGAAAATGATGTAGGGCTGGGTGCTATGGCTCACTCATGTAATCTTAGTACTTTGGGATGCTGAAGCAGGAGGATCACTTGAGGCCAGGAGTTTGAGACCAGCCTGAGCAAGAGTGACACTTGGTCTCTACAAAAAATAAAAATAATTAGCTGGGCATGGTGGTATGCACCTGTAGTCCCTTGGGAGGCTGGGAGGACACTTGAGCCCATGAGTTTGAGATTGCAGTGAAATATGGTGGCACCACTGCACTCAAGACGCTGTCCCTCCAATCCCCCCAAAATGATTTAATCCCACATTTGTAGGAAAATTTACATAAAGCAAGATCAAACAGTTTTAGTAAGTTAAATGTTGAACCATCTTTATAATTGATGTAACTATTCTTTACTGTGACAAAAGAGTAACTCTTAGTTTTACTTCTTCAGAGACAATAATAGTATAATTTGGCTTACATAAATAAAAGGTAACAAGAAGTAATGAATGATTCTGATTGACATTGGCAGTAGAGGGATGCATTTTGGGAACAATCTGGGTTTCATTTTGAAAGAATTAAAATGATTTGTTACTTTGTAAATAGCAACAGCTTTATGTATGGTTGGTCGAATGTGTGTATTTATTATTTGCATAGCTTCAAAATTGAGTATTAGAACTGTTTGGACTATTATAGGAAATCAGCTTATAAATATCAATGCAAACTTTTTAGTGGGATAGTTTTGACAGTACTTAATAACATAAAACAGAATAAAAATTCCTTAGACTGTTAAGAAAATATTTTGGAAAAGGAAATGCAAAGTGGATTGTATTTACTTTTTTCTTTTTTGGGTCATATTTCTACTATTACTAGCTGCTAATATTTTACTACTGTAAATTCAGAAAATTTGATAGTTAATTTTAATGCATTTAAATTTTGGATACTAAACATTTGAGTTGTTGAGAAGCTAAGTAATCTTAATCTTTCATTTAAAGGCGTATAAATCTAGCTCTATCCTTTCTTCCCAGTCTTCTAACTGGACTATTAATTTCAAGATGTACTTTTGAGTTTCATTCCATCACTAACTAGCTATGGCACCATAGCCAAGTCACAAGATGGTTTTTTCACCTATAAAATGAAGGAATTGCACAAAATTAGTGGCAGTGGCTTTTAAACCTTCTTTGAGTCATAGAGAAACCCTTTGAGAATCTGATAAAAGCCACCCTGAAAACTGCTTATTCATACAAAAGATTGCTTCATTCAAAAGATTGCGTGTAATTTCAGGAGCTGCAGTATTCCCTGAAGTCATCCACAGACCTCAATTTAAGATCCCCTGGATTAGATAATTTCTGGGTCAATTCTGGTTTTCAAAACCTATAATTGTATACATCCATCCACACTACTCTGTTGTCTAGCTACACATATGGTCCTCATTCTTCAGACTTCTGCTTCTGAGTGTTTACTCATATTATTTCATCTACTTTCAGATGTCCTTCCTTATCCCTTTATCCATCTTCATCTTTGAAAGTTTTCTCCTCTTTTTAAAGCACTATTCAAGTATCATTTTTTTTCTGTGATGCTTCTTCAGTCAGGATTAATCTTCCCCGTAGAACTCTGTATTTCCATTATAGCCCTTAACCTGTCTGGTCTTGTATTACATGGATTAGAGTGTCCATCTCCCCTTCCTCCTCTCGCCTGTTTCTCGAAATGTCTTGATGTCAGCAACTGTGTTCCTATCTTAGCTTTGTAAGTAGTAGTGGTGCTTTGCTAGTAGTAGTCAAGGAATAAATGCTTTAATTTATGGCTCAGTTGTAATGATTAACTGTCTGCTGTATCATATTCTAATTGCTGGGAGGATTAGCCCCCTCCAAAAAAAAAGGAGAAGGTGGTGTGGAAATAGAAGCATAGAGGGAAAGCCTCCTAGAAGAGATGAACTTAAAGAATGGGTAGAATTTAGGGAGCTGGAAGGGCATTGTCTGGGAAAGATGAAGAGAAATGAGAAAACTAGCATGTACCTACATTTCATTATCAATGAAATTAATCTATTTTCCAAAAAAGAGGTAGCTATAGAAATCTAGCTTGCAATTTTTAATTAAACTTTGCATTTTTTAATTTTGGCATTTTTGTTTTTACAGGTACAAGAAAATTCCCCAGGACATAGAGCCGGACTGGAACCTTTCTTTGATTTTATTGTTTCTATTAACGGTTCGAGATTAGTAAGTTCAGCTTTTTGTTTTGTCTATAGTATTTTGTAATCTTTTGAAAATGGAATTTTTCAGATTTTCTGGGATGATGTTTCCTAGTTACAGACATTGTATAGAGTATGATGCCAGTTTGTGGAAGTAATCATGTGTTAGTAAACATTAAAATGTCAAATCTAGAATACTAATACCTTATGCTCCAGTGATTATCTTAGGGGAGTAGAATCACTGGAGACCTTTATTTTATATGTTAAATATTTAATTTTTATCAGCCAAAGGAAATAAGATGAAAAAGATTACTTTTTATTTATTTTTTTTTATGCTTACTCTCAGTAGAATCAAAAAAGACATCTAAAGCAATTTAAAGATGTCACATTTCTGTAGGTTGTTGACAAATGGATTAAAAAAGACTCATTCTCAAATAACTTGCCAATTTTCTTGGAGCTAAGTTTCATGATGTATAAATAATTTTATTAGAACTAGCCAGAGAGTTATGCTCCAAAATGTGGAATTAAAACCACTATTTATAATTATTTTCAGTTTTCCCATAGTAAAGTCCTATAGGAAGGAAATTATATCATCTCAGCAAAGAAAATTTTTATGACAGTAGCTACTTGGTTGGTTTATTTTTCATAACAGTCTTAAGTTTTTGCTCATTACTTTTCAATGTCTCTAGCATAATGGCCTTTATTCATTTATGTAATGAAATATTTAACATACTATTTCCATTTTCTTTTCCTTCCAACTACTAATAAATAATAAAATATGTATTTAGAAGTAGAGTCCAAAATTAAACTTTAACCCCAGTAAATGTTTTAGATTTTTAAGTCAAAGTCATCACAACTTTGTTAGTTATGTTACTTCTTATGGCATATTTTGGTTTTGATCACCGAAGTCCTCCATCACTCTAAATAATGTTGGGTTGCAAATTCCATAATCAACAGTCAGCTATTAGAAAAAGTCAGTTTGAAGTTGTTGCTAACATAGGAGTTCTTAATTTCTTAACATTCTTTTACATGGAGGAATATTTAAATGTTAATGAAACCTTTGCCTATTGAATATTTTGTTTATGTTGATTATTAATATTACTCTTATAGGGCCATAGGATGCTTAAGGTAAATTAACATTACATTTTTATTTATTAAGGAATGTGTATTCTGTGTTCACAGAATAAAGACAATGACACTCTTAAGGATCTACTGAAAGCAAATGTTGAAAAGCCTGTAAAAATGCTTATCTATAGCAGCAAAACACTGGAGCTGCGAGAGACCTCAGTCACACCAAGTAACATGTGGGGCGGCCAGGGCTTATTGGGTGTGAGCATTCGTTTCTGCAGCTTTGACGGGGCAAATGAAAACGTGTGGCATGTGTTGGTAGGTATCAATTGTGAACTGTTACTTGCAGCTCAAGAAGCAATGTAAAAAGGTATTTTAACAGTGATTGTCTCCAGTTTGGTGAGATTATAAGGGTGTTATTATCAATCTGCTTTTAGTTTCTGAAAATCAGCATGCATTGCTTTTTAAATATGGATCAATTTAAAAGCTTAACGAAGAGAAGAATATACAGAAGCTTAAGAACTATTTTTCTAATGATTTATCCATAAGGCAAAGATATGTGAGATAGCTACAGAAATATTTTAAATTTTTATTAAATAAATATTTAATTTATTATGCTTAAAAGTTTCAAATACAGGCCGGGCGTGGTGGCTCACGCCTGTAATCCTAGCACTCTGGGAGGCCGAGGCGGGCGGATTGTTTGAGCTCAGGAGTTCGAGACCAGCCTGAGCAAGAGCGAGACCCCGTCTCTACCAAAAATAGAAAGAAATTAATTGGACAGCTAAAAAATATATAGAAAAAATTAGCCGGGCATGGTGGCGCATGCCTGTAGTCCCAGCTACTTGGGAGGCTGAGACAGTAGGATTGCTTGAGCCCAGGAATTTGAGGTTGCTGTGACCTATGACGCCATGGCACTCACTCTAGCCAGGGCAACAAAGTGAGACTCTGTCTCAAAAAAAAAAAAAAAAGTTTTAAATACATATATTCTATAGTTTCTGACATCACTAACAAGACAGTTAGAAATGTAGAGGTTTTTAAAATCACTGTAATTAAGAACTATGAATATAAAACTTGGAAGATTATTTTGTATATTTAGGGTATGTTTTTGTGTCATCCTAGGAAGTGGAATCAAATTCTCCTGCAGCACTGGCAGGTCTTAGACCTCACAGTGATTATATCATTGGAGCAGATACGGTTATGAATGAGGTAATTAGTGTATTTATTAATAATGAAAATTATTTAACATTTTCTCATTGATGTTTGAGTTCAGATGAATATTTGCATACTTTGCATTTAGAGTTGAAATTTTGGTCTTTGCTGATCAAGATAGCTTATGCCACAGGATTTTAAATGGAACATCTGGGAGATGTCTTATTAGATATAGCTGTGAAGAAAAAAACATACTGTGTAGCAATTGCACAGATTTTGTGTATGATGTTCAGAAATCTCTTACATAACTCGAAACCAAAGCAAATTCTCATTTTTCAATTGGTCATTGATTTCATTTTCTCTTCCTCTTTTTGCTCAGGTGGCAAAATCAGCTCAGTTGTATTAGCCAGGTCCTTTTCCTTGTCTGTTAGCTAGTAAAAGTATACATTGCTAAATCAAAAATGAGGATATTATTATTATTAAGCTGCTTTTAGTTTCTGAAAATCAGCATTCATTGCTTTTTAAGTATGGATCAATTTAAAAACTTGAGGAAGAGAAGGAAATATAGAAGCTTAAGAACTATTTTTCTAATGATTTATCCATTAGGAGAAGATATATATCGCTAAATCAAAAATGAGAAAAAATACCTCAATTGATTGTTCATAGTCAGTTACAGATTGAACTCCTTATTCTACTCTTTTCCCCCCTTCTCACTACTGCACTTAACTAGCCTTTAAATAAATAAATGAAAATGAGAGAAAAATAAGGTGCCAGGATAAGTAGGTCTCAATAATGGAGAGTAAAAGCAGAATGTGTAGAACTTGGATGTAGAAGGGTTTTATTAAGAATGCTGACTAGGCCAGGCATGGTGGCTCACGCCTGTAATCCTAGCATTCTGGGAGACCAACACAGGAGGATGGCTTGAGGTCATGAGTTCGAGACCAGCCTCAGCAAGAGCAAGACCCCGTCTCAATAGAAAGAAATTAGCCAGGCAACTGAAATAGAAAAAAAAAAAAAAGAATGCTGACTAGGTCTTATGGAACTGGGCACAAGGTCTTGTACATAGTAGGCCTTGCTTGAATTACCATATTGAATTAAACCTTGCTTGGAATATCAGTTTTTAGAAATGACTTTTATGTCTCGGACAGGGTCCAGAATCTGTTTTTTTTTTTGAAACAGAATCTTACTCTGTCGCCTGTGCTAGAGTGCCATGGTGTCAGCCTAGCTCACAGCAACCTCAAATTCCTGGGCTCAAGCAATCCTCTCAAGTAGCTGGGACTATAGATGCATACCACCATGCCTGGCTAATTGTTTCTGTTTTTAGTAGAGACAGGGTCTCGCTCTTGCTCAGGCTGGTCTTGAACTCCTGTGTTGTGTTTGGTTTTTTTGGTGTTTTTTTTTGAAATGTTCCCTAGGTGATTCTGATAGTAGCCAGGTTTGAGACCCACTCTTCTAAAGTACAGTAACATAAAAACATTTTTCTTCTATGATACTGTTGCAGTCTGAAGATCTATTCAGCCTTGTTGAAACACATGAAGCAAAACCACTGAAACTTTATGTGTACAACACAGACACTGATAACTGTCGAGAAGTGGTTATTACACCAAATTCTGCATGGGGTGGAGAAGGCAGGTAAGGTCATTTTTTAGACTAAGTTATGGCTGTTTAAATTTACCATCAGATATGTTATAAACATTGTTTTTATTTTGAAAAAGGAAAGGGCCAACCTAGACTATTGAAACCAATAATTTTTTTTTTTTTTAAAGCACATATCTAAGGAATACGGTATATATCCTGTGGTCCTTTTCTTTACTGATCAAAGACGTAGCAGCATTTCTTTATTTGAAGAATTATTGAGCATGTACTATAATTATAGAAAAGCCTAGGATTTGGAAACTTTACAAGTGTTTTGTAAAAGTTCCAGCCCATGCTGGGAAAAGGATGACTTAATTACTGCAGGCTAGAAAAGCCTCCATTTGCTCATAGTATCTTTAGTCACGCTATTTGAGATTCTTTAGCTGAATGTGTTTGACCCCAAGATTTCTAACTGGTCGCAATTTGAGAAAAGTAAGAATAGGGGTGTCATCTAAGAATCTGGTCTGTCTAGGGCAGTACTCAAGTTATCGTTGTTCATTGTCCAGGTTTATAAATACCCAGAAATATGATCTTCTCAAGGCATTCAAAATTTATTCATTTTGGAGGGATTGCCTCACATAAACTAAATTTGCAAAGAAGCTGCCATATCAGTTTACTATAGAAAAATACCCCCTCTCCAATTAGAAGAATATTCAAGTCAGATAGTACCACAAGAGCACTTGGTGATGTAATAGAATCAAAGTGCAAGGAAGAGATTCTTTGGACAGTGAAGTCCAACAGCAAAGAATATTGCTCATTCTTTCATTTTTAATTATGTTCACCAAATGCTGAATACTGCTATATTCTTGTTTTTGGAGCCCTTCTTTTCTAGATTTGTGGCAATTATTCCTTTTCTTTGAAAGATATTTTTCCTTTTGGTGTGGTTTATTACCATTGATAGCCATTGCTTAAGACAGGCCCATACAGAACATTTTCCTGAGTCTGCCTCTGACCATGCCTTTGGCATTTCCATGCCTGTTTTTATTCCAACCACATTTCATTCATTACGTCATATTTCTCTTAATTTCATTTTTAGGCTATCTTTAAGTTTGCAGAGGGTCCTGCTGTTGTCCTCTAGTGCCTTCTGTACCACCACTTAGTTATTTTGATTAATAAGCACCTTGTTTTAAAATGTAACTACCATCAATCAGTATAAATTACTTAATCTAGGCCGGGCACGGTGGCTCACACCTGTAATTGTAAGCACTCTGGGAGAGGGGAGGATCGCTTGAGGTCAGGAGTTCGAGACTAGCCTGAGCAAGAGTGAGACCCTGTCTCTACTAAAAATAGAAAAAATTAGCCAGACACCTAAAAATAGAAGAAAAAAAATAGGCAGTGTGGTGGCACACGCCTATAGTCCTAGCTACTTGGGAAGCTGAGGCAGGAGGATTGCTTAAGCCCGGGTGTTTGGGGTTGCTGTGAGCTAGGCTGACATCATGGCACTCTAGCCCACGCAACAGAGTGAGACTGTGTCTCAAAAAAAAAAAAATTATTTAATCTTACTTCCTTTCTCTAAATCTATCTGAGATCTAGTCCAGTGAGAATTATAGTTTTGATGGTGAGGGAAGAAAGAACAAGTAATGTTGTGAGATGAAGCATCATTGTACAAGTCAGATTTGAATAAAGAGGAGCTGAAGTTGGCCACTGCCCGCTGTTGGTGATGGTGCTACCCATGGAAATAATAGATGCCTTGCCAAGGGAAAGTGTCAAGTAGTTCGGGAAATGAAAGACGTCATGATGAAAACATAGTTGGAACCTGATTGTAGGCCTTAAATACCATGGTTAGGAAGTTGGATATACCTTGAGCGGTGGAAATGTGATATTGTATCAGCAGGGATTTTTAGTTCCAAACAGTAAAAACCAGCTGTCCCCGTCATAAACAGATACATACTTAACTGATGTGGAACAGCTCATATAAGCAAAGAAACAACTAAAGATATGGAAAGGGCAGGACTCAGAACACCTCTAAGGATTTAGATAGGAAGAACTAACTGGCAATTTCATCAGCATTCTACTGGAAGGATAAAGCCATTTTTGGTTTTCCTGTTTCCCAAGATTTGCAGCCCTGGGCAAGAGAGGTTGATTGGCCTGGCTTTGGCCCTGAGCTTTGGGCAGGGCAAGTACCCTGACTGACAGCCCCACCAGCAGAGAAGTAATTCCCCAAAGGGAGGAAGGAGAAAGGAGTGCTGAGAGTTCATCAGACTGTAGAAAGAAGCAATGCGATCGCATCTTACTACACAAATGCCTCCAGTGGCAGAGGATGAGGTATAGAAAGAACCTGGATTAAACATAACATGACTGTTTATGTCAGGTTCCGAAAGAGAACTGTGGGATGTGTAAATTGTATCATCACACAGGCATGCGTAGAGCTCTTCAGTGGAAAGGCTGTATGTGTGGCGTTCATTCAGAAATGATTATCAAGTGTCTCCCTTGTGCCAAGAAATACTAATAATAAACAAACAAGGTCTCTGCCCTTAAAGACCTTAACATTTTATTGGGGGAGACAGACAATAAATAAATATGCAATATGTTGGATAGTGATAAATAAAAGGGTGAGGATAGTGTTCATGGTGGAAGGAAGGGTGCTATTTCATATGGGGTGCGCAGAGAGACCTCTGATAAGATTAAGATAACATTATTTAAAAGAATGGAAATTCGTTTGTTTTTATATTTCAAAACCTCAAAGAAATGTAAACCACAATCGATAACAACTTTAAGACAAAAATGTTTTTACAGCCTAGGATGTGGCATTGGATATGGTTATTTGCATCGAATACCTACACGCCCATTTGAAGAAGGAAAGAAAATTTCTCTTCCAGGACAAATGACACCTATTACTCCTCTTAAAGATGGATTTACAGAGGTACGATAACTTCACTGCCTGATTATGTCTTATAATTTTCACCAAAACAAGTCAAGTGTGTTGATGTATATGGTGGTGACACTAATTGAGATAGGGCAGATGATGAGTTAAGTATTGATAATGCTATTGAGGTCACTGTATGATATCCAGTTGGAGGGTAGATATATGAGTCTGGGCTATAGGAAAGAGGACAGGGCTGGAGATGCAGATGTAGGAATCATCAGGAAAGAGAGGATAATTTAACCCAGTGGGTGTTGATAAAAACTGTGGAAGGATTGGGTCTGAGTGAGTCAGAGGACTGGAGTCAGAATCTTGAAAATCTGGATGGGCAGAGAAAGTGGATCCAACAAGGGAAGCATAGGAGAAGTCCAAAAGAAAACAAAGCTTCCGGAAAAGGGGCATAGTTAGCCATGTCAGGTACTGCAGAGAAGTCAAGTGAAAGGAGTGAAAAAACATGTCCTGGATGAGCGATTTCGGAGACTTGATAGGGTGCAAATACCAAGTTACAGGAACCAGAGTGAATGATGAGTGTTAAGGTGACGCCAGCTGGCACTTCCTACTTCAGACAACTTGACTAAGAAAGCAAGGAGAGCTGGGTGTGTAGGGGTGACGTGGGGGGAGGGAAGGGGCTATTGCAGGATCACATTGAGGCTTTTTAAGGAATAAGAGATATTTGAGCAGTTTTTAAATGTTGCTTACAAAGACATCACAGGACAGTCAACTCTTGTCTACACAACTAAATAAAAAACCAAATACGAGCTGGGTGCAGTGGCTCATGCCTATAATCCCAGCACTTTGGGAGGCCAAGACAAGAGATCACTTGAAGCCAGGAGTTCAAGACCAGCCTGGGCAATATAGTGAGACCCTGTCTCATTGAAAAAAAAAAGAGGGTTGAATAAAATGATTTCTGGGTGACTAGGAGAGAGGGGAGAGTAGAATCTCTCCTAGTGTGGAAGTAGGTAGAGTAGTGTCTGCGACTGGGAGTAGAAGCCGTGTGTCCAGAGACTGTAAGTGACAGGATAGAGAGATGTTTACAAGTACATGGTCCCTGGCATGTATCAAAATTGGGAAGGAGTGTCTGAGGCGGAAGTGCCAGATGAAACTTTTGACAGCTCGTATATGATCCAAATATGTATCTGTAGGGCAGGTGAGAGCCAATATTTATTTTTCTTTTACATAAACTTAAGTAATTTTCTTTTCTTTTTTTTTTTTTTTTTCTTTTTCTGGAAGGTCCAGCTGTCCTCAGTTAATCCCCCAGCTTTGTCACCACCAGGAACTACAGGGCTTGAACAGAGTCTGTCTGGACTTTCCATTAGCTCAACTCCACCAGCTGTTGGTAATGTTCTCAGTACAGGTGTGCAGAAAAATACATTCTCTTTTCAATCTGCTTTCTTTTAATCAAGTGACAAAATCAATGAAGGCCTCTAGTTCTATTTACTCAACAAGTGTTTGCATATTTCTGAGGCAGTAGGCTCTGGGGCTACAAAAGTGAGCAAAATGCATTCCTTTCTCAGGGGCTCAGTCTCGCTTGGGGGACATGCGCCTGTCTCCCTCTTATTCTTTATTCCTTGTTCTACCTCATGTAGTCCTTTTTGTTTTAGGGTTTTTTTTGACAGCTTTATTGAGATATAATGTACATACCATACACTTTACCAATTTACAGTATACAGTTCAGTGGTTTATAGTAGATTTGCAGAGTTGTACAACCAACACCTCAGTCAATTTTACAATATTTCATTATCCCAGAAGGTCATTCTGTTTTTTCCCCAGCTCTCCAGGTAGGTGTAGGCAACTACTACTAATCTACTTTCCGTCTCTATGGATTTGCCTAATGTGGATATTTCACACATTATGTGTGGTCATTTGTGACTGGCTTCTTTCACTGAGCATGTTTTCAAGGCTTATTCATGTTGTATAACGTAGTAATACTTCATTGCTTTTTATTGCTAAATAATGTTCCATTGTATGGATATACCACATTTTGTTTATCCATTTATCAGTTGAAGGACATTTAGGTTATTTCTACTTTCTGGCTCTTAGGAATAATGCTGCTGTGAACATTTGCATACAAAATTTTATGTGGATATATGTTCTCATTTCTCTTGCTTATATACCTAGGAGTGGAATTACTGGGTCATGATATAGTTCTTAACTTGGTATGCTGGTGGATTTTATTTTTCCCTTTCCGTTTTCTAATCTCCTGTCTTCTTTTTCATTCTTCATCATGCCAAGGTATTTTGCACTCAGTAAATGCTGAATAAGTGAATGAAATGCTGACATGATTTGGTTCAGCTTTTATTCTTAAGCTCTTTTAAATGTTTTCGTTCAAATTTTGCTTATACCCCACTTTGTTCTGGGATGGACCACCAAGATGCAATAGTAAGGTTAACAGCATAGTGTCTGGAGTTGGTTCCTGATGTTTCAATTCTAGCACTTTTCAGAGTATTGGTTTAATTTCCCAAAGATGTGTTCTAGGTGAAATTTAAAATTTCAAACATACACAAAACTGATGGAATAGTATAATGAACCCCCTCCCCCCGCTTTACCAGTTATCAATATGGTGATGTACCTCCCCACGCCTTCTTTGCTGTTTTTTTTTTTTTCTGGATTTATTGATGTATAATTTACATACCATAAAATTAACTCAGTATAAATATACAACTCAATAATTTTTAGGACATTTATGGAGTTGTGCAGTTATCACCACAATCTAGTTTTAGAACATTTTCTAGATGAAGTTAAATATTAATGTCATCAGTATCTAATCATAGGCACAGTTGGAAGGTATCTTAGAGTTTCATTCAGGCAGTGTATGAGTCCTTTTTATGATATTATGATTTCTTGCTTACATTTCATCAAGTAGTCCTCTAGTTTATTCCTGAGTAGACTGACTAAAGGTGGATCGGGGCACTTCCCAAGGCAGCAGCCCTTTCTCTGTCTGAATCACTCTTACTTATTTTAGAGTAAGAGTGTTCCACATATTGTAGGACAGCTCTTCTGATGGTAGGAGATAGCTGACATCCCTCTTCAAGTCCCAGCTTCTCTTTGACATTTTAAATCTTCCCTCATTATTGTAGTTACACTTATATTGTTTTATACGCACATGCACCGAGATCCCTTACTTATTACACTGCAGAGAAATGGCTTGTTGAATATTAAGGACAGAAATGTAAATAAAGCAATAATTACTCAAAAGAACTGACAGAAATTGACATTTTCACTTTTTTTTTTTTTTTTTTGAGACAGAGTCTCACTCTTTTGCCCGGGCTAGAGTGAGTGCCATGGCATCAGCCTAGCTCACAGCAACCTCACCCTCCTGGGCTCAAGCAATCCTTCTGCCTCAGCCTCCCAAGTAGCTGGGATAACAGGCATGCGCCACCATGCCCGGCTAATTTTTTCTATATATTTTTAGCTGTCCAATTAATTTCTTTCTATTTTTGGTAGAGACGGGGTCTCGCTCTTGCTCAGGCTGGTTTCGAACTCCTGAGCTCAAACAATCCGCCCGCCTCAGCCTCCCAGAGTGCTAGGATTACAGGCATGAGCCACCGCGCCTGGCCTACATTTTCACTTTTGAGTAAATCCATTTAAAAAGACTAAATGTTCTGGCATCATAACACATGAGAAACAACTTTTCTTTGGGCATTTATTTTTTCATTTTTACTTTTTATTATATTGCTTGCCAAGTAGTCCAAACAAGTATTTGTAGAGATATAAAAGCATATTTTTAAAACATTTCTTTGTAGATTTGAAAATTTGGGGATTATGAAATTTTTAGAAAACGGATATCCCATTTTGAAATGGCATTGATCAGTACGACCTTTTTGGTACCCCTCACGCTCCCTATTCCACTTCCTTTCTTGATTTTCCTGCAGAGAACATATGACCATTTTACATGCTATACATTTCATTTGTTTGATATCTTTCTCTTTCCCTTTTCCTGTCCCTCATTAGACATAAATTTCCTGAAGGTGATTTCTGTTTTCTTCACACTGTAAAGTGCCTCAGTTCTCAGAACAATGTCTGACATGTAATAGGTGCCCTAAAAACTTGACTGAATGAACACACCAACTATCCATCCAACATCTTTGAGAATCTGATGAAAACAAAGGACCCTTTCCCCAATATTGTTATATGCAGTTTTAGGAGCTTCATGACCCCATGAAACCCATTGTCTGCCCTACATTTAGAATTCTTGACTTTGATTCAGTCAGTTATTTTTTTGAGACTGTGAATGTAGCTACTCTTTAAGAATAAAAAGAAACTCATGTGAAAGACTTAATTAGAAAATAGAGGAAATTTGCTAGCCAATCCAAGCTGCCTTTATTTTCTTAAAACCAAGATTCAAAGACAAAAATACTAAAAAGTTGTAACATTGCTATTGTATGTGACCACTTAACAAAGCACACAATAACTAACAATTTGATATAGAATAGAAAACAGTTTCTGATATCTGAGTGAAATTATGCAGTCTGGGATCCAGTGGAGCATTTGCCAATGCTTCAGCCAGGCCTTTTTTCTTCTTCTTCTTCTTCTTTTTTTTAACTGTTGCATGCCTCTGATTACTGCAGAAAAGCAGATACATGAATAAATAAAAGACTGAAAATGGTTGGTTTATACTTTTAGGCACAATTTTATGCTTGCTACCATATTTAAGCAGATCTCTGTAAGACAAAATCTAGAATATGTGCAGTATTACTATTGTTTTGACATCAGCAAAACCTCCTGCTGGACCAGCTAACATCACTACGAATGGGAATGTGTTAGATAGACTTCAAAGGACTGTCTCAGAACCTAAGGTCAAAAGGAAGTGGAGATTCAGGAATCCAAGTCATTCTCTGCATTTCCAGTGGTCCATGTGCCCTTTTGTCTCTTTCAGGCCGTCTGTGCCATTCTCCTCTTTCACAGACCAGCATTCACGTTTCACAGGGCACATGGCCCCCTGGCAACCCCAGGTTTACATAGCATCTTAGTTCAGGAGCCCAGTAGAGATTGACTAGAATCCTTGTGTCCTATTTCCAAATCTAATCCAACCAGCTTTGATCAGGTACAAACCTCTAGTCCAGTGGCCTTGCTGGGGGTGAGACTGCCCTCTCGGCCCAGGCTCTGATGACAGCCTCTGTTAAGGGCCATGGGCCGAGTCAGTGGATCTGCTGTCAAGGGTGGTATACAGTCAGTGATGCAGCCAGCAGTAGGACCAAACGGAGATCTGACCGTGGGGGTCGGGGTGGGGGCGGGGGTGAAGCTTGCCCTAATCTAGTCTGTTCATTCTTTGTCAACTGAATTTGTTAGAAATAGAAGACTGTGCTTTTATTTTAGGTGTACCAACAGTACCATTATTGCCACCAGTAAACCAGTCCCTCACTTCTGTGCCACCAATGAACCCAGCTACTACATTACCAGGTAAGCAGCCGGGGACTAGAGATGTGGCTAATGATAATAACATTACTAATACTTGTATCTTAAAAACCAATGGAAAAATTGGCAAGTGACATTGTCACAAAAAAATAAATAACTCAGTTTCTAAAAAATGAAAAAAATCTTACACTTATGTGGTGACTTTTATGTCTTTTAATCTCATTTTATCTCTGCAGTAACTTTGTGATAAATGAGAGCAAGTGGCAGTTCTCCTTAGTAGACAAGGAAACAGATGTTAGTTACTAGCTAGTGAGCTGCCGAGCCTAGGGCTCCTTCCACTTGGCCAGCTACCACCCCCACTCCCACAATTCAGCATGAGCCAGGAATAAGGAGTGTGTAAAAGTCCATTCTCTCTGATAGTTGTTCATGCGAACAGACATGTCCTGGAAAAGAGCACTCCTTATTCGAGTCTTCAGTAGCTCTAATGTAAACTTTTGTGTATTTCTCTTAGTAGTCCCAGTGAAGACCAAGTCCCTTTATCCAGCTGATAATCAAATATTATTGCAGTGATCAAATGCGCTTCCATTGTGAAGGCCTTTAATTGTTCGGCTAAAGATGTCATTATACAAGCATATTATGCCATGAACCAAGAGTGTACACACTGAGAACGATGGAGCAAGGGCGGTAAAATGTGAACATGTGGGGATTCTTTTAACTACTTTTGCAACTATAAATCTGCAGTTATTTCAGAATAAAAAATTTAAAAAGAAAGCCAAAGAGACTGTAAACCTCAACCATCAAAAATTCAGTTCCATTCACTACCATATTTACTGAAATAAGTCTTTTCTCCATTCTTGTTCCAGAGTGTTAGGACCATTATTTATTTTAACCATTTAGCCACCTAATCCATCTAATCACTTAGGTATAGAAATATATTTCAGTTAAGTGAGATTTTGTTGTTGTCAGTGTGATTATGATATAAAACTGCCACACATTAGGTGGGGTTCTGGTACTCTCACTTTTGAGAGAGACTCTGTTGTTTTCGATACACAAGGATTTATTTCTTCCCCAGGTAAAAAGATTTACCTTTTGTTCTTTTCTGCCTTCTGTTCAGGTCTGATGCCTTTACCAGCAGGGCTGCCTAACCTCCCCAACCTCCCCAACCTCAGCCTCAACCTCAACCTCCCGACACCACACATCGTGCCAGGGGTTGGCTTACCAGAACTCGTGAATCCGGGTACGTCACAGATCTTACCCTAGGGCACTCTCTCTAATAAAAAGCTTCATTCAGGAAAGCCAGTCCTCTATTTCAGTTTTTTCTAGAAAGGGCGAATTAGTTTAACACATTTCAGCTACTTCAAATAAATATTCATCTTTTTTTTGTTTGCAAAGCTTAAGCAGAAAGAAGAAAGTCTTTGTGATTCTCTTCTGCCTGTCCGCCTCTCCTCCTCCTCCACCTCCTCCTCTCCCTCTCCCCACCCGCTGACAGCTCGAGCCCCGGGAAGGCCAAGTGTAGCAATAAGGTGGAGGGCGTGGTGCTGCCCTGGCTTTGGTGGAGATGTTCAGTTCGCCCAAGGGAGGCGAATGAATTCCCTGGTATTATTTGGGGTAGCTGCCACCAGGGGAGAAGCCGTGGTAGCCCAGGCCCAGAAACTGAGGGCACAAAACTGACATCCCTGCTCAGCCGGCTGGGCTTGTTATTTGATTAATATTCTCTGTTATTAACAGATGTTTTTATAATCAAAACTGAGAAATTTTAGCTGGAGATAGCTACGACAGCAGATATTCCAATTGTCCACACTCAGATTTTCTACACTGGAGGTGAGGCAGCAGCATCCCACAGGTCTGCTCGTACAGTTAATGACTACCCAGATCCCCTTAACCTTTGAGAGCAATGACTTTTCGTAGGGTATCTCGGTAGTTTGGCCCATCAGTGCTGCCAGTGAGTGATCTTACAGCACCTGGTGTACATTGTCACATTTCTATCTAGGTTATAATTGTCCCTTTTGTAACCTGCACCATCTATGTATTCATTCACCTTCTTAGTTTTCAGTGCAAGGGTTTGAAAAACAAAGGAAGTACTAATAAACCCAAACTCCCAGTTACGGTTTAGCACTCCCTCCGTTTTGTCTCCTGGGCCTGTATTCTGACTCCTCTGTCCGCCCCCCCAAATTTGACAGGCTCTAAGAGCAGTAAGGGTTTCACCAGCCCCATGGTCGCCCTGAACCTGTGTTTTACAACCTGCCTTTCCTTTGTTTCTTGAAGTAATATTCTTTGCTACCTTTGGCATTTTAAAATCAGCAGAATAAGCTCATCGAGTGTAATATAAATAGTTGTCAGACATGGGGCTCACCCTAAGCCTGGGTGCCTCTGGGGAGGCTCGTGGAGGGGCTAAAATCCACAGCCCTACATAGGTACGTCTCTTCTTCTTCTTGTCCGGCAAGTGCAACTGTACCCCAGTTTGCAGCCTGCCAGGGGAACGGGAGTCCTCCCGCCCGACAGCCAGTGTAGCTGCAGTGCCTGCCACGTGGGCTGTCCATCCCGACTGGAAGGATGGTTCTTCCCTGAGCTTGTTTCCCAGTGCTGGGCTGAGTCTTATGGAGCCTAGAAGCCCAGGAAGGTGTGTTCCTGGCCAGATGCCACGGCAGGAAATCCTTAACCTTCTCATGGCCTCCAGCAGGAGATAAGCAAAGGTTATGATCTGTGTTGTCTCTCCTCAGCTTCAGTTTCCTTAATGAAATGCAAATAAAAATCATCATTTGACGATGACTACTGCTCTTTTAGTGCTGGGAGGATATGTGATCTTTGCCATTTTTGTCCTAGGTTTGCCACCTCTTTCTTCCTTGCCTCCCCGAAACTTACCTGGCATCGCACCTCTCCCCATGCCATCTGAGTTCCTCCCGTCATTCCCTCTGGCTCGAGAGGGCTCTTCTGCAGCAAGCTCAGCAGAGCTGCTGTCCTCCCTCCCACCCACCGGCAGCCCACCCTCCGACCCTGTCACGACTACTGCAAAGGCGGACGCTGCCTCCTCACTCACTGTGGATGTGATGCCCCCCAGTTCCAAGGCCCCCACCACTGTCGAGGACAGAGTCAGCGACTCCGCTTCAGCCAGCGAGAAGCCTGATCCTACAGCTATGGATGCAAATGCTTCTGTGTCACCTTAACTTTGAACCGTTCTTCGGAAGTGGCGTGGTATATTTATTTAACCACGGGAGCGTGTCTGGAAATGGAAACTATCATTAATTTCATACTAGTTTGTACCGTATCTGTAGGCATCCTGTAAATAATTCTAGGGGGAAAACTAAGCAAGAGGAAATGGGCTTGTATCCTGCCAAGTCGGGTGGAGTTCACAGGCCAGGGAGGGAAATGTCAGAAAGTGCTTGTGTTTTAAACAACCAAAAAGAATTGTGAGGGCGGCTTGCTGCCAGGCCTCCACTGCCGTTCTTGGGGGTGTACATCTTTGGGAAAGGTGGCGGCGGGGCATCTACTGGGTTCCCTGTCCCCCTGCTGCTCCTTCTGTAAGAAAATGACTATTTTATGCCTAGTACTCACATGCAACATTTCTTGTACTTTGTAAATCGTTTGCGAGAATGCAGACCACCTCACCAAATTGTAAAAGGAAAAGATATTTTACTTTTGGTCTCCGTGAGTCACATCTCTATTAAGGTTTACACAAAAATTCCAACTGAAGATGTTTGTTAAAGTTACACAACGTGCACTATTAATTGAACATCTTTTTATTCAGCCTATACACAGATCCTTGTTTTGAGCTCTCAAAATTATTCAGACAACATTTTGTAACTGCTGCTGTTGCTTTATACGTCCACCATAAAATGGCATTTAAAAAGAAATAAAGGAGATGTCTCACAGTTTTAAACCAGAAGGTGGCACTTTGTGGCTATATATAATACTATTGCTATACTAGGAAAGCATAGACACAGCAATAAATGACAGTCATTTCACTTTTTTTCTTGTGTTACATTTAACTTACAGCTCTTCATTGCCATGTGTACTCTTGTTCCTCTCTAGGATGTCACGAATCTTTTAAGTACTTTTTCATTTCTTATGTTTGCTTCCTCCTAAGTTTTCTAAGAGTAAGTTAACCGGAATTGATTTATTGAATGAAATTAAATGTATATAATATCCCTGTTTTTGAAATAAGACGAAAGCGGTTCATCAGTCATTGATGGGACACCAGTACGAACACGCTCATCCCCTGCAGTGAGGGGCATTGCTGAGGTGGCGACACACATGACCCACCTCTGACCACGCTGCTGGAAACTGGTTATCAAGGCTAACCCAGCACAGGGGTGGGAGGCCCAGCGCCAGCCAATGTTTAGGATATGTCCACTTCTGGAGCCAGGTTCGTACTTAAAGCTGAATGATAAAAGAAGGCTTCAGCTCTAATCATAGCTTCTTCTGTTTACACTATAAATATTTCTAGAATATTTCCTCCAGTTAACAATCCAGTTTTTTGAAAAGGATCTTGTAACGGAAAATATTCATAAGCACATTTATTAATAAATATAATTTGTGACTTTCCAGGACAGGAAAAGTTGAGAAAGTTATCTCTAAAAGATGCTCACATTACAAAAGAAATGTTGAGATCCTTTAGTGGAAAGCAAGGGAGTAATTTTTAAGGTTTACAAAATGACTTTTTTTAAAAAACAGCAGTTCCTCCATGCAGTGGTCCTTTTTTTTTTTTTTTTTTGTAAGACACAGTCTTGAACTCCGGGCTTTAAACAGTCCTCCCACCTCAGCCTCTCGAGTAGCTAGTGCAGTGGTTCTTAATTCTTGTGAGGCTGCAGTTCTCATTTGAGAAGGACGACAGCCTCAACTGTCTTCCGGGGCAAATGTCCATAAGCGTGTGTGAAACACCTGAGCCCGAGAGAGGCAGGGAAGCCTCCTAACACTCCCTTGGTGGGCGGACACAGACGTGGCCTAGATTGGCTCATCGGGTCAATAGTCCAGAGGTGGAAAATACTTCGGTATTCTCTGCTTTCTTCAGAAAAACTGGTTTCAGTCTTTATAGACAGTCGTATATCCTATGCCAGGTTCCAGAGACAGGAATGTAAAAGACAGTGTCCCTGACAGTACGCTATTCTCTGTGCCATTGTAGGGGGGCAGGCCAGGGTAAGTGCTGTGGTCATGGAGACCGAGCTGCATGGCCAGCGCAGGAGGTGAGGGGCCCGTAGAGAGGCAGAAGTGCCTTCGAAACCCCCAGTGTCAGTGAAACCCTCAGTGTGCGCCAGGTTCACACGAGAGGCACAGGCAGCGATGGAGAAGGGATTCATTTGGATTAGATTGGTTATCATAAAAATTCTCAAAATAATAGTGGCTAAACATGAAAGTTTATTGTCTCCCACGTCAGATACAGAGGTGGTCGGTCTGAGGCAGGCCTGGCCCAGGGCAGTGTCAGAGACCCTGGCTACGTCTTGTAGCTCTGCTGGGTGTGGTTTCCATTCCCAAGGTCATGGCAGGGTCTCAGATGGTGGCTGAGCCACAGCCATCCCATCCTTGTTCCAGGCAGAAAAAAAGAAGGGCATCCCGCCTTCCTCTGGGGATGCTTTGAAGAAGTTTTGCATAGCACCATGGGTGGCTTACATCCTCTGTCCAGTGAGAGGTCTCATGGCCACGCCCAGCTGAAAGGGGCTGGGAAATGAAGTCTTGATTGCAAGCCGCAATGTGCCCCCTAAATCCCCCATGCCGTCACTGCAGGGCAAGGAGAGTCGCTAGTGAGGGAGAGGAGCAGCCAGCCGGAGCCCACGGGGCAGCCCCACGGTTTGCCTGAGATTCGAGGGAACTGGAAGAGGCACTTCGGGCAAGGGGTGCTGGCGAGAGGGGTGGAGGGTTTCTGAGAGGTGACACTAGCTATGAAGAGTTACTCAGGCAGAGACCATGCAAAGTTAGGAAAAGTCACAGGTGTTGGGAGCGCACAGGGCTGGGTCCCGTGTGCTGGGCTGGGGAGTTTGAGCTCTGGCTTAAACACCGGAGTCGTGCAGACGCCACGGGGAGAAGCCTGGCCCGGCAGCCTGGAGCCCATGGTGCTAACTGCCTTGAGTCTGGGATGATAACTTTACCTTTTCCCTGCTAATTTTTGTTCCTGTTTTATGTTTAGTCCATTAATAAACATGCTTACCTGGGAACAGCTTAGCTTACTTAGCTCATTTCCTGAAAATTCTAAAGACTAAGTAACAGCCTTGTGGCCTCTCCCTCATTCGGGAGGCACCCACTGACGCCCAGAGAAGGCTCTGCCGTGGCCATCCGAGCGTTGCTGTTCAGGACAGGCACAGGTGTGAGGCCTCAGGGCTGCGGGCACTGCAGTTATGCCATGGAAGCCCTGATCCCACTCGTAAGGGACTTACCGCTGAGGTGGCTGCATGGAAGTTCGTGCAGCAAGTGAAGAGTCTCTGATGCACAGAGAGGGGTGTAGAGTCTGGGCAAAGGGAACATTCTCTGGCAACTGAAGAAGGCATAGCTGGGTCTACATTTTAGCAGGTGGAGAAGGGGTTTAGCGCAAGGCATGTCCCTGCAGGCCCAGCCCGTCGAGACGCTGAGGCAGGAGGAGGCTTGGGGCCAGGAGTTAGAGTCCCGCCTGAACTTGGTGAGACCCCACCCCCTCTCTAATTTGAAAAAAAAGGGTTGAGTTCTACCCTAGAGCTCACAGTAGGAAAACCCTAGATGTTATAGCCTCCAACAGTCTGCTGGCTATAGGTGCATTTTATTAGAAAATAAAATACATCTTATTCCAGTGATTTCTTTGTCAAAGGTTTTTTCTGGAGTGACACTATATTTTAAAACAGTTACCTTTCAAGGAAGGCGGGGTCTCCCCACTCTGGCCCGAAGCTGAAGGCCTTCCCTTTTAATTATCTGACCATCCAGCAAGGGTTTCAACCCTGTCTTCACTTAGCATCGCCTCAATTAGAATAATTAGGATTCCTGGGCTCTTGGTGTTTTTTAAAAACTTCCCAGGGGAAGGCGGTGAGAGCCACTGTGTGTAAACACTGGCATTGCTTCCTTTTGGCTGATAATTGAGTCAGATAACTGAGTCCACAACTGGGGGAGGTAATAAGGCCACAGGAAGGTCACTGTCCACGAAGACATTGGGCATTTACTTTGAACACTTAGCAAAGTGCACAGGTTAGAGGAGGGATTCTTTTATCGCTGATATTTTTCGCATTGGTCTAGGAAGAACAGTTTCCAGCATGGCTAACCAAAGTGTTCTGGCGTATCGACCCAACTGATTGATAGAAGAATTAATGGGGAAGTAAGGCCACAGCCAATTATTTGAGCACTAGAACAACAGGCCAGTGGAAGGGCAAAGTGGGACCCACTCCCAGGCTGGCGTCACCCTGGCAGCTGGGGAGAGGGTGAGGTGCTCGCAAAGGTGCAGCCCACTCCTGGGTCTGGGACAGAGTCCCTGCCAAAGAGCAGCAGAGGAGTGAGAAGTGTGGACACCGCCGCTCTCCAGGGAGTTATGTGAACACAGTGGCTCTCTGGTCACTCGTCACCAGTGCAAAGGAAACATGAGAAATTCCACACTGTCCACTGGTGGAGACGGGCCTCAGGGACTTTCAGTGTTATCAGAGTTGAGGTCACACCATATTTTCTGGCAATAAATATAAGCCCACGCTCCAGGAAGGCCACTGGAGCTTGGGATAATGACAGTAGCAAACATTTATTAAGTGCTCTCTCTTCATGGGGTGAGTAAGAGGTGAGGAGACAGAGGCAGCCAGCTGTGTGCAAAGCCCTTTGCAGGACAATGGGCCCAGCGACCAAGAAGTAGCAAACTAGTTCCAACCCAGACATGTTTCCTTTTAATTACCTGTATATATTAAGATGTGAATTAATTGCCAACATCTAAAAAGCAGAAGTTTGTTTCTTATTTTTTCTTAGGGACAGGTTCTCTCTCCCTCTGTCACCCAGGCTGAAGTGCAGTGTCCTGATCACAGCTTACTGCAGCCTTGACCTCCTGGGCTTAAGCAATCCTCCCACCTCAGCCTCCCAAAGCATTGCGATCACAGGTGTGAGCCACCACGCTCGGCCTGCAACAGTTTTCACATAAATGCAGATTTCTGATTTCTTTTGAAAAGCCATCACTAGATCTGGCAACACACCAGTCCCACAGGGAAGTGAGCGCCTCTTTGAGTACGTCCCCCGTTCCCCACAGCCCCGCCCCCACAGGCATCGGCTCCGCTGAGGCTGGGCAGGGGGAGGGTGGCTGGAAACCAAGGCTTCCTTGCTGTCAGGGGACCCAGAGCCCATGGGGATCCAGGATCAGAAACAAGGTCCTTCATGAACTTCATTCTTTGGGATCCAGTGGATCCTGGTGGAACAGGCACTAAAGTTGACAAATCTGAGATTTGAAGCAGTCGTTTAGACCAGTGGTCCCCAACGTATTTGGCACCAGGGACTGGTTTCACGGAAGGCAATTTTTCCATGGGTCTGGGGGTGGGGATGGGGGGGTGTTGCAAGATGATTCAAGCACATTACATTTATTGTGCACTTTATTTCTATTCTTCTTATTATATTGTAATAGATAATGAAATAATTATACAACTCACCATAATGCAGAGTCTATTGCCAGCGCTGATCTGACAGGAGGAGGAGCTCAGGCGGTGATGCGAGCCATGGGGGCTGCTGTAAATACAGATGAAACTCACCTGCCGCTCACCTCCTGCTGCGCCACCGGTTCCTAATAGGCAAATTCTCTGAGGGAGAAAATACGTCCCTGAACAATGACTGGGACAGTGACAGGAATTTTAGTTTTGCCAGCCTTTTCTCCTGAAGCCATATTGTGGGTCCCCAAACCCATTACTTATTTACCTTACAACTCCATTGAAATTTATCATCAATTCTCTTTTCTGGGGACCAAAGAGTTGATAGTAAGAGCTCATGAATCCCTGAATAACTTTCTTGCCCTCCACTCTCCTCTGCCTCACTTCCTGGTGAGAGGCCCGTGTTTGCCCAGCTCTGGCCAGGCTAGCCTGGTTTGAGACTGGCACTAAGTCTGCCCCAGTTGGGCACAGTGGCTCAAGCTTATAATCCCAGCAACTCCGAAGGCTTGAGGCCAGAGGATAACTTCAGCCCAGGAGTTTGAGGTCAACCTGCAACATAGCAAGACCTCATCTCTACCAAAAATAAAAATTGAAATTAGCCAGGCATGATGGTGTGCGCCTGTAGTCCTATCTACTCAGAAGGCTGAGGTGGGAGGATCCCTTAAGCCCAGGAGTTTGAAGTTACAGTGAGCTGGGATTGTGCCACTGTGCGACTACACTCCAGCCTGGGTGACAGAGCCAGACCCCATTTCTGTATTTTAAAAAAGAAGTCTGCCAAGGTTGGGACAAACATCTTCAAGAAGTACTTGCATTATAGAGGCTGGAGGTAAGGTTACTGGAACTTAATTCTTATACATTTGTGTATTGCCAGAATTTTTAAAAACACATTTGAATTACTTTTTAATCAGCAAAAGCAATAGGATTTTTCCAGGAAGCCTTATTCCATCTGGGTCTTCTGAAGCCTTTGACTTCAGTCAGTCCTGGACTGCCCATCCCGGGGTGGGGGTGGCGGCCATCGCCCCAGCAGCATTTCAAACGCCCAGGTTATGACTGGTCATGTAAAGGGGGAGCAGCTACTGAGAAGTCCCTAACGCTGGTCCTAGATTAGAATTACCAGTGAAGTGTCCCTTAATAGACTTGCACTATGACTGATTTGTAATGTTATGTTTGTTAGTTTGGCCAGAAATGTTCCTGTGCAGTTCAGACAGCTCTGCCAAGAGGACAGCCCAGAGACATGGTGGCAAGAGTCCACGTTGTACCTCGGCATCGTTTTGGCCTGTATAGCTCCAGAAATAAGGTTAGCTGTCAGGTACATGAAGTATACGTGGTTCCAACATTGACTCCTTTGAGATCATCGGCCAAACATCTGGTGTGCTGCTTGGCAGTGAGGGACAGAAATACTAGAGCAAACATCTGTCTTGTCCGGGAGCTGAATAAAAGCAAGAAGAAACAGGCTCCTGTTGCATGAGTCCAGGAGCTCAGAGCTCATTCTGATTTTAATGAACGAGGCATTTATCCATTTTGGTCGTTGCCAAGGATTTTTCTTTTCCCAGAATGACCAGAAATAAAAAGGGCATGAAACTTAAGAGGCAATGAAATTCATTTTTTCCAAATTCAGACGTCTGTGTTGAAAAAAAATAGTTGCATTGGATAAGGCTAAAGTAGTTTCCTTTACAAAGAAACTTTAGTGAGAAAAAGGAATCAATTTAAGGAGAAGCATGGGGCTGACAGCAGGCGCCAGGCACCGCGGGGGCGAGTTTTCCCATCCACTGCGTCGGGCATGCCAGCAAGCAGGTGCGCACTGGTTTCTCAGACGGAGGGCCCCGGTTCACACAGCGGGCAAGCCTTGGGGTAGGAGCTGAATCTAGGTAGGTGTGTCCGGTCCCAGCCTCAGTCTGTCTCCACACGGCGGTGCCACTGCTCCCTGTAGTTTTTTTTGGAACATCCACCTTTGTCCAGGGCCTCGCGTCCTACCGCTGCCCACGTGGAGTGGGGTCAGGGCCAAGGAGGGCTCACCAGCGCGGCCCGCAGTGCGCGTCGTCGGCCACCAGGTGGCGCCGCGAGCCCGGGAAAGCCGCGCCCCGTCGGATGACGCGGGGTCTCCAGGCCGGGCTCGCAGGGCCCCTGGGCGGGGCCGGGGCGTCGCGGGAGCAGCCCCGAAGGTGGGGGCGCTTTGTGTTCTTTGGAAGAGCGCTCTGGGTTCCAGCCTTTCCACTCTAGACCTAGTGTGGATGGGCGGGGCATGCAGAAGAGCCTGGGTACATTCACCAAAAGGAGTCCCTTTCCGATAACATTTTAAAGCAAATCTATCAGCCTGAGGACGGTTAAAGCTGAAAGCCCCTTCAGAGGGCTGTGATACCCTGTCAGGTCTGAGGACCTCGTGGGGGCGGTGCAGGGGCCGCCTCCCCCAGCTCCGCGACGCCCCCTCCCCAGGGGAGGACCTGGCCGGGAGCGCCACCCTCCCTGCTGTTTCCACGCCTCTCCCGGATGCGGAAAATCGCCGCCTCACAGGGAGGCCCAAGGGCACCAAAGTGGGGCAGCTGGGTTGGGACCCAGGTGTCTCTGGAGCCAAAGGCTTCCACGACCCCGCCTGTACACCAGCCATTTCTATCTAGTGCGAGGAGTGTAGGGACAGAATGGCCCAGAAGCAGGGTAACTTCCAGCTGGGAGGTCAGGGGAGGCGCTCGTGGGGAGCCAGTATCAGGGCTGTGCAGGAAGGACAGAGGTTCTCTTAGGTGGCAGAGTGGAAGAGCACTGCAGGCGAAGGGAGCAGCACGTGCAGAGACACGCAGTGCTTGTGGAACGACAGACACATCGTTCCGGTGGCTGGAGCGTGAAGGGTGAAGTCTGGAGTGGCATCTGCTGCAAATGGAGGAGGAGGTGGGGCCAGATCGTACAAGGCCTTGAATGCTAAGGAACTTAGTACTGCCCTGGGGAGTTGAAAAAGGGGTTTTTGTTTTGGGCAGGGGAGTACTCAGGGAGCTTGCCCTTTAAAGATGAGTTGTCCGAAAAACCTCCCTTTTAGCAAGCAGAAGCCTGTGCAAATAGCATATCATGTGCAGCAGAGATTCAAAAACCAGACGAAGGTGGAGCTACTGGCAGCTTCCCTCGGAGCAGAAGGGAAAAGGCAGGGCATCCTTGAGGAGGGCGGTAGTAGCCACCCCGGAGCTGGGTGGCGTGGGAAGAACCTCGGGAGTCCACCTTATCCTTCCAAAACTTAGCCGGGAGCAGTGCTTCAATCCACACTTCCTCCCCCGGCCTCCAACACCCTGCGCTGGATGTGGCTGAGGGAGCAACTTAAATTCCCCGGTCATTGAGAGGTGTGGGAAGAGCCCAGCGCTGGTTGGGGTGGGACCACGTCCTCTTCTCCAGCTCCTCGCTGGCCAAGAGGACCCTTTCAACCTCAGCTCAGAGAAGCAACCATGGACCAGTGCTTCTCAGCCCTGCTTGCTTTTAAAAAGTACTGATGCCTACGGATCAGGGAAAGCAGATAGGGGACCCTGGAGGCCCTCTCTCTCAGTTCCTTCATTTTATAGGTGAAAAAAGTGAGATCCAGAAAGGGTAAATGACTCTCCATCGGGCACACAGCTGTGGGTGGGAGAGCCGGGCCTAGTCCCCCAGAGGGCTGGGAGCCGCCATGCATGTGCGCTGCGCCGCCCAGACCTGCGCCTGTTGGGGGCGGAGCGCGGCAGAGGGAGGCCGGACGCTGCGCTGCACCGGGAGCGCTGCACGCAGGAGGTAAGCGCGAGGTCCTGCTCCCAGCACTTGGAAGGGACGCACTTTATTTTTATTAGAATTTAAAATGCCAGTGCTTTTCTTTTTTCAGCAGCAAGAGTGTAGTCATCAGGACTCTTGGTCGAGGCGAGAACCCAAGTTGATCCAGCCTAGTCAAGTGGTGGACGTCTAATGGCAGGCTTCTGGGGGCGCTTCCACCGTGGGAGGGGGCCTCACGCCTGGGCTTCAGCCGTCTTCCTGGGTGCGGGGCACCTTTCTGCCCCTGCAGACTGACAGAGGAGCAGATGCACAGTGGACCAGTCAGGTGAGAAAGGGCCACCATGTGACCTTTGAGGACGGGAGACCGCCTCAGGGATTACACCCATCTGTCATCACCGCTTGGTGGCAGGGACCATGTCTGGCTCAAAGATCTCTCCAGCACCAAGCACACCCCTGGCTCACACAGGCACTTAACATCTGCTGAATGAAGGGACATGAGGTGAATGTAGTTCATGGGTGAATGCTAGGTTAGGGTACGAGGGTAGCAGTGTCTGGTGCCTGGTGGGCGCTCACTGGAGTTCCCTGCCCCCACTGGGGCCATGTCCCACTCTAGACCCTGGACCCTCCACAGGGACTTGAGGGGGAGAGGCATGTCCTCCTGGGGGAAGTCACAGAATCGGCACGGCAGGAGGCAGGAGCGCGAGGGGTGGGTTAGACGTTTCAACCGCATTCCCCCAGCTCCCCCCGGAAGCGGGCTGTCTCTGGCGCTGTGCTGCTCACCGACCAAGTGCTGCTGCAGGCAAGCGCTGCTCTGCAAGCGCTTCTCATTCTTCAGTTCGCCATCCACTGAGGGCATAAAAGTTGTTTTAAAAATAGAATTTGATCTTTGATGAATAGCGGGCTCCAATTTGCACTCTGACTGCATTTACAGACTTCACTCACAACCAGAGAGCACTATTTGTATTTTTCCCCAAGTAGGTCTTGGATCCACAGTGTTTAAGCAAAAACCTCCCCAGATTTCTCAATATAATTTACAGTTGATTTTCTGTTAAGAAAATTAAGTATCTCATTAAATAACCTTATAAATCCCAAAGAGCTGTATCAAACATGATCTGTGGAAGTCAAGTGTAACTTCTTTCTTAGATATTGCATCATAAATTGATTGAGGAGTGTGCCCTGCCATTACTTTGGTCACTGAATAGTTTCTGAATAGTGTTTTGGAGATTGTAATCTCTCAAACACAAGAAAATTATAAGAAAATGATAACTTTGACATTTTGAAACTTCTGGGTACTCATTTTGTTACCTTTATTTTAAAAAAAAAATGATGCTGATGAATTATAGAATTCATGATGTCTAACCCAATTGAGTTTTGGAGTCAGCCAGGACTGAGTTAAACCCCAGCTCTGCTGCTTCACTTTTTGAGCAAACAACTTAATCTCTGTAAAAGCACCGCCCCCTTTTTCTGCCTACAAAATGGGCATAATGGTAGGGTTGTGGGGGATTCAAGAAAATGTAGATTACAGTGCCTGGTGTACTGTAAGTGTTCAACAAATTGTTCTTATTATTTTTTCCGTAGATAAACACAAACCCCAGCTCAAGTGAAATGTTTTTTGTTTTCTCCATCTTTTTTTTAAACACAGTCTCGCTCTGTCCCAGGCTAGAGCGCAGTGTTGCCATCATAGCCCCTGCAACCTCAAACTCCTGGGCTCAAGCAATCCTGTTGCTTCGGCATCGTCCCAAGTAGCTGGGACTACAGGCTTGCCACCACCCCCAGCTAATTTTTTCTATTTTTTTTGGAGCCGAGGTCTCACTCTTGCTCAGGCTGATCTTGAACTCCTAAACTCAAGCCATCCTCCGGCCTCAGCCTGCCAGAGTGCTAGGATTACAGGCATGAGCCACTGTGCCCCAAGTTGATTTCTCCATCTTTGAAATTCAAAGCCAAAGTCCATGGTAGAGTTATGGGAGAAGAGAACCTCAAATAGTTAACTGGATCTAAAATAATTATCTTGGTGTTTTTCCTAGCATCTTTTTGACTTAAAAACGTCAATCTAAAATACTCTATTTTTCTTGAATATCTACCCAATAAGCCAAGCAGAGTAAATTTCCAAGTAGAGGCACGGTGTTGAGCTGGACGGAGACTGGGTGACGGTTTGGGTTTGCTCTTCTTCTGAGCGATGGTCCCCAGGGGGTTCCATCCAGAGCATGGGGGTCTGTTACTAAGGTGGAGCTGAAAGACTCCAGGGATTCCTTTGGAGTAGAGGTTTTCAGCTGAGCTCTTTAGGCTGCCACCCCATGCAGCATCCAAAATCTGGCAAAAGTTATAAACCACAAAGCAGCTATGTGTTTGTGGAGACATCCTTTAAAAAGTACAAGCAGCTTACAGGTAAAACTGGGTTGTTTTGTCATGCAAATTCCTGAGGGTGACAGAAATATAGTACCTCCTGTGCAGCTGATTTGAGGTAATATGACTCAACTCTAGCAAAGAATGACATGGGCTATGACGTGTCTTAAGAACCAAAGTGCCTCCCCCTTACCTCTCCTCCTCTCCTGTGACCACAGACTGACGTGGACGGAACGTGAGAGCAAGCACCCTGGATGCCCCGGACACCACAGGGAGGGGAGCTGTCTTGCAGTTACCCAGCCCCGTTTGGATTTTGCATGACTGAGAAAAAGGCCTTTCTTTTCGGGGTTGATTTGTTACCATAGTTTATCCTATCCTATTTATTACACCATTCCACACTTAGATGGGGAAAAAACCCACAAAGATTTCCTATTTCTTGGAAAAAAACGACGAAACAACAGAAACCCTTAGCCTTTCATAATACAGTCTGGGCTAGGCGCCTGGGAAAGTTACATGGAGAGAATTTGGATGCTCAGCTTTCTATAAATTTTAGTAAATGGTATTTACAAAAATTTATTGAACAACTTACATATGATCAGTTCTATAGGAAAAGGCTAAAAGACACACAGAATAGCAATTTTAACCTATTATATTTCTTGTAGAGATGAGGATCAGGCTTAAACTTTTAATTTTGTGGTAATGGCAAATTACTACAGCTATCAATGTTTCCATCATGATTTTATCCAACTCTATGACCCAGGGAAGGTCCCAGTGCCAAGTGTGAAACAGAGGAAAAAGAGCTCTCTGAAATGTTCATGTTGCAAGTTCAAAACGCGTCACTTTGTTGCCACTCCGATCTATCTTGCTGTGCCAGCCCCCTCCATAAATGGAGCAATGCTATTCCTTCTCACTCCTGTGGCATTGAGAACTCTCCTAGGGTGATTCTGTATATTTTCCGTATTTTTGTTTCTGAATATGGCTTATTCCAGAGATACGGGGAGGAGTTAAATTTATATAATGAATTTTCCCATGGAGCATGAAACTTGGCTTAAGCAATTTCCATGGTCATTATTAGTAGAATGACCATCTTCCACACCCACAACTGGAAAGTCTATTACTTTTTCTAAGTCTTCTTCACAAATAAGCCAAGTTATTATTAATATTAAAGGTTACTATTTTATTGTATAATTTTAAAAAATCTGCAAAGTATAAAAGAAACACCTTAAATGGCACTTTAAGCATTACTCTATTCCCTTAAAGGTTATTTCAATCTTAAAGAAACTACAAAGCAGATATACTTTTGGTCAGGTGTAAGGATAAGTATGTTTGAATACCAAAATGCTATTGATGTAAGACTAAAATAATAAAAAACCTGCCCATGATGTTGAAGTATAAAGCTTCTCATCATACCCATACCAACTTGGTTACTATATGGCTAATTCTGCATCTAGATAATGCATGATCTCATAATGCCCTGGTCATTCTTCCAAGCTCAATTTAAAAAAACCTTTTACTAAAATCTATGCATGTATATGTTCTATGCCTCTGGGAAGGAAGCTCACAGGAATTAAACTTATAAAAATATTCCTACTGAAGTTAAAATTCATTGTCAAAGTGAAACATTAATAAATTTTCTGTTACATTAGTCCAGAAACTACCATGGTGTTATGTAATACAGTGCTGTAAACATAAGCAATCTAGAGATCCAAATAGCATCCCTAAAGAAAAATGGGCAGAGATCTGGAAACAGATCAGTTAGGTCTTCAGCCCACAACAGCCACGTGCCTCCGGGATGGATGTGCAAATTCCCACAATAGCTGCACACACTGTAGGGGGAAAGGGAGGCATTCATGGAGCCTGCTATACGTCACAGTGACAGGCAGGGCTCACACTGAGCAGTTCCACACAGGCCAAAAACAGTAATGCTTCCAAACCCAGGTGGTAGGTGGCTGCTTCCTGGAGTCTCCTGAGCAACCCCTTCCCACAGCTCCTACCCATTCCTCAGAACCAGCCCCCGCCAGCCCCTACACACACAATGACCCTGCATCGGGGCCAACTGAACCTATCTTCTTTTGCGCTGTGGCACTTGTTCTGTTTGATCAGAGCCCAGGCCACATCCACTGAAACACTTCTGAATCCCACTCTTGGTGCTGGAGGCATGTGAGGCAGGTACTATTAGAAACAGTTTACAGCTGAGGAAAATAAGCCTCAGAAAGATTAGTGATTTCCCTAAGGTCATAGACCATTAAGTAACAAAGCTGGGAGGCAAAGCTAGGTCTGACTTCCAAACCCAGGCTATCTCCACTTTTCATCCTTCTCCTTAAAAAGTTATGACTTTGGTCATTAGCAGACAGAGGGTGATGTTCTAGGAAGCAATATAACATAAGATCATTTGAAACACCCAAAATACAACTAAAATTAAGAACAAATTATCCATGCTCATTTTTTGGATCCAGTAATTTTAGTATCCAAGTTTTATGTCTGTCATTTTCTAGAAATGAGACCTTAGTATCTCCATGACATACCACATATTCAATTAAGAACAGGTGGGATATTGGTATATGGTTTATACGAACAGCCTGAGGTCCTTCAGACTAAAATGGATCATAAACTTAAAAAAAAAATTAAACTTAATTACATACGGACATTTAAAAATCCAAGTTAGTCACTTGTGCAGTCTGGATTACTCATTCGTGATCTTGGCAGAGAGCCATATATGGATAATTTTATCAGTCTTAAGAGGACTCTTGAGAGACAAATTCGGGGGCCATATATTGATAACTAGTGAAGTTTCTACAAAGCTCCAAGGCTTCCTTTCGAAGAATTTGACTTGCTAGAGTCAGCTTTACAATTTTTTTTTTTCATTAGAGACCAACTGGTACCACTGGTGGGAGAGGAGCCAGAATATACCTTCTGTGCTCAGGACAGTGGGCTGAGGAGGTAGGTGAGCTGATGTCTGTAAATTAGGCACTATGAGTTAGCTCATTGATGGACCTGATCCTTGACTTAAAAGGAGAAGGAAAAACAGATGTGAAAACAGAAAAAGGCTTTCGAGTCACTCTCCATCTTACTTACAATGAGTCTGGGGCAGAGCCCCACTCTCAAATGACAGTCACCAAGGCTTGGCTCAGATGGCATTCCTGATCTAATACTTGAAGAATTCTTCAGATTTGTTCTTTTAAGGTGATAATCATGTTTGTAGCTATATGGCTCTGTCAGCTTTCAGGAGTCATGATGATTTAACTCACTAAACCATGTTTATAATAAACCAAGATGTTAATTAACATGGTCTCAAAAGATAATAGAGCCAAAAGCTGCCAGAGTGACTCTGAAATTACTTAGCAATGGGTACCAATTTCCCATGTAAGCGTACAAGTAAATTATTCCATTTGGATTAATTAGGCATTTTGGACATGCTGGGTTACTGGCATTTTATTCAAAATCTATAATATTTCTTTAGAAAAACTCTGGCAGACAGACATAGATCTGTCTGATACATCTCCTATGCATCTTTGATTCTAAAATGGTGACCTAAACCCAGGTCAAGGAAGCATATGGTTTATTTACCTCTTTTCTGTATTCTGACACTAGCAGTAACTCATTCATTTGAAAATAATATGGTGAAGCAGTGATCTAGGTCTATATTACTTATTCAACCTCATGTTAGATTTCGACGTCTGCTTCATGCCTCACCAAAATTTTAAACAAAACTGGGCATTTTCATTTAATTCAGGACTTTAAATAAAGTTACTTTATAAACATAGTACTTTATGATTCATAAAGATGAAAACTCCAATAACAAAACCAAAAAGTTGTGGGCACCACCTAAAGCACTCAATCAGTGCTAACATTTCATTACTATGTCAGTATTTTTTATAGGATTTTTTTTTTTTTTTAGGCAGAGTCTTGCTCTGTCACCCTGGCTAGAGTGCAGTAGCATCATCATAGTTCACTGCAACCTCAAACTCCTGGGCTCAAGCCTCCCAAGTAGCTGGGACTAAAGGCATGTGCCACCACGCCCAGCTAATTTTTTCTACTTTTAGTAGAGACCGGGTCTCACTCTTGCTCTGGCTGGTCTAGAACTGACCTCAAGCCTTCCTCCTGACTCGGCCTCCCAGAGTGCTAGGATTACAAGTGTGAGCCACCACACCCGGCCAGATTTCTATCCTAATCTACAGAGGAAAAGGTATAGCCCTTAAGCCACTCCTGATAGCACCAAGTGATACTTACCCAGGATTAGCCTTGATAATGGTTATTAGATTTAACTTAACAGCTTGAAAACATTTTATTTTTGTCTTGAAGTATACTTAAAGAATTTATTCAGCTGATTTTTAAGTAAAAGAACTAAGTTAGTTTATATCCTAAATCTTGAAAGCTCCCTTTGAATATAATTTTCACAGTCTTTACATTTTAAGTCATTGTTTATTACTGTTTTGGCTACAATCTCTACAATTTCAGCAGCATCTTAAAGAGACAATGTGTCTATGTACAATGAAAAAACAAAATGGCTTGGAACATCAGAAATAAGAGCCACAGTTTAACTGTACAACATTAAGGAGAATCTGTGGTAAGTATAGCCTCCATTTTCTGCAACATGGACAACTTACATGTAAGTATCAACATTATGAATGTGACAATAAAGAAAAAATTCTTACAGGAGTAAAATACAGCATCCTGAAAAATATTGGTTTCTACCATACAAGGCAGTTTAGAAAATGTTCACATTTTAACAAATCTGTACAAACCACAAGAAACTTGTTTATGGGACCATCACCCCACCTTGCTGATAAGAACCTTCTAGAAATGTACAATAACCATGAACAATTTATAAATCTAGTATCTATGTGCTCCACAGCCCTAGAACCCAAGAAACAGATTTAAAGAACTCAATATGTCCACTCTGGACCATTTTTACATGCCTGATTGTTAGTGAATGCCTGCTTTTAATCTCTCTCTATAAAGTACAGTCAACTTGCACCTTCAAGGTCATTCGATTTTTTAGCAAAGAAGCAACATCGTTTAGCAGCAATTAAAGCGCCTTCAAGAAGACTTAAAAAAAATACAATATCCAATTAGAAAAGCCATATTTTTAAACATTTGTACAAGAATAAGCTGCTGAAACTTAGTAAATGAAATATATGACATCTGTACAACAATTTACAATAGCGCTAGAAGGGAATTTATCATTATCCTGCATAGAACTGGTCTGCATTTGGTTACATACTGTCACTTGTTTTGATGAACAAGGCCTGGTAACAAAAGAAAAATATCTGTTAACGATTCTAACATATTAAAAACACTGGCAATATTACAATTTAGTGAATTCAACTGATTTCAAAACAAGCAGCCCATTTTGTCAAAGGTGTAAAGTATCTAGAAATAATAGCTCTCCCTTTAATATAACCAGTGAGAAAAACGGACATGTGATTTCGAGGTACAACTTGGTAAAAGCCAGAATAGGCAAATGACAAAGCCTAACTTTGTCCAAAGATTCTAACTCTCACATTCTATTACTATAAAACACAACTGTCACTGTCATTCAGTTCTTACTTTGGTTTCAGCAGATTAACTGCCAAATGCTGAAGAATGTATCCAGGCACTGTAGTTCTTGTGTTAGAAATATGTCTCATATTTTTTCCATGTGTTTTTAAATAATGAAAAACTACCCTTCATATTAGAACTCTCTAGTAACAACCAAATGTATTTAAGTATTATAAACGTTATTTACAGTGTTCCCCCAAATAAACAAAAAAATTTTTTCTTCGATCTTAACATGGTATTCCTGTTTCTGTGCAACAGGCAGTCATCCTTCACTGCTCAAGGTTATAGTCAGAAGTGTACATTTACTCGTTGTCCATGATCCACTCTCATACAAATGACACTACGAAGAACTACAGTTCACAAACAGTTCTTAACCATGTCCTGTGTAAAAAAAGAAAACAAAAAACACTCAAATGCTCTCAAACTCAAGTGTGCATCTGGAAGCAATTCAAAGATATTATGCCAATCTTGGAGGCAAGTCAGTAAGTAATTATGCTTGAAGAAGGGGGTGTAGGGGATGCTGTCAGCCCAGCCAGGTGTAAGTTCCCTGAAGAATTTGATCTTCTCATGTGTGGGAGAAGGTATGGGTCACTTGCCAGTTGGTGCACATCAAACCGATCTTCTTTTCGGTATGCCAAACAGCGTCTTATAAAGGCCTTAAAAAAAAAAAAGACAGACAATGAACACTATCTAGGTGGTGGGCACACGTACAACCCTGACTCAAGCATAATGAAATCGATACATGTAACCAAAAACATTTGTACCCCCATAATATTTCAAAATTTAAAAAAAGGAAGAAAGAAAAAGTCAGCAATTAAAATGATCTTTTTGTCTTCTAAACATCAATCAACTGACTCCTACAGAAGGATGGGCACACTTAAGACAATAAGCAGATATCATCTGATTGGAAGTTCAAACTTTAAAAATATAAATTTTCTCTGGCAATAAAATTCTCACTCCAAATTCTACTCTCTTCTATTCTCTCTAGCCCCTAGTGGTTTACCATATAGTCTAAATTTTTATTGCTACTATTTAATTTACTGCTGGACAGCTGCATTTCTTACAAAATTCTGAAGAGTTCTTTTTCTAGCATTTTCTTCTGCTAAACAATTGTCCCATCCCCATCCCATTTTGTTACCACTTCAGTCTGGTCAAAGGGTAAGAGGCCATTTTTAGCCATTATATTTTTCCCACAGAGCATAAAGACTTTTGTTACATGAAGAGAACACTGAAGTGACACTTCCATTAGGGTTTTGTTTCCTAGGTTAATCCTGTACATCATTACACTTTTGAAAAAGCTAAATAACAGAATATGCCACTTTTTTTCTCAAACTAGTTTTACATAGCCTTTCCCCGAGAATACCCTTTTACAAAAAATCTTTACTGAGGTATATAACACATTTTAAAAAAAGCACACAAATCGTAAGTGCACCTCACAGAGTAAATACATCTATGTAACTGGGCAAACAGATCAAGAAAAAGAACCCCCTAAGCCTCCTCATGCCCTCTTCTTCCAGGCACTAACTCTGTCCCCAACTGAACCTGGGTACCCTCTATCCTAACTTCTAACACCATAGTTGAGTTTTGCTTATTCTGAATTTTATGTTCATAAAGTTATAGATAGATTATGTTCTCCTTTGCCTGGCTTCTTTTGCTCAATATTTTATTTGTGAGGTTCATCCATTTTTTTGCAACACATATTCTCAAAGGATAACTGATAATTGTCTCCCTTTCTTATTGCTGACACTAGAAGTAACATTAACTTGTCTTGAAATTCCTGACACATAAATTCATAAATTAAACCATATGCAGGAAAAAACTACAACTAAGTTACACATTGTTAAATAGAAGTTTAATCATGTTAAGAAGTAACTATTTTGCACCTTCTTTGCTTTGAAATTCATTAGAAGTAATTTTTTCTCTAAAAACATTTAGCTATTCTTATCGTTTTACCACAGTTATAGCTTACTATTTATCCAGAGTATATCTGATCCCTTAGAGGTCTTACCTTTTTTACTCTTTAATAAAAAACCAAACCAAAACAAAAAAACCTCTCAGTTCAAGACCAGCCTGAGCAAGAATTAGACCCCATCTCTACAAAAAAATAGAAAAATTAGCCGGATGTTATGGCATGCGCTTGTAGTCTCAGCTATTCAGGAGACTGAGGCAGGTGGACTGCTTGAGCCCAGGAGTTTGAGGTTGCAATGAGCTGTGATCACATCACTGCTCACTAGCCAGGGTGACAGAGCAAGACTCTATCTCAAAAAACAAAACAAAAACAAAGTAACTCTCAGAGACTTTGAAAATGATTAAGATAGAGGAAAAAAAAAATCAAGAGTAACTGATGTGTTCAAATCAGAGTTTGAGGGCAAGAGAGGTTAAGAGGTCTGCAACAAGTAAAAGTACTTAAGTTGCCCACACCGGATCAGGGAAAAGTACAATGGTGTATTCTGTAAGGACAAGAGGTTAAAACAAATGAACAAACATGTGGAATCCTCTTTCCCCTAACCCTTCCTAAATTCCAGATACCAAAAAAAGTGATTATGGCACCTATAAAGAGCCTAAGGATGGAACTAGAGACGGTTAAATGGGACTCCTCTTCGGCATACTCCACTTACTCCTGGCCATTTTTGTCAGTATTAAAAAAATAAATAGGCCAGGCATGGCGGCTCATGCCTGTAATCCTAGCACTCTGGCAAGCCGAGGTGGGAGGATCACTTGAGCTCAGGAGTTGGAGACCAGCCTGAGCAAGAGTGAGACTCCTTTTCTACTAAAAATAGAAAAATTAGCCTGGCATGGTGGTGTGCACCAGTAGTTCCACCTACTCAGGAGGCTGAGGTAGGAGGATCGCTTGAGCCCAGGAGTTTGAGGTTGTTGTGAGCTAGGCTGACATCACTGGCACTCTAACCTGGTTGATGGAGTGAGACTCTGTCTCCAAAAAAAAAAAAGGATCTTCCTCTTATTAATTTAGTTTCTGTCCTCACTTGTAGACAAAAAGGGAAGAACAAAAGATTTAAATACTAGCACTGCTAAGATCTTTTTAAAGGAGTCATATTTACCATATGAAAATAATTCATTATGCTTTAAAATAAGAATATTACATTTATTTTTTTAACTGTCAAAATCTTCTAACTATCATTCAAATTACTTGCAAGAAAACAATAAAGATGCAAGGGACAAAAGGGAATGTTAGACAGTTCTAGTAAACATTCTTAGGAGATTAGCTACACAAAACCCAGCACATTTTCAATTATGAAGAATATCATGACTTCAAACATCTAGCAGTACTTATCTAAACTATATAATACTAGTAGAATATAGGAACTATATAGTGACTGTTATGAATTATTATGGCCTGGATTATTTGCACCAGGAAAAACAGGAGCTTCATGGGTTTGTCTTATGAATTTCACAAGGTTTAAAAAAGAGAAGACTCCCAAGAGGAAGTCACAGAGAAAGGAGCTTTGTGACGAGTGTGACAGAGGAGGAATAAAAATACATTTATCAAAGGCCAATAGAATGAAGGTGGGAAGACACATAATAAGCAACACAAAAGTTTTGTTCTAATTAGAAATAGCTATTTCCTGTAATTTTATTATATAAACATGTGGATTAGAATTGGATTATTGGATGTATATGGATTATATTGGATTAGCTCTCAGGAGCTAGTGCAAAGCAGCACAGAGGTCAAGGATGTGGATTTTGTAGTTTGGCAGGAATGGACACTTGTGAGCTATAGCTCTGCTACCTACTAGCTGGTATGGTTCTAAACAAGGTACCTGTGCTGTGACTTGGCTGGTTTCCTACTTTATAAAATGTAAGTAACAAAAGTACCCACACCTGATAAGGTTATTAGAAGATAATATATATAAAAGTGCTAAATAAATAGTTAAGTAGTTATTATTATTACTTTCGTTATTTCTTAAATAACATGAAGGTAATGATGGGCCCAGATCTTATGATTTTCCCCAATTTTCAAAGCAAGCTGATGAACACAATTAATCAACCACCACCATATTTGGATGTTTAAAAGATGAAAACTCTCACAACCAGAGGCTGATGCAGCTCCTTTTTCCAGAACAAATCACCAGTCCCTGCAAGACAGCGCCTTTGCAGTACTGATTCCTGTGACTTTACTTACTGGTATTCACTGTGCTGTAAAGTACAACTGATGAAAGAAAAGTTACTTCACAAAACTTATTTACATAAATTTAATACCTTGGCTTCACTGCTTACAACTGGTTTTACAGGGAACTGGACTTCTGTGGCTTTTAATATTGTATTTTCTTGAAGAATGTCTTGTTGAGATTGATTGTGACCAAATGGCTAAAAAACAAAAAGTTGAGACATTTATCTCACAAAATATTTAAAAAGAGAGCATTAATAAATCCCCTAAACCCAAAATACAAATGATTTATGTTCTAAAATCTTGTCCTCAATTATTTGGAAGTTAAGATGCATTCTCATAGAAAGGAGATTATAATTGATAGCACGCCAAGAAAACCCATCTGATCAATCTTCAACATAGATTAAACACTGTAAGAAACAGAAGAAAATAATGCCATTGCAGTATAATTAGGATAAAATAAAAACATAAAAGATGTAAAACTTTATTCTAAATGTACAAAAAATGAAGTCTGATTAGAGAAGAGATGAAGAAACAATGAGAATGTCTGTGAAAATTCCAAAGAATAAAATATTTGTGTATGATACACTATCTTAAGGAGCTCTGGATTTGGAGTTAGGAGATGTGGGTTTGGTTTAAACATGCTGTGAATTCCCAGACAAGTCCCTTAATTTCTCCTTCCATACTGATGAAGGGATGTGGTGGATGTGGACTAGATAATATCTATGGTAACTTGCACTTCTGATTTCAATGTAAAAAGATTTGAGAAGAATTAAGTTTTTTTTTTTTTATTTGAATAGAATTAGGGGGTACAAGTGGTTTTTTGGTAACATGGATGAATTGTACAGTGGTGAAGTCAGGGCTTTTAGTGTAGTTGTCACTTGAATAGTATACATTGTACCTGATAGGTCATTTTTGATTCCTCCCCTCTCCTCCCTTCTGAGTCTCCAAAGTCCATTACACCACTCTGTATGACCATGTATACCCATCATTCAGCTCCCACTTATAAGTGAGAACATACAGTATTTCTTTTTTCCATTCCTGAGATACTTTACTTAGGATAATGGCTTCCAGTTCAATCCAAATTACTGCAAAAGACAGTATTTCATTTTATTTTTATGGCTGAGTAGTACTCCATGGTGTGTGTGTGTGTGTGTGTGTGTGTGTGTGTGTGTGTATACTTACCACGTTTTCTTTATCTACTTGTCAGTTGAAGGGCAATTAGGTTTATTCCGTATCTTTACAATTGTGGATTGTGCAGGTGTCTTTTTGATATAATGACTTTTTTTCCTTTGGGTAGATACCCAGTAGTGGGGTTGCTGAATCAAATAGTAAGTCTATTTTTAGTTCTTTGAGGAATCTCCACGCTGTTTTCCATAGAGTTTGTACTAATTTACATTCCCACCAAAAGTGTATAAGCATTCCCTTTTCACGTCTGTGCCAAAATCTATTATTTTTTTGATTTTTTATTAATAGCCATTCTGACAGGGGCAAGGTGGTATCTCATTGTGGTTTTATTTATTTATTTATTTATTTTTTGAGACAGAGTCTCACTTTGTTGCCTGGACTACAGTGCTCATTGTGGTTTTAATTTGCATTTCCCCGATGACTAGTGATGCTGAGCATTTTTTCATGTTTGTTGGCCATCTGTATATCTTATTTTGAAAAATGTTCATGTCTTTTGCCCACTTTTTAATGTGGTTGTTTCTTATTTAAGTTCCTTGTAGATTCTGGATATTATTCCTTTGCACTATGTATGGTTTGTGAATATTTTCTCCCATTCTCTAGGTTGTCTATTTACTCTGCTATTTCCTTTGCCATACAGAAACTAGTTTAATTAAGTCCCAATTATTTATTTTTGCTTTTGTTGTATTTGCTTTTGAGATCTTAGTCATAAATTCTTTGCCTAGGCCAGTGTCCAGAAGAGTTTCGTCTTAAGTTTTCTTCTAGAATTTTGATGGTGTCAGGTCTTACATTGAAGTCTTTAATCCATCTTGAGTTAATTTTTGTGTATAGTGAGAGATAGGGATCCAGTTTCATTCTTCTGCATGTGGCTATCCAATTTTCCCAGTACATTCTATTGAAGAGGGTATCCTTTCCCCAGTGTATATTTTTGTCTGCTTTGTTGAAGATCAGTTGGTTGTATCTATATGATTTTATTTCTTATTCTGTTCTATTGAGCTATGTGTCCACTTTGTAGCAGTACCATGCTGTTTTGGTTACTATAGCTTAAAGTCACGTAATGCAATACCTCCAGATTTGGTTTTTTTGATTAGGATTGCTTTGGCTATTTGGTTTTTTTTTTTAATTCCATGTGAAATTTAGGACTATTTTTTCTAATTCTGTAAAAAATGATGTTGGTATTTTGATGGGAATTGCACTGAATCTGTATGTCACTTTGGGCAGCATGGACATTTTAACAATACTGACTGTTCCAATCCATAAGCAGGGGCTGCTTTTCCATTTGTTTGTAGTGAACAGCATTATTTCTTTCATCAGTGTTTTGTATTTCTCCTTATAGAGATCTTTCACCCCCTTGGTTAAGTATATTCATTCCTAGGCTGTTTTTTGTTTTGTTTTGTTTTGTTTTGTTGCAGCTATTGTATTGAGTTCTTGATTTGACTTTCAGCTTTAGTGAGTTTCATAAGTACACAGAAATTCTATTGTTTTGTGTATGTTTATTTTGTATACTGAAACTTTACTCAACTTATCAATTCTAGGAGTCTTTTGGATTTTCTAAATATAAGATCGTATCATTGGCAAACAGGGATAATTTGACCTCCTCTTTCACAATTTGGATGCCCTTTATTTCTCTTGACTGATTGCTATAGCTAGGCCTTCCAGTACTACATTGAATAGAAGTGGTGAAGGTGGAATCCTTGTCTTGTTCCAGTTCTTAGGAGGAATGCTTTCAACTTTACCCCACTCAGGATGATGTTGGCTGTGGGTTTGTCATATATGGCTTCTATTATTTTGAGGTATTTTCCTTCTATGCTGAGTTTTTATCATGAACAGGTGCTAGATTTTACCAAATGCTTTTTCTGCATTTATTGAGATGATCATATGGTTTTTAATTCTGTTGATGTGGTGAATCACATTTATGGATTTGAGTATGATGAACCATTCTGACATCCCTGGTATGAAACTCATGCGATTGTGGTGAATTGCTTGTTTTTTTGGTTTTTTTTTAATGTGCTGTTGGATCCAGTTTGACAGTATTTTGTTGAGGATTTTTACGTCTATATTCATGCAGGATATTGGTCTGTAGTTTTATTTTTGTTGTGTCCTTTCTTAGCTTCAGTACCAGGGTGATACTGGCTTCACTAAATTAGTTCACTACTTGATGTTACGGAACAGTTTCAGTAGGACAGGTACCAGTTCTTCTTCGTAGGTTTGGTAGAATACGGTTGTGAATCCATCTGGTCCTGGGCTTTTTCTTGTTGGAAGATTTTTATTACTAATTCTATCTTGCTATTCATTATTGGTCTGTTTAGGATTTCTATTTCTTCCTGATTCAAGCTTGGGAGGTTGCGTGTTTCCAAAAATTTACCCATTTTCCCTAGATTTTCCTGTTTGTGTGTATGGGAGTAGTCATAGTAGTGTTGGATGATCTTTCATATTTCTGTGGTATCAATTGTAATGTTTGCTTTCTCATTTCCGATTAAGCTTGTCTGATTCTTCTCGCTTCTTTTCGTGGTTAATCTAGCTAGTGGTCTATCAATTTTATTTTTTCAAAGAACCAACTTTTTTGCTTTGTTGATCCTTTCTATTGTCTTTTTGATTTTGGTTTTGTTTAGTTCTACTCTGTTCTTTTGTTATTTCTTGTCTTCTGCTAGCTTTGGGTTTGGTTTGATCTTGTTTTGCTAGTTTCTTGAGATGTGACATTAGGTTGTTAATTTGTGACCTTTCTGTCTTTTTGATGTAGGTAGGCATTTAGTGCTATCAGCTTGCCTCTTAGCACTGCTTTTGCTGTATCCCATAGATTTTGGGAGCTTGTGTTGTCACTGTCATTCAATTCAAAACATTTTTTGATTTCGTTGTTGACCCAAAGATTGTGCAGCAGCAGGTTTGTTTAACTTCCACGTATGTGTATAGTTTTAAGAGTTCCTCTTGGAACTGATTTCTAGTTTTATTCTACAGTGGTCTGAGAAGATACATAGTATGATTTTATTTGTTAAAAATTTGTTGAGACTTGTTTTGTGGCTGAATATATGGTCTATCTTGGAAAATGTTCCATGTGCTGATGAGAAGAATGTATATTGTGAAGTTTTGGGGCAGAATGTTCTGTAAATGTCTGTTAGGTCCATTTGTTCTAGAGTTCCATTTAAGTTCACTGTTTCTCTGTTGATTTTCTGCCTCAATGATCTGTCCAGGTCTGTCAGTGGAGTGCTGAAGTTCCCCTACTGTTATTATTAGGTTAAGTATGAAATGTCCAATTTCCTTAAGTACTAAGTTTGACAGTCGACATCTCTGACATTTCACTTTGACACTTCTAGTTTTATTTTTCTTGTGAAGGTACATCCTCCGTCTTTGAAACGCAGGTTTGGCTTGTGATTATCTTTCATTTTTTTTAGAGCAATTTTTGTGAAACCATGGATAAGTAAAAAATATTCGTATTATTTTTGAATATGAGTTCCATCATGGAACCAATGCAGTGCAAACAGCTCGAAATATCAATGAAGTGTTTGGGAAGGATATGGCTAACGAACACAGTACATAGATGGTTTGAGAAGTTCCATTCTGGTGATTTTAATCTTGAAAATGAGCCACATGGGTGACCAGAGACCAAGGTAGATGATGGTGAGATGAAAGCTGTAGTGGAAGTGAATCCATCTCAACCTACAAGTGAATTAGCAGCAAGGTTTGGTGTTACTATTTCAACAGTATTGGACCACTTGAAACAAATCAGCAAGGTAAAGAAGCTGGATAGATGGGTTCCACATGAATTAAATAAGCATCAGAAGAGAAATCGTCTCAAAGCTTGCCTTTCTTTGTTGTCACGACATAAATGCAAACCATTTCTACACCATATTGTTACATGTGATTAAAAAGGATTCTTTTTGACAACTGCTTGGCACAATGGTTGGATGAAGATGAAGTGCCAAAAACACAGTCCCAAACCAAATACTCATCAAAGAAAGCTAATGGTGTCTGGTGGTTTAGTGCTGGTATTATCCACTAAAGCTTCATTAAGCCTGGTAAATCGATTACAGCAGATGTCTACTGCAACCAATTGGATGAAATGAGGAGGATGCTTATGATTAAGCAGCCAAGATTGGTCAACAGAGACAGGCCAATCCTCTAGCAAGACAATACTCGACCACGTGTCGCACAAACAACGCTGCTCAAACTACAGAACTGGACTTAGAAACTCTCTGTCATCTACTGTATTCACCAGCTCTTAGACCAACTGACTACCACTTCTTCCAGGCTTTGGACCACTTCTTGTGAGAAAAAATATTCAATTCTCAACAAGCTGTGGAAAACGCCTTTGGTGATTTCATCACCACTCGCTCTCCAGGCTTCTTCACTGCTGGCATAAACAAGCTACTTGGCAAAACTGTGTTGATAATTCAGGAGTACACTTTGATCAATTGCACTGCTTCTTGTTTGAGATATATATTAATAATAAACTATACTTTTAATCTGAAATCAGACATTTCATATGTAATAACCTTTTGCTGTTTATTTCATTTCTCAGGTATAGGAGTATTTGTTTTATGCATCTGTGAGGTCAGGTTCATAAAACTGTGTTAGGTGCATATCTATTTAGGATTGTTACATCTTCTTGTTGAATTGATCTATTTATCATTACATATGACCATCTTTGTCTTTTTTTACTGTTGTTGATTTAAAGTCTATTTTATGTGATATAAGAATAGCTACTCCTGCTTGCTTTTGGTTTCCATTTGTGTGGAATATTTTTTCCAATTCTCTACCTCGAGTCTATGAGGCTCTTTATGAGTTAAATGAATTTTGTGGAGACAGCAGATATTTGGGTTGTGTTTTTTAATCCATTCCATCAATCCATCTGTTTTAATTGAGGTATTTACACTGTTTACATTCAGTGTTAATACTGATATGTGAATACAGTCATCATGTTGACTGTTACCTAGTTGCTTTTTTTTTTTTTTTTTTGGAGACAGAGTTCACTGTGTTGCCTAGGCTAGAATGCCGTGGCGTCATCCTAGCTCACGGCAACCTCAAACTCCTGGGCTCAAGCAATCCTTCTGCCTCAGCCTCCCGAGTAGCTGGGACTACAGGCATGTGCCACCATGCCCGGCTAATTTTTTCTATTTTTAGTTGTTTGGCCAATTTCTTTCTATTTTTAGTAGAGACGGGGTCTCGCTCTTGCTCAGGCTGGTTTCGAACTCCTGAGCTCAAACAAGCCGCCTGCCTCGGCCTCCCAGAGAGCTAGGATTACAGGCGTGAGCCACCGCGCCCGGCCCCTAGTTGCTTTTTATTCTTCCTTGTGTTATTGTTTTATAGGACCTGTGAGTTTTTACATTTGAGTGTTTTTACCCTGGTGAGTATTGACCATTCTTTTTGGTGTTTAGAGCACTTCTGAGCATTTCTTGTAGGACAGGTCTAGTGGTGACAAATTCCCTTAGTGTTTGCTTGCCTGGGAAAAATCTTATTTCTCCTTCATTTATGAAACTTAGTTTTACAAGATACAAAATTCTTGGCTGACAGTTACTCTGTTTAAGAAGACTAAAGACTAAAAATCTTGTAAGATTTTTGCAGAGAAGTCTGCTGTTAGTTTGATGGATTTTCCTTTGTATGTTACTTGTTGCTTTCATCTTATGGCTTGTAGGATTTTCTCCCCCACTTTAACTTTGGCCAGACTGATGACTATGTGCTTGGTGATGTTAAAACTAAGTTTGATGGTACTTCCCTGAGGAGGCACAGGAGAAAACTATGCCCAGGCCAAACTATGTGGGGTTGGGGGTGGTTGTGTATTAGAGGAAGTGGAAAGAATGGAGGATAAGGAAAATTGTTTGACTCCAGTATTCCTAATAGTAAAAAATGTTAGTATGTTAACAGATAGTTACTAATTTTCCTTTAAAAAAAAAAAAAGAGAGAGAGACAGCAAAAGCAGGCCAAATAAACTGGGGTTTATTTGGTGGTTATTATTAAAATAATTCTGATCCATGGAAATTTTAGGAAAAAATAGAGAAGCGGCCTAGCATTCCTTGGAAAGATTGAAATTTACTTCAAATTAATAAAATTTTGCATTTTAGAGGGGAAAATTCAACTCAATTAATCTCTATACATTTGAAGTTAGTGTAACTTACCTTTCTACCATAAAGACACTGAAAGAAGATTACTCCAACTGACCACACATCAACTTTGTTGGAAATCTTTGGTGGTTCTTTTCCAACTACAAAACACTCAGGAGGTAAATACCTATAGTTTTGAGGGGGGGAGGGGAAAGGGAAAGGTTACTCTGACAATGTATAACTTAAAACCTTCTAAATGTAAAATCTTAGAACACTCATTTCATATTATGTAAACTTTAGGACTTTCATCAATTAAAATCATCAATTAAATATCTGAAGCATTTATATTCTTTTATCATTTAACTTGAGCCAAAATGTACAACCTTATGATAAAATATATCTATAATCATATATCTATAGAAACAAAAAATTACCATTAGACATTACAATGGTCTCATACGAGTAAGTACCTAATAAGGTATAAGGTATTCCTCTCCCATTCCCCTTAACCACTGTTCAAAAGGTAGGCAGTTCTTTCTAAAATATACATCTGATCATGTAGTTCTTTTGTTTAAACAACCTCAACAGCACTTACTGCCAACAAGACCTCACGCCTCCTGTTTGTAACACAAGACCCATCCTAATCTAGCAACCACATAAATTTCCAAAATCTGCACTATTTCTCCCACCCCAATCCCCCAAATCAGCTGGTCAAAACCAAATCCACTTGCTTTCCAGCATTGCTCTCCTTTTTCCTCCATGCTTTTGAATATGACAATCTCTAATAGCTTCCCTAATCACTCCAATTCTCTTGGTGAGCATCTTTTCTTCTTCAAGACCCACTCGTCCTCCATAAGTCATGCTTCCCATGTTACCACAGGATAGTGTGGTGCCTCTATAATGGCATTAAACTATAATCATAGTAGACTGGGAGCAGCTATTCACTGTGCAATTTCAAGCACTAGGACTACCTGAAACACACTGAGTATTCAAAATTGCTATTTTTAAAATTTTAAGTGCTATTTTTAAGTTTATAATTTTTTGATAAAGCATAAAATAAATCTGTCATCTCAGGTTATAAATAAAATAATGCACCCCAAATGCAAGGATCTCATACCTCAAAAATTTAAACAAACAGGGCCGGGTGCAGGGGTCACGCCTATAATCCTAGCACTCCGGAGCCCGAGGCGGGAGGATTGCTTGAGGTCAGGAGTTCGAGATCAGCCTGAACAAGAGCAAGACCCTGTCTCTACTAAAAATAGAAAAAAATAGCTGGTGTGGGGGTGTGTGACTGTAGTCCCAGCTACTTGGAAGGCTGAGGCAGGAGGACTGCTTGAACCCAGTAGTTTGAGGTTGCTGTGAGGTGGGCTGATGCCACGGCACTTTACCTGGGTGACAGCAAGACTCTGTCTCAAAAATAAAAAATTTTAAATAAACAAAAAATCCTGGAAAAGAATAATGCAGCTAAATGGGAATCTACTGCTTTTCTAAAAATTCAGTTTTGTACTATTTTAAAATCACTGAGATTTCGGCAGGATGTTGACAAATCTCTTAAAAAACACATATGAAATTTCCCTGAAGTAAAACCACTAAAGGTGACCAATAACTCATTTGTGATTTAAATCCTTTACTTCTCCCCAAATCAGCTAAAAAGCTAGATTTGTTTTTATCAGTAGAAGTGTCTATTTTGTGTAGGTATAGGCGAATGCATGTATAAGTGAAACAAGAGTGGCTCTTAAACACTATGCTATAGTGTCTCTCTAGGCAAAAGGGTGTAAGCAAGGAGAGCAACTGTAGGAATAGATATAGCAAAGTCATTTGGGAAAAAATGTCCACCAGCATTTAGTGAATGACTGCATTTAGACTGGGGTGGGGGGAGACAAAACTGATTTTCTCCTATTTTTTTTTTTTTTGAAACAGAGTCTTGCTCTGTTGCCCTGGCTAGAGTGAGTGCCGTGGCGTCAGCCTAGCTCACAGCAACCTCAAACTCCTGGGCTCAAGCAATCCT
>NW_012149063.1:4156175-4272461 GCF_000956105.1 Propithecus coquereli
CATTTCTTTCTATTTTTTTAGTAGAGATGGGGTCTCGCTCTTGCTCAGGCTGGTCTCGAACTCCTGACCTTGAGCGATCCACCCGCCTCTGCCTCCCAGATTGCTAAGATTACAGGCGTCAGCCACAGCGCTCGGCCCTCTCCTAAGTAATATTGATAAATATTTTAAGTTTCTGGGGATGAAAGGTAATTTATAAAAGCAATATACATGAGTATTCTAAAAGTATGAATATGGCCATCCCAGTATATCAAACAGAGTTGACCCTTAACAATGTGGGGATTAGGGAACAGAACCCCTGCACAGTTGAAAATCAACATGCCACTTTTGACTCCCCCCAAAACTTAACTAGTAATAGTCTACTGTTGACTGGAAGCCTTACTGATAACACGAATGGTCGATCGACACATTTTGTATGTTATATGTATTACATAATGTATTCTTACAATAAAGCTAGCTAAAGAAATTATTAAGAAAATCATACAGAAAATATGTTTATTATTCCTTAAGTGGAAGTGGATCATCATAAAGGTCTTCATCCTCATCATCTTCAGATTGAGCAGGCAGAGGAGAAAGAGGAAGGGTTGGTCTTGCTGTCTCAGGGATGACAGAGGCAGAAGAGGTGGAAAGAGAGACAAGATAGGCAGGCACACTTGGTATAACTTTGCAAAAATAGGTCATAATTTCTGTCTGGCTTTTTTCCATTTTCATTTCTCTAAAAATGTTTATATATGATACCAACCCTTCTTCTACCATTTGCTTTAGTTTCAGAGCTTGTGCCATAGAAAGATGTAAGTGATAAAAGAGGTCAAAAGCAGTCTTGAATAATCAGACCCTTCTGCCAGGCTGTCTAATGTCAACTTTTTTCTGGCACTGCTTCTTCTATGTTGTCTTCCTCATTGTATGGCACTAGTTCCAAAGTACTCATCTACATCAAGTCATCTTCTGTTAATTCCTCTGGTGTGGTGTCTATTAGCTCTTGAATTTCTTGAAGATCCAAATATTGAAACCCTTCACCACCTCCCCCCCACCTTTTTTTGCCATATCCACAATCTCTTTCATAATTTCCTTGATTAGCACTGTCATAAATCCTGTGAAGTCATGCACAACATCTGGCAGGAACTTACTGTTTCAGGCTTAATGGCTTTCATGGCTTTTTCTATAACACTAATGGCACCCTCAATAGTGTAATACTTCCAGACTTTCGTGACGTTCTCTCTACTGGGGTTCTCTTCCATACCACTGACAATCTTTTCCATAGCGTATGGCATGTGTAATGAGCCTTAAAGGTCCTCATGACCCACTGAACTAGAGGATGATTTAGAGACGTGTGTTTGGGGGCAAGCAGACCGCTTTGACACCTTCAGTGTTGAACTCACGGGGATTCTGGGTGGCCAGGGGCATTGTCTAAAATCACAAGAACTTTAAAAGGCAGTCCCTTACTGGTTTTTCTGACTTCAGGGACAAAGCATTGATGGAACCAATCCAGAAAAAGGGTTCTTGTCGTCCAAGACTCCTTGTTATAAAACTAATTTTTCTCTTTTCCCTTTGAGGCTTGAAGGTTAGCAGCTTTATAGATGATGGCAGTCCTAATTATAAACCCGATTCCATTTGCACAAAACGGTTGAGTTAGCCTATTCTTTCATGTCTGAAATCCTGGTGCTTGCTTCTCTTCCTTACTAATAAATGTCCTTTGTGGCTTTTTTTTTTCCCCAGCACAGGGTACTTTTGTCTGAGTTAAAAAACCATTCAGGCAGAAAGACTTTCTCCTCAATGTTTTTATTAATGGCATCTGGGAGCTCTTCTGCTGCCTCTTGGTCAGCAGAAGCCGATTCTGCTGTCATCTTGACATTTTTAAGCCTTTTGAGCCATAAAATCATCAAACCATCCTTTGCTGGCATTAAATTCTCCAGCTGTAGATCCTTCACCTTCCTTTTGTCATACAATGACTTCACTTTTTCTCAAATCACATTATAGTCTACAGGTATACCTTTCTTACAGCAATATTGCACCCACATAATAGCTGTACTTTCAATACGAGATAAAAGGGTATTTCACAAGAATTACAAGGATTCCACACTTGCTGGTGTAGCTAGTGACAGCTTCACGAATTTCCCTTTCTTTTTTCACAGGGGCCCTGCTGGATTTACTCATCTTGAAATGGTGGGTAACCACAGCTGTAGACCTCAATATATAGTACACATAGCAAGCAAGTTAACTTTTTCTTTCTTTCTTTTTTTTTTGAGAAGGAATGTTGTTCTGTTGCCTGGGCTAGAATGCAATGGCATGATGATAGCTCACTGCAACTTCAAACTCCCAGGCTCAAGCAATCCTCCTGCTTCAGCCTCCCAAGGAGCTAAGACTAAAGGCATGCGCCACCATGGCTACCTAATTTTTTCTATTTTTAGTAGAGATGGAGTCTCTCTCTTGCTTAGATTGGGCTCAAACTCCAGACCTCAAGCAATCTTCCCACCGCAGCCTCCTAGAGTGCTAGGATTACGGGCGTGACCCACCTCACCCAGCCTTTTTCTTGTAATGTCATGACTTTTCTCTGCTTCTTAGGAGCACTTCCAGCATCACTAGTGTTATTCAAGGTTTATAGTACTGCACTAACCATGATGGAAAATATGCGAGAACCACAATAATTTTTTACTGTGATATGCAATTTACTGGAGAGATGAACTGCTCACCCAGACGTGATTAGCATCACATGGCATTTTAAGCAGATACTTTGCAACGCTTGAGCTCACCACAATAGCAACAGCAGGTGGCTATGAAATTATTACAGTAGTACAGTATGTACTAAAGTTAATTTTATGTGGTTATGATTTAATCATGCATCTTTGTTTGTTTACATTTCTCTTGACTACAAATGGCACCATGTATGGTCTCTGTGTATATATCTTAATAAAATTTTAACTTTTTATAATAGGTTGATATATTTTATGGTAGTAAATAATAAAACAGACTACTACCTACATCTATTTTATGCATTCATGACATACCTTTTTCTTAATTTTTTCAATATTTCTAGGCTATGTAGTTCATCTGCAAGTTTTTTCAAATTGTCACAAGTCTCCAAAAAATTTTCCAATGTACTTATTGAAAGAAATCCAAATATAAGTGAACCATGCAGTTCACCAGTGTTGTTCAAGGGTCAACTATACATAGCTAAGCAACTAATATGACTAGTACAAACTAACTGGTTTTTGGAACATTGTTTCTATGGGAAATACATTCCGTATTCCTGCATAACAATGCCGTGACTATCTCCTTCCTGTACAGCCCCTAAAACATAAGTTTCCCCATCTCTTGTCTACCTGTAAGAGGGAAATTTCCTTGTGCTATCTTATACTTGTGAAGCCAGAGTAAGGGAAACAAATAATAAGAATGCCCTGCAGAGGAAGAATGATGTCTTATTTAGAACCTGGCTTTTAAGTTGTCTTCCATGGAGTCCTGGGTTCCACCAAGAAGCTTTGCTTTTGTTGGTTTCGTTATTATTTTACCCATATTTCTTGGAAATGTCATAAGCAGAATTTGAAACTTTAAAATGGTTTTAAAAGAATATATAAACATGACTAATAATCCCTGTTCATGAAAAGTAAAATCTATATGGACCAGTGGCATCTTGTGGAACTGGTTATTATGTACCCAGGCTAACTGTGTAAAGACTATTCTGGAAACCCTAAAGTCACATTTATGTTTGTAGTCACAATCCTGTTCAATGAAGTTTAGTATAATTATCTCTCTTCTCATCGAACTAATTTATTCTGAGAACTAAGTTTGTTTTAAAATTTTATAGTCTATGTTCCTCACTTTGGTGAATTTGACAGTATGTTTGAAAATTCACAATTAAGTAGTACTTGTCAACACCTAGGTGCTCTGAAGGATGGCATTCATTTAGATTTACATCTATGAATCTATGATTCTATCTAGATTTATATCTCTATGTATAGTCTTTAAAAGGGATTTTGGAAAGTCAAGTCCAAAGACCAAAGAATATGCCAACTTTATCTCCCATCCACAATCAATAAAACATCCATCTCCCACAAAAACTGCAACCATAAAACCTCTAGAGAGAGGGCTTTGTTCTTTTGAGACAGGGTCTTTCTCTGTCACCCAGGCTGGAGTGCAGTGGCATAACCATAGCTCAGTGCAACCTCCATAGCTCAGTGCAACCTCCAACTGCCCGCTCAAGCAATCTTCCTATCTCAGCCTCCAGAGTAGCTACGACTAAAGGTGTATGCCACCACACTCAGCTAATTTGTTCTCTTATTTTTTGTAGAGACAGGGTCTCACTATGTTGTCCAGGCTGGTTTCAAACTCTTGGCCTCAAGCGATCCTCCTGCCTTGGCCTCCCGAAGTGCTGAGATTATAGGTGTTAGCCACCATGCCTGGCCCCAGAGAGGGCTTGATGTTTACAGTTTTTGTTTCTAATAGTTAAGAAATTATATTTACATAAATATTTATGTTCGTGATAAACATCACCCTAAAATTCACAAATTCTCCATGTTAGGAGTTTGTGGCTGGTAGATACTGAAGTCATTTGCTAATACCAAGTCATTCTCTCTCCAGTATGCTGATATTTGCAGTTAAGAACAGATGAGAAAAGAGGATTGACCACAATAATCTCCGTCTCAACTCAGAGGCTTAATAATCAGTACCTTCACCACAGTAATCTCAAAGCCTACATGAAAATAAAAACTAAATTCTCATAAAAATGCTAGGCATTAATCTAGATAATTTTGCTACTTTAAATAATACATTTACCAGTAAGTGCCTGCCCCTTGGGAAGTTAGATCCATTCCATCTACACCATAGCTATCATCATCCATAATCTTGGACAGACCGAAATCAGTGATTTTGATTTCTCCACATGCTGTTCCATCTACCAGAAGGATGTTTCCTAAGAACAAGATATAAGATTCTTTTAAAGATGTGTATATGAAAACATTATCTTTACTACTTTAACTTTTGGGAAATAAACATATTTAAAAATGTGGTGATATAATAAACACACTTTTAATTTTACTAGTATTCTACTGAAGTTTTAAAAACTAAACCAAAAAGCATGTTTTCAGATAATGAATGAATATGACTTCTACAAACTATACTCTTTTGAGCTTAAAAAATTTATTAGATACATTTCATTAATTACCTGGCTTAAGATCATAATGTATAATAGGGGGCTTGATCTCATTGAGATATCTTAGTGCATTTACAATCTGCATTACAATAGACCTAGCTTCTTTCTCTGACATTAATTTGTGTTGCTTCAGATAGAAATCCAAGTCATTGCCTTCACAGTATTCCAACACTGTGCAAAACCTGCAATGGAGAAGAGAAAAAAATTAGACATAAATATTACCCAATAATTCAGAATCACAATGGGGAGATGGAGAGTTTTATATCATCATCACAGGATAGGGAAAGCAAAATCAAACATATCTTTTCTTAAAAACTAAATCCTTATATTCACTTACGTATCTGTATCCAAGGAGAAATAATCATAGAGTTTAACTATTCTGGGGTGATCCAGTTCTTTGTGTATTCTGTACTCTCTGCAGGCATGTCTATGGGGAGAGAGTGTATTAATTCTCTAAGACCATTTAAAAATTTTTCAATTTATAAAAACCATAAAGTATTAACATTTACTTGTGGTAGTTTTCTTTTTTCTCATCTCTCCAACTTTTATTAAGCTGATGTATCTTCACAGCAGCATATCTTTGTTCATAAAGGTCAAAAGCCTAGGATTCAAGGCAAGAAAAAGTTATAACCAAAGATCAAATGAATAGCTGAAGAGATTTTTTTTTTAATTTTGGTGATAATTTTTACAATAATATGGAATTAGTATAAACACTACAGTCTTTAGTGATCATCTCTGCTAAGACTATATATAGTTCAATGACACCTTTATTATCAGAAACCAGATACAAATTCCACGGTGATAAATCAAAGAAAACCTTAATATGAATTTTCACATTCAGTTTTATAAATGCCAATATATTGAATCAAAACAATAAAGCTATTATTTGTTCTTAATATGGACCTGATTCTCTATACCGGCAGTAGCAGTAAGCAGCCAGGAAAACAGATGCTTGTATTGTTTTTTTACGGGTTGGAAAAAACAAACCTTCTTAATCTATCTTTTCCTAGCAACCCCCTCACTTATTTTTTCACTTTTTTGAAAATTAACAAATTCCTAATAATTTTCCAACTGTTGAGAAAAATTCTACACTGTTATTATGAAACTGTCCAAACATATACAAAAGTAAAATGAGCCCTTGTTTCAAAAACTTTCCAGCTTCAAAATTTATCAGTATTTTGCCATTCTTATTTCATCTATTTCCTATTACCCATGCTTTTACTTCTCCCATGGAGTGTTTTTAAAACAAATTCCAGACGACACATCATTTCGCCTGTAAATTTTTCAGTATTTTTCTCTGAGAGATAAGGCTTTTAAATAAAATAACCATATATCATTATCACACCTAATGATATCAATAGTAACTCCTTAATCTCATCTAATACCTATCTTCAATTTTCCCTGGTTGTCTCAAAAAAGGATTTATAATTGATTTATTCAAATCCCCAGCCTATTTCTTAAATTAAAAACACAGAATGACCAGTACTTTAACGCTTCACATGACTTATGTTTTTTAAAAACATGAATGCCATTAAAGAGATTTAATACCGTAGGTTCCACTGTAGTTTATATACAAATGTGCCCCTTTCAAAAAACACTTAAAAGCTTATATATTTATTAGAAAGAAATTCCCCAGTCCCCATTCCCTGCCATCAATTTAACCTAAAAATAAGCAGTAAAGGAAAAACAGTAAAGTGACTACTTTTTGTTACAAAATTATAAAGTGTAAGATCAGACATAACATAGGATACAGTAGTTAAGAATATTCTCTTTGGAGTCAGATGAACTTATCAGCTGAGTGACTCTGGGCTAATAATCTTATTTATAAAGTTAGAGTTGTTGAGAGGATTAAATGGGGTAAAACATATGAAGTGCTTAGAATAATTTAAGGTTCATAATAAATATCCAATAAACATTAGCTAATTTCATTATTAAGGGTTAAGTTTAATTAAAAAAAATAAAAATAAGAATAGTTTATGTAAGGGAAAACCAAAAAAACTTACAAAGAATAAAATTCTTTATAATTCTTATTATGACCGAGTCATAATAAAGGATAATCAAAGAAAAATTATAAGTATACTACTAATAAAAAGTTAATATCAGTATATATGGATTATAATGAATAACATATAACACTTCTTCCAAGATTAGGTGAGTTGGGGTAATACCTTCCAATAAGGCTAATATGGTAATCACTCAGCAACTGATTCAAAATCTTCTACCTTGGTATAAGATAAAAGTCTTTATTTCGTGACTTATTACCTGCTGCTTTTGTTTCCCAATGGACCTGGCAACCATGAAAGGGTTTTAATGGGGTTAGAAAGAGATGTTGCTGGTATTTAGGTCAGTATAGAAAGTTCAAGTCACGGGGCCCCAATCTACATTTTCTATTTTCTGTTTAAGACTTTTCTACCAAAGTCCCATATACGGGGCTAAAAACAGTTGAAATACTACTGGGCAGTGGCAGAGGGCTGTCACAAAAGCTCAAGACAGGTTCATAATAAGCTGGGCAACTTTTAGGCTGTGCTAATACCAACTGTATTTTTGATGACTTTTTTAGATCTAAGTTGGTTATTTTTAGATTCAAATTGAACTGTTATGATCATCTTTTCTATCTTATAGCCTGGATAAACCTACTTCAATCATTCAGTGCTTGAAGATGAACAACCATTAGAATAAGAGAAATAGGAACTGGAACAAAGCTCAAAGATCACTCTTGATGACTGAGGAAGGTAAGGCCCATGACGTCTAATGCTTGTCCAAGTTATCAAAACAACAACAAATATTAATAGTTCATGGTTGAATGGAGATCAGAATTGAAGTTCTCTGAATCTAAATCCCTTAATTTTCCCCGGAGTCAGAACTAGAACCCAGGTTGCCTTTGGTAAACCAGAAAGGCATAATTCTTGCCTCATTGAACAGGGAGGATGATTTCTTATAATAGTAATAATCTTATTAGCTTATATTTACTAAATACCAATGTTCTATATGATTTACATGTGATAACTCAGTTTACCATTGTAACAACCCTATAATGAAAGTATTATTATTATTATTCCCAGAAGGAGGCAATGAGGCAGAGTTTTAAGTAATAAGCCCAGATTTGTACAAGTAGTAAATGGCAGTCAGGATTTAAACCCAGCAGTCTGGCTTCAGAACCAGAGCTCTTAACCACTATCTATACCAATCTGTAATGAAGCACAAAGTAATATAAGGAGCTTATAAAAGGCAGACCAAATCTGATCTAAGGAGATGCAGAGGGTCAGGGAGGCCTTCTAGAGGAAATGAAGTTTAAGGTGAAAGCATAACCTTCACCATGACTTCACCCTGAGAGCAAATGGGAAGCTACTGGGGCTTTTAAGCAGGAGAGATGATCAGATTGCCTTTTATAAAAAATGTTGCTGTAGATGCAGTGTACAAAATGCACTGGAAAAACCCAATGCCCACGAGAAAGTGATCAGTTAGGAGGTTTGGGAAGAATCCTTAAGCTAAGAGACAGAGGACAAGGGTCATCCTTGGATTTAGGAGAACTTAATGACATAATAACAGCAGGTACCAGGGATGTCAGAGGAAGGGAACTGATAGGAAAAGCAAAGGATGGTTTTTATTGGTTTGTATGTTTTTCACTCACTCAAGGGACCAGGTAGATAAATGGCAACAGTACATACTGAAGCAGGAAACAATGTTAAAGAAGGGGTTTTGAAGAAGATGATAACTCCTATTTCAGACATGAGTTTGCAGTGCCTATGAAGCACCCACATAAGGTAAATAAACTGTCATATACACAAACACTCTCAGGTATATAGCTCAGAAAGAAAGTATGGGCTAGATTTATAAATCTAGGGGTGAAATCAAATAGCTGATAACTCAAGTGAATGAGAAGGGATAAAAATCTTCTACAGGGAGAATATAAAATGATAAAATAGACCTTAGGAACCCCGTTATTTAAAGGTTGGACTGAAAGATATACTGTAAAGTAAAAAAAAAAAAAAGGATAAAATAAGGAATATGGTGAGTAAAAATGCCTACATTTATACATATGCATTTGAGAAACAATGGCCTTAAAACAGGTAGAAATTTGGATAAATTCAGGACATGTTAAGACTCGGACCCATGTTTAAATTAAAGGGTACAATCTTTCCATCAATGTAGTATATTAAATGGCTACCTGCCTATCTTGATTCAAATGGCTGCTATTATTTGTATCAGACAGGCTAACAGTAACTAGGTACCAAATATCAGAGGGACTGCACAAGTGGTAAGGACAGTCTTTAGACTCTGGATATAAGATAACATAAATCACAACAAACCTTTTTTTGTAATTAGAGGACATAAAATCAGTCATAAGATTCAATAAACAGAAGACAAGTACTTCTTAACTGTATACTTCTATATATTTGCTATATTAGTATAAAGAACAGAATAAAATTTACATTACCTTATACACTTCACTAAAGCCACCTCTACCAAGCAGATGAAGTAATAAATATCTTTCATTTAATGTTGGGTGATCTTTGAACCTTAAGAGTGGGGAAAAAACACTCAGGCACATTAAAAGATACACAAAAAAGTTCCTTCTATATTAAAGTTCTACTTTCCTATTCTACTCCTAGCCATTTCTTTCTCATTTACACTACTGCTAACTTCAAATTCCATTCAATATTTCTTTTAACTTTCTACCAGTTTGCCTGCATGACTATCATCCATCTTAAGGCCTTGGTTCTCATAAATCTTAACTTTTATAGCTGAATATTTAGGTTTGACGACCAATTATAGCACTCACATAAAGACCTAACAATTGCTATATTGCCAAAAGCTTTATAAAATCCTTTATCTACTCAGTAGCAAATACTTCTCTCAGAAAAACATACTTTTATACTGGAAGTTATGATTAATCAAGATTTTACAGTATTGACACAGGATTAAAAATAATTATATTTATAAATTAGCCTTCACTGATGATTAAATTTTATTGTCTTTGGACTTCTATAAAATAAAATTTTAATCACCAACTTTTAAAAGTAAAGATTTTTAAAACCTTTTAAAAAAATCACTCACAGATTATATTACCACTATTACTATTTAATATTTATTTTACTTGCTACATACAGATTGAGTATTTCTTATTTGAAATGCTTGGGACTGGAAGTGTTTTTGATTTTTTTTTTTTTTTGATTTTGGAATATTTGCATTCTACTTACCTACTGAGCATCCCTAATGTGAAAATCCAAAATCTGAAATGCTCCAATGAGCATTTCTTTTGAGCATCATGTGAGTGCTCAAAATGTTTTAAATTTTGGAGCAGTTCAGATTTTGGATTTCCAGAATCAGGATGTTCAACTTGTATCAAGCACTTACATGTATTAACTCATTTAGTTCTCAACCAACTCTGTGAAGTAGGCTCTATGTCTATTTTACAGATGAAGGCACCGCTGCACAGAGAGAGGTTAAGTAACTTGCTTAACCGCTAATACGTAGCAGGGATTAACAGAAAAATGTGGTTCCAAAATGTATAATTTCAAAATTTAAAAAAAAGTCAATGATAGTCTTATGATTCCTGATGCAAATACATTACATTTTATTTTATTTAAAATCAATTGACTATAGATTTGATAATTTAAGCTTTCTTGACAAATTTATAAATAAAAGAGATTTCTGCTTAGTTTCAAGCCAAACTGTAAAGCTTAGTAATTCACTTTATTTTCATCAATCTAAATCAGATGCACAAAGTTTGAACATAATTTTCAGAACAGTTAATTTTAGTTTTGTTCCATCTGCTTTACTAGAATTTTAATCTGACAGAATTTAGATTATTCTATAACTATATTATTTCATTCACCTCATACACTGGAAAAATCTGTATATTATGAATTACATATACATAGAAAATCATGAATAGGCCTTCTGAGCAGGATATTCATATTTCACAAAAGAAATTGGTCACTTCCAGTTTTGACACTCATATGAAGTCATGAAGCTTTACATTACATGAATAGTCTTAAAGATAAACAGATACCCTTCATCTCGCTTTTTTTCAAATTAGAAAAAAAATATATATATATTTTTTGTAGAGACAGGGTCTTGTTACATTGTCCAGCTGGTCTTGAACTCTTGGCCTCAAGTCATCCTCCTGTTTTGGCCTCCCAAAGTGCTGGGATTATAGGCACGAGCCACTAATTATAGGCCCCTTCCCCTCTTTTACATTAAAGCCAAGTAGTATCTTACTTAATTTCTATTCATATCTTCTTGCTCAATTTCTACCTTCTTTATGGAGCTTCCACAAGCCCACAGATATTTTCTCTTCTTTGAATTCCCTTAACATTTACTATTTACGGTACTCATTTTGATAACCAGGTATTAAGAACAGAGACAGTAACTTGTACTTCTTTTCCATTTTCTTCCCAAATTCTTCCATAATGCTGAAGACATGACTAACTGAAATACCTTTAGTTGAAATAACTTCTTCACTACTATAATATTAACTTTAGTATTTAGTTACAAATATTTATGAAGTGCCTATCATGTGCCAGGAACTGGTTTAGGCCCTGGAAATACAGAAAGAAAAAAACTAAGTCCTTGTTCTCATGAAGCTTACACTGTAGTGGGGAAAAGACAGATAATAACTTAAAAATAAATTAACAATTCCAGATAGTGATAAATACTATGAAAAAATAAAGCAAGGTAAGGATATTAAAAGAGGAAATGGACTGATGCAGGTATTGCCCTTTTAGATAGGGTGGCCTACGGATGGCCTCTCTAATGAACATTTGGAGTGAAATAAGGAGTAAGCCACTCAGATATTTAAAGGAGAAACACTTTAGGCAGAGGCGATGGCAAGCACAAAAGCCCAGCATGGAGGGTGAGGTGACCAGAGACCAGATCACAAAAGGCCTTGCAAGCCATGGGAAGAACTTTGGATCTCTTCTAAGTATGATTAGACACTCCAACAAGGAAGTACTGGTTATGCTCTCTACGAAGGGGGTGGACTTTAATTATATAAAACTGAAATACAAATAATGACTTACTGTGAATTATCTTCATTGTTTATTCTTTTGAGCTCCCGTATGTGAAGATTTCTGACTCTTTCCAAACGTTCAAGTTCTGCCTGGATTTCTGCCTCTTCCTGAAAATGAAGAGAGGGGACTATAACAAGCTCAATTTATTTCTGATATAAAAAGATATTTTTACCCATGCATCAATTTTTTACAGTGATGGAAAGAATAGTATTATAAAGTACCACTGAGTTAAAAGACCAAGTGCTCTTTTCAATGCCTGAAAGATGGAAAGAGATAAGGCAAAAAGCCTATTTCAAGAAACCATCCTCCACATAAAAATCTATCTATTCCTAATGAGATGCTGGGCTTTATTCTCTTTTATACAAGAAATCTATTTTTATAATGTCTATAACTGAAAGTCACTGCAAGGTAGCTGGAAACTGACTTATAACACAAAATGAGCTGAAAATTTTATTTCTGGTCCACCCAAATTTTAATTTAAGAGGGAATAATTTATTAGTAGAAAACAGATAAAATGAAAAAAATTTTTTACAATAATTAAAAGAGGAAGAAAGGAAGAAGACAGAACTAATTATTCCTAGACCTTACAGCATTTGTAATACAAATACACATACACAACCTGACCATTCACCTTGGATAAATTCCACTTTAATCCTAAAGAGACATTATGACAAAAAATTTATGGATTGCTGTGGCAGACCCTCAGTTATCAGAGCAGATGTAAACAAATCCTAAAGAAATTTACTTAACAATCATTTAATATACAAATTTTGATATATTTTTGTCTTATAGTACACAACTTTTAAAACATTTTAAAACTAGACACTAAAACAAATAAGCAAACATATCACCCATGTTTTATACACACCCCCTTTGTCAAAACAAATTTGAATACTACTTAATGGATAAGCATATGCTTAGTTTCAGTGAAAATTTCTAGGAATGCTCAATTTTAGAGCATTTTTGAATACATATTTGTTGAATAAGTAAATATAGGTTCCTCTGGTCTAAATGTGTACCCGGTATAATTATAAATCTAGAACACATTGAACAGAGGTTATTTCTGAATACTACATTTAAATATTCCTCTATTTCATTAGCTCCTTTGCTTTTTTCCTAGTAATTTATCCTTTGACATTAAAAAATCCTTTACCTCAAAAAAATTAATAATTCTGAAATTTACTTTGAAAACATAAATATGTTCATTTCATTAGAAGATAGATAATAGAGGTATAAAGTCTATTACACATACATCTAAAATACAAATTGAAAGGAAAATTTTAAGTATTTTAGAAAAAAACCAAAATCTTCACAGATTAAAATACTAAATTTAAAATATTTTATTATTTTAAAATGAAATTCAACCACTACTTGTTGCAGAGATATTTAATGTAGATTAGTTATTACATGGCAAATAGAAAATTTCAAAATAAGTGAAGATAAACTTTCCTAGAATTTTTGGGAGATTTTTCTGAAATAGATACATGAAATAGACTACCTTAACTGAAATTTCCTCATTGTTACAGCTTCAGTCACAAATTGTAAAAAAAAGGGAAAAAGTAAGGTGATATCCTAGATTAATAATCAAAGATTTATTATACAAACAGGAAATAAATTTAAGAGCCTGGGAACAATAAACTCAAAACACAGCTTAGTTGTTTTAATTTAGTCATATAAAGTAGAATAAGAAACTGGCCATATAGGTATGCCCAGGAATATGGAAGAATTTAAATTTATTTACACTACAGAATCTAGAAAGCAGTTAACTTTTTCTCTTCAAGTTACTAATGTTTGTTGCTTTAAAAGTTGCATTAATGTGATTCTCACACATTTAGGAAGCTGCTAAACATTTGGTAGCCTGGTGAAATTTTAAATAATCTGATAAAATTATGAAAAGCCTATTAGAATACCAGCCGAAATACTTGCTTTAACTTTTATTTGAAATTATGGCATGGAGTGAATTATTCAACAGTGAATTTATAGAAGTTAAATTTTATTGAGTCATAAATATATAATTACAAGCTTCAGCTAGGTTGTTGCACAAAATTACATTTGTTTTATAATCTTCAGATGTCTATACAATGGAAATAATCAACACTGCAACATAAATACTTGTTAAAGTAAAATATATGCCTGTCAGTAAATTAAAGCAAGTGTTTTCCCCCTCTATAAAACATGACAAATATGTCCCATAAAATCTTATAAAATAAAAGCACAGGCAAGCTTCATTTAGTTTGAATTGTTAAGTTTACTGGAAAAAACAAAATGTCAGTACCACAAGGGGAAAAAAGATGGATTCTGGGTACTTAACAGGAAATGTCAAGGGAAGGAACCATTAAGTAGTCTTATATACATACAAATAGACACAAATCTACCATAGTCAGTGAAATACACTACATCTTTCTTCTTGTAACTTATTATTTCATGATATCTTGGACCTTAAAACAAAGTGACTCGCTTCGGGGAGAAAGATAATTTTGCAACTCTAAAAATTCCACTGAGAGTAAGTATACATACTGCTATGGACTGAATGTGTTCCCCCAAATTCATATATTGAAGTCCTAACCCCTCAATATGATGGCATTTGGAGATGAGGTCTTTGGGAGGTAATTACAGTGAGATTAAGTCATGAGGACGGCGCCCTCATGATGGGATTAGTGGCTTTATGAGAAGACGACCCCTGCCCCCATCCAGGAGCACAAGGAAAAGGCCATGTGAGGACAAAATGAGAAGGTAGCCATATGCGAGCCAGGAAGAGAGCCCTCACCAGAAAATGAACCCTAATCTTGGACTTCTAGAGTCTAGAACTATGAAAAAGTAAATTTCTGTTGTTTTAAGCGACGCAGTCTGGTAGTTTGTTACAGCAGCCTGAGCAGCCTAACAAACATACTTGTAGGCAAATCCTAGGTCAATACTGTCTAGTACCCTCTCCTCATAGAAAGAGGCAAGGCTCAGTTTGGGTCGGGCCCCAGGGTATAATAGTCGAGAATGGAGTAGTCTCAACAAGTAATTTATCTTTGGTACAAATCTTTTCCAAAGATCTATCCTGTAGGATACACTCTCTTTGCTTGAGATTGACATTAACCTCTAGACCATCCTCATAAATTAATCTTTTTCTGAGGATTCTGGAGAAAAGATGATGTGGGCTCACAACTGATCTGAATTCATCATAGAATGGAATCCTCAAACTCATGGCAAAAGTAGGCCAGATCAGTAGAATGAAAGAGAAACAATCCAATCAGCTAAACTGCTTAGTAAGAATACAAAGTTTCAATCCTGGATTCATCCACTAAACAGAGCAGTTAAATAAAGCAGAGAAAATCTAGAAGAAACAAAGAGACAAATAGCATCTGGAAATAACCGTCTCTGTTGTCTACTGGCTATTACAATGCAGAAGGGACATGAGTAAGAATAGATTGTATTAAAGAGAGAGGTAGGTCTGGTGATCAAATACACAATAAAGGACATGGCTCTCCTGTTTAAAAAAAAGATACGACAATTTAACAGTACATACTACAGCTGTCTTAACAGTATTTTATTATAAAACAAGCTCTAATATTCTGAATTACTTACATAAAAACCCGAATCATACAAGTATACAACAAAAGACCTCAATATTGTCTCACTGTTTAAGTAACGTGCAAAAAACACCACCTTCCAACAGTTCTAATTTTTAAAGATTTATACGGAAGATAAATCCCATAGCGACTTAACCAGAAGAGTTTGTCTGTCACCAGATCTTCAGCATAGAAGTGTCTTCTGGCAATTTAATATCCCTTTGGCTCAATTCTCTAAACCAAAAGTAAGTTATAGCAATGTGAAATTTCTGCAAAATTCCAGGTTAATTTGTATTTAGCTGGATTTGAAGTATTCTTGAACATTTCTCATAATGGCAATTTTTCAAAAGGCAATTATTAAAAGAAAGGTGGAGTATGTAGGTAAGCATTAAAGCTATAAAGAGTAAAGGGTTATAAAATGCATTTTTATATGTAAAACCAATATATCTCCTGAAAAAATTAAACATACTAAAGTTATTTAGCAAATCCTGAAAGTGTATTACTTGTTATTCCCACAAAAAAAATTCAGTTTCTAAGAATTGCCTTTCTATAAAGCCAAGATAGGAAGTATTCTGATATATCAATCTCAGCTTGCCTGTAATCTATGAGCATTGATAAAAGAAAAGAACTTCTGTGTGGTATATTATAAAAATGGTGGAAGCAGAGAAAAGCATTACAGCCTGGAACAATCTATTCAATAATACCACAACATTACTTGGTTTAAGAAAACTTAATTCAGAATTAGGTTTCAAAAAGTTTAACACCAAATTTACTTTAGTAATATGAACAATATTAATCCCTTAAAAGTTAACATCTCTAAGTTCTTAAAAAAATTGTTTTAATTTCATAAACTACTTCTAATGCCATTCTAAAAGTTTATCACCAGGAAAATGAAAGGTTAAATTAACAAAAGGCACCAGTAAAAGCTAATGGAAAGGAAAGGCAGTACAGAAAAAAAGAATTAAGGAGAAAATTACCAATTTACTTCAAATTTATCCTAAATATATGTCGGATTATATGATTTCCTATATCCTAAATAAGGGCATGTGAGATGTGAACCAGTGGAAATATAAACCAACAAATCAACAAAAAAAACCCCCCCTAGACAAAGCAGGTATGAATTTACTCAGTTTTGAAACTACTGCCCTATAATAATATTTTTGCTTGAGTATGATTCTGTAGAGGGGTGGGAGAAGGAGAAGAGACAAAAATCACAAAATTATTAGAGGTTTTCTTTATTAACTACATGAACGCTCCCTTCACTCCTATCCCCAATCACTAAACTGGTTATTACTGACGAGAGTATACTCTATCTTCATCAGATGTGTTCAACTACCTTAGATAATTATTTTAGAACCTTTACTCTTTTTCTTTTTTGGGAGAAAGGGTCTTGCTCTGTCTCCCAAGCTAGAGTGCAGTGGTGTTATCATAGCTCACAGCAACCTCAAACTCCTCGGCTCAAGCAATCCTCCTGCCTCAGCCTCCCAAGTAGCTGGGGCTAGAGAAGTGTGCCACCATGCCTGGCTAATTTTTTCTACTTCTGGTAGAGACAGGGTCTCGTTCTTGCTCAGGCTGGTCTTAAACTCCTGGCCTGAAGCGATCCTCCTGCCTCAGCCTCCCAAAGTGTTAGGATTACAGGCATGAGCCACCACGCCACAGCCAGAACCTTTATTTTTAATGTTTTCCTCTGTCCACACTTCATTTCCTTCTTTCTTGGGTGGGGGAAGAAAAGTAGTGGTTTATTCTCTCTTCAAACGTATAAATACATACATTACTACTCCTAACTGCAAATGACTGTTAAAATAGGCAGATTTTGATTCTCTGGTCAGTTCTTCCATTCTAATTAAAAACAAAACAAAAACAAAAACCTACCTCCCCAGGAGCAAATAAATGTAACAATTCAACTAACTGGCAATTTTAAATGTTTAATATATTTCTTTAAAAAAATTCATAGCTGCTGTATTATGGAGGTGAAACTCCTTCCTTAATGTTTAACACTAATAAAGGTGCTGACACAAAGCCCTAGCACATACAGATACAGCACACTGTAGCCCTTCTCCCAACTTTCTGCTTCCTTTTAACCTAGTCTACAATCTCATTATGCATATATGCCTATAAATGGCAAGGGATTTATACTTCTGATTGGGAAGGGCCGGTAGCCAAGCAACTGTTCTCTTCTTTTTTGTGAAATAGTGATCTCTGGGCTAAACTTAGACACCTGAATTAATTAAACCCTGCTCTGATGGCTAAGATGACTTCTAAGAGTCTTTCCAAAATGTTTTTAATTGCATTGCCTATACAACAACTAGATTAATATTAAACAGTAGGGAAGTAAAACACCTCTACATTTTCAGTTTGGTAACTGACCATTATCTACTATCAAGTTAAGGTATATGATTCCAAGTGAGGAAAAACAGAGCCAGGAATGTTTGTAGATCCATGAGAGCAAGAGATAGGAACATGAATCACTGAGTTTTCCCATCTACAGCTAGTTCCATGTTCTCTCAGCACAGGTGTCTTTTATAGATTATTACTTATTTTTAAATGGGAAGCAGTGGTGAGCACAAAATGTCAAGTGTAGAATTCCAGCACTCTTCTTGGAATCTTTCTTGCCCATATATACCAAGAAGTCAAGAACCTCATAACATTCTTCATGGGCTTAATTGTGACTTTTTCTAGTATAGTGCATTTTTACCAGAATTCCACTGAAAACTACTGCCTACACAAGTAGCATCTTGTGTTATGTTCTACAGAAACATAATGTATAATGTGGTTGGCTTTAACTGAAAGAAGAATTCCCAAAAGATTTCTTCTAATCATGGCTATAAATATAAAGGTGGCCATGTAGATTTAAAGATTAAGCCCTCTAGCATATTGCTCATTATTTTATTTCATTTGAACCTGAAGTGACAAGAAATGTCACATATGCAAACTTATTCTTTGTGGTCCTACTAAGGATTTGATAAATCAGATGGCAATGGTATTCTAGAAAGAAAGACCAAAGGGGATATAAAACTTCAAGAATATGTGAGGGTCAATTCACCTAAAACCAACGCCCTGTATTTTCCACTGTTCAAAAGGCTTGTAGGTAATCCATTGTCTTCCATTTCAACTAGTTGCATGGTCCACTGTGAAGGAGTGAGAAAAGAGCTCTGTACTTGTTCTTGACCTGTAAAGATTTCATCATGGAAGATTAATACTGATGCTGCTGCTGCCTGTTACTGGTTGTTTCTCTTTGCAGGTGCCAATATCGGTCAGAGAACAGGATTTCAGTGGCAGAGTTGTTGCTATACTGTTATCTCTTCAGAACGGAGGCACAAGGAGAGGTGAATGCCACATCGCAAGGAGCAAAGGAGAGAGAGAGAAAGAAATGGTGTCAGGTGGCATGTTGGATGTGATTTTTGTTTTAGTAGAGATTGAGATGACTGTAAATTTTTTAGTTGCTTCCTTCGGTCTGCAAAGATACATTTGTGTTGGTGCTGATGATTCTTGACTAATCCTGTTTCAATTACAAATTGGTTATGTTCTTTCAGTAAAACTTCTGGCACTTATATTCAGGGCTTATAAATCAAATAAATATACTCTATACACACACACCAAAACACACACATTAAAGCCAATCCCTACTAAACTATTTAATATTCCATACAGAGATGACAAACTAGTTTCTATATGCATTCTCTCCAACTAATCAAATATTTAAAATCAAGAAGACAGCAAAATTTAAAGACTAGAAAATAAAGAGCAACACATACCCACGTGGCGGTCATATCACAATCCTGAATAATAGCAGTGTCAAGACATAGTTATTGGTTCTAATAACTTTCAAAATTCTTATTTCCTCATCAGTTTGGAGTTATTATGATTGGTAATATGTATCTTTTAAAAAATATTATGACTATGAAGAGAATCTATTACAATGAAGTTAGTTTTTCAGGGTTTTTTTTTTTTTGTTTTGTTTTGTTTTAGCTATTTTTGTTAATTTAGTGACAATCCTTGAAAGCACATCCACACAGTGATCTTCAACTCTAGAATAATGATCTGACTAAACAATCAACCTAGCAGAGTTTTTGAATCACAAAGACAAATCTAAACCCTAAACTGACATGCCACATAAACTCTCCCATAACTGGAATTTATCAAAGACTGGTATCAAGACAAGATCGACCATAAAAGCAAACTTGGTATATGGTTAGTTTCCTCAAACCCACAGATATCATTAGTACCTTTGTCTCAAAGGAATAACTTTTTAAAGATAGGAAATTACTTCCTTTGCAACTGCAGCCTTCAATAAGTGATAATTAGGTAAGTTTAATGTAATTATTGGTAACGAAAAAGTTACTTGTTCTTTTTGATATAGTCTCAGGAATAATTTTATAGTCTCCATATATTTTATCACATAGTTCTATTCTGTGAAATTCTTAAGATATACAAAAAATTATTTTAGAGAATACTTATAGTTTTTTTAAAAATGTGCTTTCTCGGCCGGGTACGGTGGCTCACGCCTGTAATCCTAGCACTCTGGGAGGCCGAGGCGGGAGGATCGTTTGAGCTCAGAAGTTCAAGACCACCATGAGCAAGAGCGAGACCCCATCTCTACTAAAAATAGAGAAAAATAGTCCTAGCTACTTGGGAGGCTGAGGCAGAAGGATCGCGTGAGCCCAGGAGTTTGAGGTTGCTGTGAGTGAGGCATTCTAGCCCAGACAACAGAGCAAGACTCTGTCTCAAAAAAAAAAAAAAAAAAAAATGTACTTCCTCTGTTGAGCTTTAAAAATAAATTTCTTTTTTTTTTTTTCAGACAGTGTTGCTCTGTTGCCTGGGCTAGAGTGGCATGGCGTCAGCCTAGAACACAGCTGGTCCCTGAACTGCTGAGCTCAAGCGATCCTCCTGCCTCGGCCTCCCACAGTGCTAGGATTACACGCGTGAGCCACCGTGCCCGGCCTAAAAATAAATTGAGTAAAAATCAGTAAGAATGAAAATCAATAAATTAGCCAATAATAAAGAAATGTTCTAGTTGATACAGCAGTCACTAACATAATTCCCAAGAAAGGAAATATGTGAGAGAAAGAGAAATAAAAAAGTGTGTGAAAAATAATCTACTTAAAACTGTCCTCCTTTATCTGTAATGAAAATGAAATAGCATATTTCTAAAAAAAAATTTAGGAAAAGCAAACATTCCCACTATTCTAAGAGAGATGCAATGAAAGCTACGAGTGAATTAATTCTTCTGAATATGAAAAATCAATTTTCTATTCATCTACAACAAAAGAATTCTAGGAATAAATCACATGAATAGCCATTGAAATAGGAGTGAAAAAAAGTTCAAGTTCTGGGTTTGTCACTCACTAGCAGTATTACTTTAGAAAAAGCATATATAGAACATCTTGGCACGCAAAAAGTTAAAATTAATGTTCACTCAAATACAGTTAAAACTTCAAAGTCTATAAAGTAATATTATGTAATTCTTTTGAAATGGGAATTTGAATCATGCCTCTATCAGGCAAGATGTGACAATAATCACTTAGTGAATGAGTGAGCAATGACTGTATAAACTAATAATAACTAAAACAAATATTAGACAAAACTCTTGATACAGTGGGGAAAAAAGTATTTGCTGCACAGTGATTTTCCTACTCTCACAAGATGAAAATAATAAGCCCGTAAGTAAGTTCACATTTACTTTTTCGTGGTAACTAGAAATATCTATTTATTTTATCCATGTATTCACTTTTGGAAATTTCTACCTATTTCTCATTCTTTACTCTATCATACTTTAACAGCTTTGGATTTATTATTTTTCTAATCCTATAGAAAAATATACAGTAGCATAAAATGTGAACTAAACCTTGTGATTTATTCAATAGTAAATACATTTTTTCACATTTTAGTTTACCTATTCAATTATTATTATGAAATACAATGCATGTCATAAATTATCCATTTCAAGAAAAAGTAAATAGGCCTCCTATTCTTATAAGTCCATATGGCATGGGCTTCCCATGAAGTTTTGTCCTTCAGCACTAATGAACTGAATCTAATGATTAATTCTGCTGTATGTCAAGAGCTTACAAAAGGGAGAGAATGAGTCACCCTTGCTAATGCAAGAGTATGCCAGGCTCCAAATCTAAACCCTAAACTGACATACCACAGGTTATATTTCCTGTGTAGGATATAATGAATATCAAATATTCACAGATCAGATCAGATCCAGCCTGTGGTAGAAGCTATATAATTACAAGTGGGGGTACAGTTCATGTCCGCTTAATAAACCCAGGTGTACAGGGAGTCGATAAAACAAGAGGTAGTAACATCTTTTCTCTTGACTCAAGCCTGGCCTGTGTGAGTTATAAGTTTATCTAATCTATTGTTCTTTTAGAAAACAGAATGACCTATTTTTAATGACCTATTTTCCAACTGTGCTTTAGAATGCCAAATAACTTATTTTTAATACCCACGATTTACTATTATTTTTTAACTGTACAACTAAAAAATTAGTGCCCAGTTGTAAGCAGACAACTGCTATTTATAAGGTGACACTACTTGCTCACTTTTGTTCTCCATATGCACTATCAACTTTCTTCATAGTGCATTCATTCTTCTCACCCAAAATAGCCTCTCAGAAGAAAATATGAATATTTATGATATGAGAGTATGTTTCAGCATTATTAGTTGATCCATTCTCCCAAAATATTCCACGATGGAAGTTAAGAAAAGAAAAGTTATGTGGTAAACTGGTTACGAAGAAGATGAAGTCAGAAATCTAAGACTGCTCAGTAAATTCAATAAAAGCTAAAAGAAAAAAAAAGCAGGAAAGAGATTATGGAGCGGACAATTATTAGAAAGAACAAGTAAATACAAAAAATGTAGAAGTCAAACACTGAGAAAGAGGATAATATGAAGGTTAGAAGAGAAGGTGTGGTACTCTAGAACATTTTACAAGTGTTTATATAATATCTAGACATATATCTCACTTTAGAAAACCAAAGTATTTTTCACAGAAACCAAATATTTTCAAAGAATCTGGAAAGCTTTAAAATCAACCAACCACCAACCAACCAAAAACAAACTTTCCTTTGAAGTCTTTTCAAAAATATATTTTTTGAAATAGCCAATTCCTAATTTAACTGCTTTGCAATTTCACATTTTATATAACAGATTTTCATAAAATAAAGCACACATGTAAAATGTCAGCATTAGAAAGAGTAATTTAAAACTTGCTATTATATGTAGAAATAATAACCGTCCAGTCACAGCTCTAAGTACATACTTAGTATCACTATAACTAAGTAAATACTTAGCATCCCTTTATCACTAAAGGCTAGTTAGAAAATAATTGTTAAATTTTTGTATGGAACATCAAGCATATGTCCCTATGAATTCATTTTCAAAATAGCTTAAGTGGGCACGCAAATACTTATAGCTCATTCTGTACTAAAAATCCCTCTTCCCTTCTATAGTTCCATTTTTTATAAAATTATTATTATAGTTCTAAAGCTCCATCTGTTATAGAGAACAGACTGAAGTTGCGAACTATATTCTCAAAGAGGAGGAAAAATAGTCAATAATTACAATAGAACAGAATAGAAGAACTTAAAAAAAAACAAAAAGGAAGACTTAAATAAGTCATTTCAGAATTCACTGTTCAAGTAGTTGAGGTTGAAGCTTTCTGCATAGTGGCAAAGACAGACATGGCATAGTAAAGGACACTAATGCAAATTATATATATAAAACATTTATAATTTTTTCTATTTCCTGTAATTAAATGGTCGGGGTCCCTGGCATATTGATAACATTTCAAAAACAAATTAATATATAGTGTAATAATAGCTGCTACCAGAATGGGTTTCTCTGTTCTACCTCACCCTATCCCATGGAGATGACTTCATAGATACTATCTTCAATTAGTTCACCAACTCAGTTTTAGCTATAATTCAGCCTATTAAAAAATTTTTAACAACCTGACAAGCAGAAAGAAGAATTAAAAATTGGGTCAAAGAGAAAGAATGTTACGTCTGTTGAGTAACTTCATTTTGCAGAGGAAAAAATCTACTCTGTTATTACTACTTCTTTGAAATGGTCTGAATTAAAATTAAGACCTGTAAAAACAATGGGCTGATTACAATTTCAGAGTTTACAAACAAGTACAAAGCTATACATTAAAAATTTACTATAATAATACATAGTAACATTTTTTCTAAATTATATCACTTTATATTATTACCGATAATTAGGATCTTTTAAATTTTTCCATGTACATCTTTTAATCAATACATTTAATCACGCCTTCAACAAATTAATTAAAGGTAAGCCAAAGGAATAAGTTTGCTATTTATTTATAATTGTTATTTCAACGTATTATGAAATGGACACAAACAATATGCAATTTTGCATTTCATTTTAAAAATGAAGCATTTTTTTTTTTTTTTACCAAAAGGTAATACTTTCTTTAAACAGAGTAATCTAAAGACCCTGGAGGTCTGGCCAGGAATCACTCCTCCACTACAGGGATCTGGTTTATCAGCATCTCAAGATTTTTAAATTGCCACAAGATAAAGAAATATTAGTTTAATATATTCAACATAAAAATGTAACTGTAATGCACCTCTATTTTTATCTGAAGTTTTTAATTTGGGATCTTTCTCTCTTAAATTCTGGCTTCTTAAATAAGAGACTTGAAACTCTTTACAAACTCTGGTAACAAGTTCAAGTAAAAATCCAGCATATGCTTCACATACCTTTTTGAGATGTCCTAGTCTAAGTTTGAAAATTTCTTCCTGTTCATGATATTCTGCCAAAGTCAACCTGTCAAAAGTGAAATTTTAATTCTACATACTGAGATTAATACTTATTATTTATTAAACAACTAGCAAGTATGATAAAATTAGTCAAATGGAAATACTAACATGTGGACAACTTTCAGCCCAAAATAAAATACATAAGCCAAAAATCTTTTAAAATATTCTTCAGAATATATTTAATACTTATAGATGGAAGAATTAACTAATTCCACAACTATTTAATGAATATCACATATCAAGCAATGTTCTAGAATTTAGATCCTAAGGATCCAGTGAAAAACAAGACAATTTCTCCTTACATTTTTAGTCTGAGCACTACTCTATAGTAGGGGTAAGGAGGTAGAAAAGAAACCATTTAATGAAGAAATAAAACAACTTCTGAGTAACAATAAATGTTATGAAGAAAACAAAAAAGGGTGGGGTCGTAATGAGTAATTGTATTATGCTAATTCAGACTGGGTGTTACGGAGGTGACCTTGATCTAAACATCAAAGACAACCATGAAGGACTTGGGGAATATATTCCAGACATGGATTATAGGAAGTGCACAGAACCTAAGATGAAAACAGTGTTGACATATAAGTAGAAGAGAAAAAAATCTGAGCATCAGAATGTAGTCAAAGAGATTGTGAGTTGTAGTAGGAGAGGCAAACAAGGATATATATCATGTATGGATTTGTGGGTCAAGTAAAGAATTTAAATTTTACTCTTAGAGTAATGGAAAATCACTGCAAAGGGAGTCAGTCCAGTTTGGGCATAGTTTTAAAAAGAGAAAAAAAAAAAAGATTCTTCTTCAGTGTTAGGAGTGAATAAGCAATATAAATGCTAAAACTATAGTCAAAGTACCAAATTCTCATACTTCAAATTCTTAATAAATAGATACAAGACTTTAAATCTTGAAAGTGCTGCATGGTTATTTTTATTTTCAAATATTCTTATATAACTTTGAAAAATAACCAGTTTAATATATGCGGAACCATAACAAGACTTATATACTTTATATTAATAACATTTCCTAAGAAAAAATGATTCTATGTTCTGATAAAGAAAGAAAAAACCCCACAACAAAGTAACTTCCACATCATCATACTCCAGTTTGAAAGAACTGCTGTTATCTAGCATATTCAAGCCCTTGTTTGTTAGCTTACCTATGGATTCTGAGGGTATTTGCTTAAGCTCGTAACTCAGGTGTGATTTATTTATGTTTGGTTCGGGTCCCTAAGCAACATTTAGTATAAATGCTATTTCCCTTTAGCTAGATGCTAATTAAATTTACTAATTCTAAAAAGGGGGTATGCAAAGGAAATAAAACCAAAAAATTCAGTCAATATTCCACTAGATACATCCTAAAAACTAAAAGTTAAACATTTTAAATTAAATCTCTCTACCCAGTCTTAGGGTAACTCAACTACTGCATTTTACTACACTGAATATAGCAATACTTGACAGCGGCAGCAGTTGCTTATAGTATATCTAGAGAATTAAATGTTGCAGTGTGAGCAAAGACAAGGTGAGAGAGGGAGAAGTGTTCAGAAAGGTAATATTAAAAGAAAATGAGGTTGGGAAACTAAAATTGATAATATCTCAACTAACCCAGTTAAGGAAACCTGTAGGAAAACTGGCAAATAGCTTCTGGATATGCATACAGGTTAGGTTTATGCCACTGGTGGAAGTTTACCTGTATAACAATATCATATTCTCCTATTCTTAAGTATGGTTTTAGGCTCACTAGTAGGCCACAGGATGGGCTCAGAATTAATTTTTTAAAGATATGTAAATCTTTTTTGTTTTCTATATAGGAACAAAATACAAATCTATACTTCGATTTTGAGTTACCAAATGGCTAAAATTTGGTATTCATAAACCAAAATTAGCACATGACTTGAGTTTTCTAAAATTTGTGTAGTCATACCCTACCAAGAAGTTTGGCTATCATGCAAAATTGCAAAGCTCCTACACATGCAGATGGCTGGACTTTCTGCAATTTAGGGGGAACGATATTTTGTTGTCTTGAGTTGGCAGGCTACTGACTTTTCCAGGGCAGTGATTCTTATCATTTTACAATCATAGATAACTAAAAGAAATCTGAAAAGGTAGTTATAAACACTCCCCCCAGAAAATTTTACATATATATCATCTTGTGATTCACAGACGCCAGTTTAAGAGTTCCTGTTCCAGTGTCTTATCTCGATAATTAGAATGCAAACCCCTAACCTGGCAAAAGAGCCATTTCTTACCTTTCTCTGCATCTTTCTATTAGGCATTACCCAACATATAGTAGTTTTTTAGATATCTGTTGTCTACTTGCTTTAATAAAAAATGTTCTCAAAGAAATCTATATATTTAGATTAAAATATTGGGGACAATTTTCTTTAAAGAAATAGGATTTTATTGCACAGAATGAAAAGAGCTAAGCTAGGAAAATGTTAACATTGATGGCTTTAAATTACCAATGATTTTATTTGTTTTTAGATGCTTAAAAAAAATTACGCTCTCAAGCAAGTCAGTTGATTTAAGTTACTTAGCAAATCTTTTATTCACAGATAATGCAAAGAAAGATATAGCTGATCTCTTCCTAAATGAATCATATCTGATATTAGACTAAATTATTAATATTTCATTATGTGTACATATACATACATGTATATTTAGGAGCATGCTAAAGCTCCTAAATAAAGCTGTTCAGTAGGTTTATATAAATTAACTTTTATTTAAAAAGTCAACAAGTTTAAACTCTAAACATAAGACTTAATTCCTGACAATCTTCCATAGTAAGTTTGAGTGAATGAGAATTTTATTTTTAATTTAAAAAGTGTTTTACAATAGTTTACTAGAAATGTGGTACGACAGTATTAGAAATAGCTAGTAGAAATAACAGAAAACAGGGGATACTAATTTTAAACAAGTTTGACATTCAATGTTTAAAAACATTCTGTTTAAAAGTATGAAGACTCAACATTAAGGAATACAAACTACAGTAAATACACTATTAGAGGCACTTATAGTCTATTTATTTATTACAATATGACAAACCTTGAACAATTAACCATGAGCCATGCATTGAAGATCAGATTTTTTAGATGGGGGTGGGGAGGATAGAGGGGTTGAGACTAGTCTGTCTTTTAAAATAGTTACCCTCTACTATTGCCCTCTGAAAATAGCCTTTGAAAAGAGTTTTCTGCTTGAAAATAGTTCAGCAATTCTTCAACAAATTAAACACAGAATTACTAGATGACCCTGAAATACCACTCCTAGGTATACGCCCAAAAGAAATGAAAACATATGTCCCCACAGAAACTTCTACACAACTAGGAATAGAAGGGAACTTCTTCAAAAGTATAAATGGCATTTATAAAAAACAGACCAACTTTGGGTTGTAACAGTGCCCAAACTCTCCCCCGCCCCGAAAAAACCAGACCAACTAACATCATATTTAATGGTGAAAGATTGAAAGATTTCCCCCTAAGATAAGGAACAAGGTAATGATACCCACTTTTACCACTGCTATTCAATACTCTACTGGAAGTCCTACCAGAGCAATTTGGTAAAAAAAGGAAACAAAATGTATCCAAATTGTAAAGGAAGGAGTAAAACTATCTGCATTCACAGATGATATGATTGTATTGGTAGATAATCCCCAAAAGTGTACAAGAAAAAAACCCACTACAGCTAATAAATAAATTCAGGAAGCTGCAGGGTATGAGATCAATACACAAAAATTAGTTGTGTTTCTATACACGAGCAATGAATAACTGAAAAGGATATTAAGGAAGCAATTACATTTACAATAGCATCTAAAAGAATAAAATATCTAGGAATAAATTTAACCCAGGAGGTGACAGACTTGTATACTAAAAGCTACACAACATTGCTAAAGAAATTTAAAAAGAGCTAATTAAATGAAAAGACAACTTATGTTCATGGATTCAAAGACTTAACATTAAGAGTATAGTACTTTCCAAAGTGATCTACAAATTCAATGCAACCCGTATCAAAATTCCAAGGCTCTTTTTGCTGAAATGGAAAAGCTAATGCTCAAATTCATAAAGGAATTACAAGGGGCCCAAAACAGATAAAATAATGTTGAAAAATGAAAAACAAATTTGGAGGACTCACATTCCCAATTTCAAAACTTACTACAATAATCAAAACAGTGTGGTACTGCCATAGACATACAGACCAACGAATAAATTTGAATCCAGAAACAAACCCAAAAATCTATGGCCAGTTTATTTTTAACAAGGGTACCAAGACCATTCAAAGAATAGGAAAGAATAGTCTTTTCAACAAATGGTGCTGAAACAACCAGAGAACCACATGCAAAAGAATGAATTTAGACCTGCCACCTCCCTCCTATGTACAAAAATTAACTGAAAATGATCTAAAACTATTAGAAGACAACACAGGGATAAATCTTCATGACCATGAATTTGGCAAAGGATTCTTAGAGTTGTACACCAAAAGCATGAGCAACAACAAATATCAGTAAAATAAACTTAATAAAAATTTAAAACTTTTGTACATCAAAGGACATTCTCAAGGAAGTAAAAGACATAATGGCAGAAAATGTCTGCACACCGTACATCTGAAAAGGGTTTAGTATTCAAAATATATAAAGAACTCTTATAACAAAAAGAATTAAACAAGAAAAAGATAAATAGTCCAATTAAAAAATGAGCAAAAGACTTGAATAGACATTTCTCCAAAGAAGATATAAAAAGGCCAATAAGCACATCAAAAGATATTCAACCTCATTAAGTCATTAGGTAAATACAAATCAAAACCACAATGAACTATCACTTTATACCCACTAGGATGGTTATGATTTTTAAAAAGGGAAAATAAAAAATATTGCCGGGGATGTGGAAAAATTGGAACTCTTATTCATTGCTGGTGGGAATGTAAAATGGTGCAAATGTGGAAAACAGTTAAGTAGTTCTTCAATAAGTTAAACATAAAATTATCATACAACCCTGAAGTAGCACTCCTAGGTATATACCCCAAAGAAATGAAAACGTATGTCCACACAGAAACTTATACACAAATGTTTGTGGCAGCATTATTAATAACAACCAAAGGGTAGAAACAACCTAAATGTCCATCAACAAATGAATGGATAAAGGAATTGTGCATAAACACACAATGAAATACTATTCAGTTATAAAAGGAATGAAGTACCGACACATACTTCAACTTGGATGCACCTTGAAAACTTATGCTAAGTGAAAGCCAGACACAAAAGGTCACATTAGGTATGATTCTTTTTATATGAAACATCCAGAAGAGGCAAATACACACACGGAGAAAAGCAGGTTATTTGCTACCAGGGAGTGAGGAGAAGGAGAGATGAGGGTATTTCACAAGTACAGGGTGTTCTTCTGGGTTAAGGAAAAAGTTTTCAAACTAGAGAAGTGGTGGCTGTATAACATTGTGAATGCACTAAATGCCACTGAACTGTACATTTTAAAATGGTTAATTGTATGTTAAGTGAATTTACTTCAGTTTTTAAAAAATGTATCACTGGGCAAAAGAAATAGGGTATGTGGGAGGGATGAAACTAGTCCGTCTTTGAAAAGCCCAAGTGTTAACAATATAATAGAAACTAAACTGAGAATTAATGACTTATACCAAGTACTACTGTGTTATGCAGAATAATGGCTGCCCAAGGATGTCCATGTCTTAATCCCCAGGACATGTGAATATGTTAGGTTATACAGAAAAGGAGAATTAAGGTAGCAGATGGAATTAAGGTTGTTAATCAGCTGACTTTAAAATAGGAAGTTATTCTGAATTACCCATGTGGGCCTAATATAATTACAAGGATCCTTAAAGGTAGAAGAAAACAGCAGAAGTATCAGAATCAGAGTTATGTGACATGTCAAAGACTTGACAGGCCACTGCTGGCTGTGAAGATGGAAGGGGATCATGAACCAAAAAATGTGGGCAGCTTCTAGAAGCTGAACAGGGCAAGGAAATGATTTCTTCTCAAGAGCATCTAGATGGCACACAGCCCTGCTGTCACCTTGATTTTAGCCCAGCTAAGACCCACTTCAGATTTGTGATCTCTAAAACTATAAGGTAAGAAATTTGTATTGTTTTAAGCCATTAAGTTTGTGGTAATTTGTTACAGCAGCAACAGGAACCCACTACAGATCTTGGTACCTGGAAGTAGGATGCTCCTGTAACAAATACCTAAAAACCTGGAAGTGGCTTTGGAATTGGGCAAGGGACAAAGGCTAGAAAAAATTTAAGAAACTTAATTTTTAAAAACCTTACATTGCCTTGAACAGATTGTTAGCAGAAATATGGGTGTTAACAACCCTGCTAGTGAGGACAGAGGAGTTCCAGGATCACAGTGGAGAAAACATTTATCACATTAGAGAATACCTAAATTGTCATGATCAAACTGTCGGTAGGAACACAGATATTAGGAACGCTATTAGAGAAGGCTCACAGGAACTAAGGAGCATGTTAATGGAAACTGGAGGGAAGGGGATCCTTGTTGTTAGGGCAGGAAGCTTAACAAGAGTTTATCCTCCAGTTACGCAGAAAGCCAAACTTATAAGCAATGAGTTTGGATATTTAGCTTAGGAGATTTCCAAGCAAACTGCTGAAGGTGTAGCCTGGTTTCTTCTTGCTGTTTATAGTAAAACATGAGAGAAAGAGACAAGCAAGAAACTAATAAACACAAAGAAACCAGGACTTAATGGTTTAAGAAACTAATCCTATTCAAAATGCAGAACATGCTAAAATTGAGATTTACTGTCGGGAAAGCTGCTCTTAAAAAAAAGTGTGTGTGTGTCTGTCTGGATAACCTCTTGCTAATACCACAGGAAAATTAAAATGTCAAGAGTATTCAGGCAAATAAAAAAGTCTTTGATGAGATGAAGCATGTGACTCAGTTCCCTTCAATCTTCTCAGCAGAAAATATCAATGGGATTATCTAGGAAAGAACTGTGGAGTACCCTCTTGTCTAATGGAGAGAATCCTTGTGTTATACACGGGAGACCCACAAGATTCCTTGATAATTTTATACCACCAGAAACAGTGACAGCTTGAACTTAAAAAGGACAGAGAGAGTATAAAAGGAATGAAGGCTGCAGATTCCCAAAGTTCTACAGGCAGAAAACAAGTTGATAAAGCTATTCAGCACAAAAACATGCTAAACTTCATGAAAAAGAAAGGATGACCCAAAGGACAGAACTTTGAGCCCCAAAGGCAGAGGCACAAGCCATGGAAGATGATTCCCAAATTGTGAAACCAAACGGAATTTGTCTGGATGAATTTTGAAATTCCCTGGGGTCAGTGATTCCTTCCATTACTTTCTATTTTGAACAGGAATGTCTATAACTGTTATTCCATGCCTGTTCAGCACTGTATTTTGGGAAGAGGTAACTTGCTTCTTGAGTTTCATAGATAAAAAGGAATTGTGTCTCAGTGCGGATTATACCATGAGCCTCACCCATACCTGATTTATTTGATGGGACTGGAACTTCTGAGCTGATGAGATTTAGGACTTTGAGTTGATATTGTAATGGGTTCAGAATTTTGGGGATGGTGAGATAGGGTAAATGTATTTCGCATGTGGGAAGAATGTGAATCTTTGGGAGTCAGTGGGCAGACTTATAAATTTTATTTGCAAGAAACTAGGAAAATGCACAGAAGAGGTAATATCTGAACTTGATTAAAGAGGAGCAGAAGGAAGCCAGGAAGAAACAGGGGATAAGGGAGCATGGTGACCCAACAGTATAGCATGAGATACTCAAACAAAAAGAAAAATAAATGCACACTGTAGGTTAAGGAAATTATCTTTTACTGCTTGTTTGCTAAGAGTTTTAGTCACAGATCGATGTTGAATTTTATTTAATGTTTTTTATTTTGGCATCTATTAAGATGATCATATGATTTTTCTGTTTATGTGTTAAATTACATTGATTTTTCCAATTTTATTACTTATTAATTTTTAAGGCAGGGTCTCACTCTGTTGCCCAGGCTAGAATGCATAGCTCACTGCAACCTCAAACTGCTGGGCTCAAGGGATCCTCCTGCCACAGCCTCCCAAGTAGCTGGGACTATAGGCACGCACCACCATGCCTCACTAATTTTCCTCTTTTTTGCAGAGATGAGGTCTTGCTATGTTGTTCAGGCTGGTCTCAAACTTCTGGCCTCAGCAATCCTGCCTTGACCTCCCAAAGTGCTAGATGGCAGATGTGAGCTACTGTGCCAGGCCTGATTTTTTCCAATCTTAAACCAAACTTGCATATCCAAAGTAAACCTAACTTAGACTTGATAAATTACCATTTTTACATATTATATGTTGTATTTATGTTACTACTATTTTATTTAAGATTTGTGCATTTATTTTCATGAGTGTGATTTGACTATAACTTTCCTTCTTGTACAGTCATTGTTAAGTTTTGGCATCAACATTAGGCTGGCTTCATAAAATAAGTTAGAAGTATTTCTGCCTTTTCTGTTCTTCAGCAAAGTTTATAAAAGACGGGCACTATTTCTTTCTTAAATGGCTGATGGACTTCTTAGATGAAGTCATCTGGATCTGCAGTTTTCTTTGATCAAATGACTAAATTACAGATTTAGTTTTTTTCCCCTAAATTCTGGGGTGAACTAGAATACAGATCCGATGTCTTTCATAGTTACAGAACTATTTGGATTTTGTTTCTTCTACTGTCAGCTTGGTTCTGCTGTATTTTTCTAGAAATATCTATAGACTCAGTAGTAATATTCCTTTTTTCATTCTTGGTAATGGTTGTGTGTTTTCATAACAACAGTTTTATCAATTTTATTAGCCCCCAAACTTTTTTTTTTTTCTCCGAGACAGGGTCTCACTCTGTTGCCCAGGCTAGAATGCCGTGGCTTCAGCCTAGCTCACAGCAACCTCAAACTCCTGGGCTCAAGCAATCCTACTGCCTCAGTCTCCCGAGTAGCTGGGACTACAGACATGTGCCACCATGCCCAGCTAATTTTTTCTATATATATATTTTTAGTTGTCCAGATCATTTCTTTCTATTTTTGGTAGAGACGGGGTCTTGCTCTTGCTCAGGCTGGTCTCAAACTCCTGACCTTGAGCGATCCACCTGCCTCAGCCTCCCAGAGTGCTAGGATTACGGGCGTGAGCCACTACGCCTGGCCAGGCCCCAGACTTTTAAACTCATTTTTTTAATTGGTTGATTCTCTATGTTTTATGTATATTTCCTATATTGTTAATTTCTGCTCTTATCTTTTCCTCTTCCTTCTTTGGTTAAGTCTGCTGTTCATCTTCTAACTTCTTAAAATAGATGCTTAGTTTATAAAGTTTTAATTTTTCTTCTTTTTCTACATACGTAACTAAAGCCATAAATTTCCCTTTCGATACCATTTTAGATATACCTTACAAATTTTGCTATGTACCACTTTCAATATCAATCATTTCAAAAGATTTTCTCATTTCCATTGAGACTTTGCCACTATTTCTAGCTAATTTCACTGTGGTCAAAGAACATATTCTGTATGATTCTAGTCATTATCCCCCAGGAGTTCTACCAAACATTTAAAGAACACTATCACTCTAATACAAACTTTTTCAATCCTGTGAAATCTGTTGAGATTTGCTTTATAATCAATTTTTTATAGTCAATATTTTAAAAAGTCTATGCTTAAAAAAAGAACACGTATTTTGTAGGTGTTGGGGGATGTTCTATTAATATACACATCTATTAGGTTAAGTTTGTTAATCTCATTAACCTACATTGTTTTATTTTTACCTACATAATCTATTTCTAAGCAATGTGTTTAAATATCCCATCATGATTTATGGATCTTATACATCTCTTTATTAACAATTTATTTATCTTGAGAACATGTTATTATATTTATACAAATTGTATATTTATACAAATTGTTATAACTTCCTGGTGATTTGAACTTTCTATAATTATGAAACAACCATTTTATTTCTAATAATTTTTTTTTGGGCCTTGAATTTTACTGTGTCTGATTTAATCCAGTTTTCTTTTGGTTGGTGTTTGCCTGGAATATCTTTTTCTATTTTTCTTTTTTTATTTCAATATATCTTTTTTCCCTCTGGGTACTTTTAAGAATTTTTTTCTCTTTGCCTTGATTTTTTGAAATTTCATTATGACATGTCTAGGTGAGTATTTCTTTTTTTCATCCTTCTTGGAATTTGCTGGCCACCTTCATGAACCTGTAAACTGATCTGATTCATCCGTTTTAAAATACTCTCAGTTAGCTCATCTTCAAATATTGCCTATGCTCCATTTAGTATTGTGTTTTCTAAAGACTGTCAGCTGTCTTGTCAATAGTAATAATGGAAGTCCAATGACAGTAAAATAATATCTTCAAATAACCACCAACCTAAAATTCTAAAACCAGTAAAGCTAACCCAAGAATGAAGGCAAAATAAAGTTATTTTCAGACAAACAAAAGCTGAGACATTCCTACCAACAGACCACATTAAAGGAAAATTTCTAAAGGGTATTCTTAAGTAGAAGGATCTTGCCAGATGTACGATCAGTAAGTATAGAAATAAGCAAAAAGCAAACAACCAACAAATATGTGGATAAAGTCTATATAATCACTGACTATATAAGATAGTAATGATGTCCTGTAGGTAAATGTGTATATGTGTGTGTGTCTGTGTATATATACACACTCATACTTCTAATAGAGAAAAAGAATGAAATAAAAACTGATCAATCTAATAAAAGGTAAGAAAAAAGAGAAGAAAGGATAGTAACTAGGCAGAATAAATAGAAAGCATAAAGACAGACCAGATTTAAGCCCCAATAAATGATTACATAAATTAAAAATGGAAAAAAATGCTCCAATGAAAGATTTTTCATAACGGATTTTTAAATAATCAACTATACATTTGTCAAAACCTACACAATGTTCATCAAGAGTGAACCCTAATGTAAACTATAGACTTTGGATGATAATGAGGTGTCAATGCAGGTTCATCGATTGTAACAAATGTACCACTCTGGTGTAGGATGTTGATAGTAGGAAAGCATGTATGTGTGGGGTCAGGTGGTATATGTGAACTCTCTGCATTTTCTGCTCAATTCTGCTGTAAAAAATAAAGTTTAAACCAATTATATACTATTTACAAGAGATAAGTAATCCACTATTAATACTAAATAGAATATATTCTTGAATTAAAATTAAAGCTGTAATAAAAAACAATTGCCTCTAAAATTTCAATAGTATGAAATGTAAGGTAAAATATTACTGTTTATTTTGTAGTCATCTTCTGTGAAACATGGAACATTTAAGTCTAATAGAGACAATCAAAACTTAATTTGATTCATTTGGAATGGGTTGTTGTAAAAATAAAAAAAGAAAAAAAAAGAAAAAACACTGAATTTGAAATATATTTTAATGAAGCAAAAATCTTGATAAAAATGTATTAATAATGGAAAATCAATGCAAGGATCCTTAGATTTTATCCAGAAATAATATCAGTTATCCAAACTATTTCCTCTGAATAAAAAAATCTTTGTGACTAAAATTAGAAACTACTACCTAAAGAACTGACTGACTCTAGCTAGTAGTTAAAAATAAATTAAGAGCCAGCAACCATGCAAGTATGTCATTAACTGAGTGGATGGTGATGCTGTGACTGAAGAGACAGAAGGTACTATGGCAATACCTCGAAGTGATAATTAACTCCTATTCTTTAGTGGTTAAGGAAAAGCTGTCAGGAGGCAATATCTATTGCAGGACTTAAAAGATGAAAAGAAATTAATATAATGGAGAGTTTGAAAGTTGGCAATGAGGGGGAGGTACTAGTCAATGGCAAAGATGAAGCTAGACAGGTCAGAAGGAGCCAGATCAAAATTGCTTTACAAGCCAAATTAAAACTTTTGGATTATATCATTCAAGTAACAGAGAGCTCTGTTAGGGCTTGTAAAGAGAATGAAAGGACCGTATTTTTATTTCAGAAAAATGACTCTGACTGCAACATGGATTGCAGGACAAGAACAAAGTTGGATGGGGAAAACAGTAAAAAAGTAACCCAATTAAGAGACAGCAATAGGCCAGTGCTATGCCTCACACCTGTAATCCTAGCACTCTGGGAGGCCAAGGTGGGAGGATCACTTGAACTCAGGAGATCGAGACCAGCCTGAGCAAGAGTGAGACACCATCTCTACTAAAAACAGAAAAATTAGCCAGGCATTGTGGCATGCACCTGTAGTCCTAGCTACTCATGAGGCTGCGGCAGGAGGACCACTTGAGCCCAGGAGTTGGAGGTTGCAGTAAGCTACCATGACGCCACTGCACTCTACCCAGGGCAACAGAGTGAGACTCTGTCTGCAAAAAAAAAAAAAAAAAAGCAGTAACTTGAGTTAGAATGGTGCCATGGTGTCAGTGGGACCTTTATCATAAAGGATAAATGGACAGATACGATATCTTAGAAGGATTGGGTATCTACACAGGTAGAGTTAAAGCTAACACACGCTTTAATACAACCACTCACCTACCCACCCATTTGCTCTTTTGTTTGTTTTTTCTTAAGCAACAAATTTACTAATTTACGAAAAGTACAGTTTTTTTTAAAATAATTATAGCCAAATGGTTTAACTGCAACTTACAATTAAATTTCTTGTAAGTGCAAGAAAATTAGGAAAGGCTTGAAGAAGCAAGTAGATTTTGAGATAGACTTTTGAAAGATAAAATTATTACAACTTATTCACTAATGGATTACAAAAGATCAATAAAATCTGTACCTAAAATGTTAAGGGTGACAACCAGAATCCCTCCATGTGAAAAGATGGTAGTATCACTCACTAACAGAACACAGGAAAGGGGCAAGGTATGTGTGTATAAAGAGAGACTGAAGTGGGAAAGACAACAGTAAATACAGGGTTGTTTTTTTTTTTTAAGTAATACAGTTTTGAATAGGCTGCATTAGAGGTTCCTGTGAGGCATTTAAGTACTGATATCAACTAAGCAGGGATATGATATTCAAGATTGAGATGGAAGTATCTGATACTCAAGAGTGAAAAGCAGGCTGGAGATAGTAGTTTGAATGTCAGCAGAATACATATGGTAACTGAAACCCTGAGAATAGATAATACTCAAGGAGAATATGTAGAGTGTGAAATAAGATGGCCTAGGACATATTCCTAAAAATTATCCGCATTTTACAGATTGGGAAGTAAATGATGTCCATAGAAGAGATAAAGAAGATGCTGCCTGATACTAAGTAAGGGAGCTTTTTAGAAAAAATAAGTTAACAATATTTAATGCAGCCAAGTAAGTTAAAGACTGAAATGTTATGGCATTTAGCATCAAGAAGATAGTTAATCTTAAAAAGAACAATTTCAGTTAAGAAAGGGGAGATTAGAAGGTGAGGCAAAAGAGATTGCAAGCACAGGTAACTTTTTCAAGAAACCTAATTATGAAGAGGACAGAGAGAATATAGAGACTACAGGGATTTGTAATTGAGGGAGTTTTTCTTTGTTTTGCTTACATGTATTTTCTGAAAGGAAGGAACCAGTAGAGAGCAAAGGAAGTATCAATAGAAGAGGTCCCTGATATAGCAGGGGATGGAATTCAAAGCACGAATGAAGGACTATCTTTCAAGACAAGAGAAAAGAATACATCTATATATTAGAGGGTATATGTTTTCTGTTCACATAAATTTATATTAGTTTTTATAGAACAGAAAAATTATATAAGTTTGGATGCATCTATATACATTGAAATTTTAACAACGGTTTTCTCTGTGGGATGGGATCATGGTCTATATTATTATTCTCTTTCATATTTTCCAAATTTTCTACAATAAGCATTTTTTAAAATGTCCTTATCCTCTGAATTGTAAAGAATAATTAACACAAAATTTAAGAAACAATAAAAAACAGAAAGGGAGAAAGAATACCCATAAACCTACCAATGAATTGCTTCCATAGGTCAAGAAAATTTATAAATGGCAGTTACAATATACTTAAATTAACATTTTCTCAGAAAAAGGAACATTAATGGGAACAATGAATTGGAATAATCCAAAACTTTAACTGACTCTTTAACTGATTCAGACATGGAAGAAAAGTGGATTCCAGTCTCCTCTTAGCTACCCAAGTCTCTGTTTTAAAAGAGAATTGCCATGTCTCTTCATAAAAAGGTAAAATTCAAATATATGGGGTTTATTAATTTAGAGCTAAATTTCCAATACTGCCTTCCTTCCTGGCCGTAACTACTTTTTGCTATTTAAGTATTAATTTAATTATAAATAAAATCCATTATTAACATTCATGCTCACTGGCAACAATTTTTAGAAAGGAAAATTTAAATGGAGGCTTACATTTGTGGTAAATTTGGTCTAACAAAGGGATCATTTTCTGCTCCATTGACTGCTTTGTTTTTCCTTTGTTTTGGTTCAGAATTGGTAGAGGGTGCCTGAGAATTATTAGCTGTAGGAGGTTTGCGTTTGGCTAGAAGTTTCCTTTGTCTTTCAATATCTTCCCTTTGCTGATTCACCCATTCTTGTTGCCTGTATAAAAATAAATGAAAACATATTAACCTTCCATTACTTTTCACAGTAAAAACATGGGAAAAATGCATTAAAAAACACAAAAAAATCATATAATATAAACTTGTAACCTTTTGGTCCCACTCTTGTGAACCAATTTGTACATCTCCTTCAGGTCTCATTTGAAAAAATCATTTTTAAGTGAGGTGCTCCCTAAATCTCTGGACTAGGAAAGATGTGTTGGCATATGTATTCTTACAGTGCCTTTTTATTTCCCCACCTCTTTTCTAACAAATGTCATTCCTATAGATACTTAATCAGACTATGTCTAGTTAGATTATATCATTCCCTAAGAACAGAAACCATATCTATTTTATCCTATTGTATTCTTAGTACCTAGCACAGTGATCATCCTAGGTATCCAATAAATAGTTGCTGAATGAAATAAAAGAGTGAGCTAAAAAAAAAAAAAAACTAACAAAAGTATGGGGTATATTTTATACATGTATCTCATCACTTAGTATTTGCAGACAAGCTTACAAAAGGCAAATAAGAATTTAATATGAAAAGTGTTACTTTCTAAATCTACCTTTGTTAAAAAGAAATTTTGGGAATGAGCAGTTGATATTTTGAAATGAAACCAAAATTGATCTTAATATAAGAAATGTATGGGGGAAAAAAGAATTCGCAACTTAAGGAAAGGAAACAAGAAAACAGCAAGAAAAATTTGCTCAGCTTTCAAAAATGGGCAATTAAAGTAAAACTATCAATGCTTCCAATTCAAGAAGCTTACACAATTTTGCAAATACTTCACTTACTCTAAAAACTAATAGATATCATGTCTATTATTAAAATTTAGGTTAAAGATTTCAGCAGTTTGACCAGAGCATTAAGTAAGTTAACAGTCAAGCTTTTTAAAACTAACCCATTGTACAACACCTTAAACTTGCTCTAATAGTAACCATGTTCCCTTTTAGGTCACCTCATCATGCCAAGAAAAAATTTAAAAATCCTATATGGTTATATTTAGATTTAGAATAAGTCAAATGTTTCATTCTTTCATCTCTCCCCACTCCTTCCAAACCAGAACTACAGAGCTCCTACTCTGCTGATAAAGAACTGGCCTTACATACATTCTTTCCCTATGGTTCTAGTGAAGGAGCAGCAGAATGGTAAGAGTGACAAAAATCAAGAACCATCTACACAGAAGGGCAAAAGGGTAGAGAAAAATCCCAAGAATAGCAAAATGACAGCAAGACTTTAATCTAGTTTTCATTTGGAAGTGGGAATAAATAATTACCATTATTAAAAAAGTAAATTTCAAGCCTATTTTAGAGCACGATCAAGATGCTATAATAAACAGCAATAACTCTAATGATTAGAATCCCAATGGAAAGTAAAGAATTACTGGAATAGATATGTAGCTAATACCTGATTATTCAGGAATGACCATACAGTTGAGGTTATTAATATTATTAACTTTTATTTATTCATTTCTCTTCTCATCCTCTAACCACTGTGGGTTATATCACTGATTATAAAATACATATATGTAACAACACACAGTAGTAGTCTTCTCTTGTTCTCCACTTTTCTGTCCATATTTTAGCTTAAGCTTTAATCACCTTTCATCTGGATACCTCTCTCCATTTAGCTGTCAACAATTTATCCTCTAATATTATTTCCACATTACCATCATAATTATTCTACAACTCAATTCTGATTATACACACTATATACAAGCCTTTAACAGTCCCCATTATTCACAGCATTAAAACCCAAACTCCCTATTAGCACAAGGACACTGTCCTTCATTGTGGTATACCTAACACTTAGCATAGCTGTGCTGAACAATAGCTGAATAAATCTGCTACGAGAGAAGGCCGTTCTGTGGCAAGTCCTGGGAACTAGTGTTTCAACAGCAATGGTGATGTGATACCATGTGAAATAAGGCTTTGCCTCCACTTCAAATAACTGAAGTGACTCTGAGAAAGCTGATGTAGATGCTGGCACTGCTCCTGATTGATTTTTGGGTTTTTACAAATTTCCCAGCAAAAAAAAAGAGCAGCATAGGTCCTGGCTTCTTAACACATAAACAGCTAGGCAACCTTTACCTACTACCATCTGAACTCAAGAATATATAGAAACAATGATTTCTTTTTTTTAAAGTTTACTGCAGAAATGCTAAAGCCACATATTCAGTTCAACTGATTTCTGATTTACCATATCTGAAGCAAAAGAGAAAAGTTCTTTTCCTTATGAATAGAGAATAGACAAGTGCTGAATGTTAACATTTAACGACTGGGGAAAAAACTAAGTAGAAAAAACGGGGGGTGGGGGTGGGGGGAGAGAGAGAGACACCCCTTCCAATGAAAATTAAATTTTTAACAATTCTCCTCCCAAAATATCATCTATAAAGCTAGAGGTTCAGTTTATATTTTGGAAAGTTTGATTTAGAATAATACATTATCCTACATAGATGAATGCTAATTAATCAAGAAGTCTGCTAAAGCTAAAATTGTAATACCTCTATTTCATATTCCTTTCGAATGTACTAAATTCTGGGATTTCAAAGAATAATGAGGAGATGCAGAATATAATCCTAAATCTATAATCTTTTAAAGTAATGAAAACCCAAATGAATACTACATTTTTTTAAACATAAGAATGACTAACTTCACAAGATTCTGAAATGCAAAACCATCTGTCCACTGTTCAGTAAATGAAGCGCCATGCCTAACTGTTGTAAAGTGCCCAAGACGTAATCTATCTTGCATACTCTTCTCTCTGCTTGAGAGTTTTTCTTGTGTACTCTGAAAAAAGAAGGAAGAAAATCATCAATTTTATTCATTTGAATTTTAAAAACATACAAGGCAAAAGGGGCTAGTAAAGGGGAATGGAAAACTTACTAAACTTTTAACTTGCCTTTTCAATAAGAAGTTTCTTGCTCATTGATATGCATTTATTTAATCGTTCTTTGTATTTTTCAAGTAATTTTTGTTGTTCATCTATTTGCCGTCTGAGATCACAGTTAGCCTAAAACATAAGTAGAAAATGCACAAAGTCTAGAATTTGTATATATGAAAAGCTTAAAAACATTTTAATGTTTTGATAAATTATATACACATAGGATTGATAATATCAAATATTTAAGTATGATACTAAAAATAAAAAGCCTACTTACTATGGGATAATACTGTTAAATGTTACTTAACTGTAACTGTGTAGTGGAAAGTACATGGAATTTATATCCATGTTCCATACATTCCAATCCATACCCTAAGGTATATAACTTTGGCTAAGTTAAGTAAGTTATTTGCACCTAAGTTCAATTTTCTTATTTCTAAATAGGGGCAACCCCATCGACCTTAGTTAAAAAGAACTGAAATGTGGTATATAAAGTGTCTAACACTTAAAAACAAAGGTGAGTTTTCTTCTATCTCTTAAAACAAAACATTTTCACCATTAAACTTGTGGATGTAAATTGCCTAGCTAATAACTAACTATCCCCATCATTCTTCCTAGGCAACAGAGTATCAATTCTGTTCACTTTGCTCAGGGAAGAGTTCTCTCTCTAACCTCAGAATTAGTCTAGTATAGTGGCAAGAGAATAACCTGAAGGGCTTGGTAGAACTCATTTGCTGGAGCCTATCCCCAGAGTTTCGAAGTCAGTATGTCTGGAGAAAGGCCTGAAAATTTCCATTTCTAACAAGTTCTCCAGTATTACTGATGTTTCTGCTCTGGGATCACACTTTGAGAATCACAGGTCTAGGCCAATCATGGTAGAAGCCAAAAGACAGGGCATAATATCTTAAAAGTGCTGGGAGAAAACAACTATCAATCTAAAATTATATATTCAATAAAACTGTTTTTCAAGGAAGAGGGAATAGAATTTAGCATCAACAGACCCTCATCATTAAGTGCAATTCAAACAGAAGCCCAAACTGTGTGTGCGTGGTATGTATGCGTGTAACTTGGAAAACTGACTCCAAAATTTCTCTGAGACTGCAAAGGGCCAAAAATAGACAAAATGAAGGAGAGGATACTTGTCCAACTATGTATCACAACTTAATGTAAAGCTACAGTAATTATGACCACCCAAATCCCCTTTTTCCCTAATAATGGAAATTCCATGTTTTTTTTTTTTTTTTGAGATAGAGTCTCACTCTGTTGCCCGGGCTAGGGTGCTGTGGCATCAGCCTAGCTCACAGCAACCTCAAACTCCTGGGCTCAAGCAATCCTTCTGCCTCAGCCTCCCAAGTAGCTGGGACTACAGGCATACGCCACCATGCCTGGCTAATTTTTTTTTATATATTTATTTTTAGTTGTCCAGCTAATTTCTTTCTATTTTTAGTAGAGACGGGGTCTTCCTCTTGCTCAGGCTGGTCTCAAACTCCTGAGCTCGAACAATCCACCTGCCTCGGCCTCCCAGAGTGCTAGGATTACAGGCGTGAGCCACCACGCCTGGCCAGAAATTCCATGTTTTATTTTGGATTGATACGTGCCTAACTAAAAGACTATATTTCCTCGTTTCCCTGGCAACCGTTAAGGATGATCAATGAGAGACATCAGCAGAAGTTGTTCAGTGGGATATTCAAGAAGGCTGCATACACAATTACTGTGCTTTTTCTTCTTCCCCTCCTCCTCCTGTTTTCTGCTTAGAACACAGACATCGTAATTGTGATTCAAACAGATATACTGGATCTTGATGTGACCTTTAAGACGGAAGCCATGAACTAAGGATGAGGACATAGGGAAAACTGAATGCACTAATGTCACATATGACACTGTGGAGCAATCATACCTGGGCTGCCCACTTCTGTTCTCTTGAAAAATAAACAGTCATCTCATTTAAAGTACTTCTGTTTATGCTCTCTGCTACTAAATGGCCAAAGGCAACTGCTAAATGATAAAAAGATGCTGCAGTACCAGTGCAGAGACACATAAATAGAATAATGGAACATGATATAGAACACAGAAATAGATCCAGTTGTAAATGGCAACAAGATTTTATGATGGAGTTGGCAGTTTAAGAATGAACTGGTTAATTAAATGGGGCTGGACAACTGGTTATCCATATAGAAAGAAATTAAAAGGAAATCCTACTTCACATCACACCCAAAAACCAATTCCAGTGAGATTAACAATCAGAACATAAAACTTTTAACAGAATATATAGGAGAACATTTTTACAATCTTAAGAGTTAAAAAGAATTAATTCTTTTGACATATCTTTGCTAACAATTTAGTATAAGCAAAACAAACTATAAACAAAAATATATATTTAATCATATAAAAATTAAAAATGTATCTAATCATCAAAAGACAGCATGAAGAAATGAAAAGACAACTCACAGAGAGTAAAGTAAGATACATAACCAATGTTGGCATCAATAACAAAAAGACAAACAATCCAATAAGCAAAATGGGCAAAAAACACAGTTATTTCACAGAAGAAACACAGTTAATAAATATTTTAAAACATGCTCACAACCAATTAGTAAGTACGGAATGCATAATAAAACCACAAGACACTATATTCATAGATCAGCAAAAAAAAGAAAATTTTTTAGAGAAAATCTTATTATACCAAGCCCTGGCAAGGAAGATGAGCAATAGGATTTTTTTCTGGCCCACTGCTGTTGGGAGTATAAATTGACAAATTTGGAAAAATTTGGTACCGTAAAGTGAAAGATGTCCATGCCCTGTACTTTGGCCATGTCTTTCCTAAGCACATACCACAGAGAAATTATTTCATCTTTTCCCTAGAAGACATGTACAAGAATGTTCTTATATAATGTCTTACTACTTAGCAGTGAAATGAACAAACTACAGTTATTCTCATCAATGTGGTTGACTCTCACATATAATATTCAGTGAAAACAAGCAAGGCAAAAGGGTCCGTACAAGATAATTTCACTTAAATAAAGTTCAGAAACAAACTAAATAATATGTTGTTGAAGCCAATTGTTTAAGCCAATTGTTTAAGCCAATTTAATGGCTTAAATTAGAATCAGGAGGAGGAGCTTTTAAAATTACCAGTGCCCAAGACCTATATCATATCAATTTGACCAGAACCCCTCAGTGTTCAGGCATTAGTAGTTGAGGCATCCTTTCCATCTGGTGATTCTAAGGAGCAGCAAGGGGTAAGAACTACTGCTTTATATCTTACTCACATTATAAGCATACCTCTGGATGTATTCTTTAGTAAAGTTTCCATTAAAAAACTCATAGAATTGTAGCAGTTACTTTATCCTTTATAGTATTAGATGTCAAGGTATAACAAAACCAATTAACTTTAAACTAACATGAAATGGCTCTTATGGTGGCTGGTCACATAAAAATAAATTTTATAAACTTCCTTCTAGTTTCATCAACTGTTTCTAAATTTACATTTAAAGATTTAATAAAATATTTTCACTATAAAGTTGATATTTTCAATTATGTATTTACACTAACAGAAAAAAGCTTACTGTTTTCCAACTATAGAATTTTTTTACAATGGTAATTATTTCTTCAATAGATCCACTGTTGCCAAATAACTTACTCAATTTTTTTCCATCTATGAGTTATTACTTACCCTGAGCAAATCATCTATACGACCTTCCTTCTTTTCCAGGTCCTGGTTTTTATTACTTTCTAATGCTGCTAATTTCAGCATTGTGAGATCAGTCTAAATGAAAGAAAGCTGTTTTATTATCTCCATTATATACGTTGTTGCATGTAAACATAAAACTAGATTTTACTCAGACTTTAAAAAGCAGAGAAACTATATACATTTGTATGTATATGTAAAGTGTATTCCAAAAACTCTTAGTGCAATTTTAAAAGCATATTTTAAAAGTATATCTAAGAAGTATAAATGCTACAAACTTGCCAATATTTAAAGAGGTTAATTATTTAGAATACTGATGTTTCTCATTAAAATTTAATATATCCACTGGCTCTGTGCTATATATCACTCTAGTTGATCTCTGAATTTTGCTAAAACTTTTTTAAAATTATTTTTAAATTGACAAGTAAAAATTGTATATATTTATGGTGTACAACATGATGTTTTAAGATATATACACATTGTGGCATGGCTAAATCAAGCTATTTGACACATACCTATCCTTTTTTGTGGTGTGAACATTTAAAATCTACTTTTAGCAATTTTCATATATATATATATATATATATATATAACATGTTGTTATTAACTGTAGTAACCATAATGTACGAAAAAGATCCCTTGAAATTATTCCTCATCTAACAGAAATTTGTGTCCATTTACCAACATGTCATGCATCAAAACCTTCATGAGCTGCTCAATGACTTTGTAATCCTAGCCTCGGAATCATCCAAAGAAAAGAGGTTTTGATACATGCATAACAGTTTGGACATGACCCAACAAATAAAGTCTAATGGAAATAAATTAGCAAGTTGAGTTGGTCAAGCAACAGGATCTATTCTTCCAATCCCCAGTTTGAGAAAAAGTGTCACCCAAAAACTATCACGTCAAAAATTAAAATGAAAACTTAGTACTCAAAATTCATGAAAGTAAATAAGTTTAAAAAATATCCAAATTCAATTTTCAAATTATCTAATTTGTAGTACATATTTACACATTCATAAATATAGATACTCAAATGAATTACTTTAATGTCCACTTATGACAAATATAGCAGCCTCACAAAGACATCAATTATATATACTTGGATATTAAGTTCTGATTATTTGACTTTCTTAAAACATCTAAATATTTGCCAGTGTGTAACAAAGGACAAGCTGACAGTAAATTGGGTGTTTCAATTTCTCACCCCTCCCTACAAATTCTGGGGTTTTTTTTGTTAAGTTAGCTTTCTTTATGTATAATTTTGCTTTATACCTAAGGCAAACAATAGACATCTTAGTTGTTAATTGCACAACTAAGTTGTCCAACCAAAGTTGGACAGTGGTTTTCTTAGAAGTCATAGAAAAAAATTTTTAATTAATATTTACCTGAGTAATTTTAAAAGATAACTGCTTTGGTTGTACAATAGGGTGGTCCCCAAAAGCTAATGCAGTAGGAGAAGGGCTATTCGGTCGAACCTAAAAAAATATATTAAAATTTTTACGTTAGCAAGAAAAAACAAGTAGGTTTCAACTTAGCAACAATTACTTAACATTTCTGAAGAAGTTTCTATCTGGATAATACCTGAATTGAAATATAATTTGACTTTTTAAAACTTTTAATCACCATTTATTCAACAAGCATTCACTGGAGTACTTCCTACATAAGGCCCAGTGAGAGATACAATCATATATTCCCTGCTTCTCATGGAGTTTGCATTCTAGTGCCATTAAAATAAATCTTAAAGCTTTCACACTGTTAAACAAAGTAAGGCTAAATTATTTTGAAACAAAAATATTAAAAACCAATTATGATAGTTCAGAAAGTAAAAATAAAAAAGATGTTAATATAGAATCTTAGTACTAGGGACAATAATGCATGCCCATATGTAGTTTAGTATCAATTTACTGATGAGTTTCATTGTTTATCTGATCACTAGTTTAAAAATATACTCATTAAAAGCAGCAGAATACAACACTGTATCAATGCCATCACTATAACTCTTTACCTAAAATTACTGTTGAATCTTATGCCTTACTCTGTATATGCCAATGGAGACATGATGTGCCTGAAGGTACAAACAAGTAAGACACAACCAAGTGTGTCTACAGACAAGGACTGGAAGGGGACAAAAGAAATGAAAACAAAGTGTTTGAATAAAGAAGTGCCAACTCTAATTTTTAAAAATCTTTAATTCATCTGTAAATTACTGAAAACCAGTATTGTTTTTCTGGTTAGATATTGAACTTGCACACAATGAAAGTAAAATTAAAAATGAATCCATTGTTTATATGCAAAGCAATGCATATAAAAGATCTTAAAATGTTAGAAACAAACCAAAAAGTCGTAAGACAATTTTTAGGTCCAAGATTCTTCTACTATGCTGAACTACACAGCCTGCCTTTTTCTTAAGGATTCCCAGGAAAAAAACTGTGTTATTTTAGTGCTTAACAAATTTAATTGGTAAGAAAGTTAGAAATTAGGAATCAATAACTGAATTAGGACTGATACAAGAGTATTCATGTTAGCCCCACAGGCTCAACAACTTTCTTTTGCAAAAACAATGATTGTTAGATATAATTAATTCAGAAAATCTTTATGAAGCTCACTTTCAGAAATAAAGTTCTAACAGCATCAAATTATCAACTCACTTCACAGAAATGATTTTTTTAAAAGATAAACACTAATTGATATAGAAATTCTCAATAAAGACAACAAACTATAAAAGTTATTCAATGCATATAACCTCCCAAAGAATATGCATGAAAAACTTGAAAGATATTAATAAAAACTCACAGATGAGGAAGGAGTGGAATGTGAATGTGAATTTTGAGGAGAACGGATTGCCGGAGGTATGCCTCTTACTGGACTTGAGCCATTTCCACCTTGGTACTGAGAAAAAGAAAAAGGAAACATCATTATTTATTAAAGCAGGCGTAGTTGTTGTATTAGACATGGTATTAAGAATTAATTTAAATATCTTATTTTAAATTAAATCAAATAGTCATTTAAATGGTTCCAAAAAAAGCAAAACTGAGTTCAGTTACAGCCAAGATCTAAAACATTAACAAGAAGAGTACTGATCACAAAAACATGATGAGGCTACATTTTATAAAGATCCTTATTACACTGCATTCTGACTCTAATTTGTTACTGTGGCTGACTCAAAGACAAATAAATTCCCCAAAATGAACTTTCTGTTTTTCTCCCAAATCTTAGCACAATTTCCTTATACATGTTTCTTGAACGAATATGGTCTCTAATCCCAAAAAACTTAAAAATGTTTACACATAGATATTTGTGAACATAACTATCTTAAACAGAATTTTCACTCTCAAGATCTGTTAAATATCCAAATGCTCACGGCACTGTATGAAAGAGTTATACAGGATAATTCCCTTCCCTCTAACAGGATAAAATCTTTAAAAAAATAAATTATTTCTTACAAAATACATGATTTAGCTGCATATGAAGAGAAGCCAACTAATCTATTCCATAGATACCTTTTCTCCTAGCTCATGTTCCTACCAAGGATGGGAAAAGAAAACAACTTGCTGCAACTGTCTTCCTCAGGGGGTATAGTTTATTGCCTACTTCATCATTTTTTGTTTAATTAACTTTGACACTAACAGCAGAGATGCAGTCTTCCTACCATGTTCATTTAAAAACTTCCCACAACCTAGAGATTCTGCCTCATTTATTTTATCTATAGAGTGCCTAGCGTAACACCCGGCACATAGTAAGCATTCAAGAGATATTTGTCTATTCAAATTGATCTTACCTTTGGCAAAGGTTCTTAATGATATTAACGAGTGACTGACTTCAACTAAATAGCATTAGGTATCTAGTGGTCAGCAACAATTTTACCTTAGAAAATTTTCCCCAAGAAAAAAAGCAATGGAGGATTTTAAAAAATTGTTTTAAATTTCAGCCCTTTTGATATTCAGCCAATTCTGGCTTCAATCTCAAGTAAATGTAAGTATTTTTCAATTGAGTAGATTATGTTTGTTGTTTTAAAAATCACATTCATGTTTTCTAATGTAAAACTGGTAGCCAAAAGTGTTTCTATGTAGAAGCAAGGAAACACTCCTGAATGTTACTCTTGGGTAAGAATCTAAATCTACCACTCTTTATTGTTTTCAGGGACTCTTAGATTCACATCTCTATCAATTATTTAATCCCCATCAACAGGGCTCAAATGTTGCTGAGGTGTGATAAAGCCTGTATTCATAGCAGAAAAAATTCTGAACTGGAGAGCTGGTAGACTTTAAGTTCCATTCTTTACTCTACCATTTATAAGTTGACTTTAGGTAGGCTACTTTATATTTCTGGTACTCTGTTTCATTGTCTGTAAAACAGAAATGCTAATACCTACTTTGCTTATCTTAGGTTGTTATAAGCAAATATGTGAGGAAGTACTTTGAAATGTATGATGTGCCGTACCAATGTAAAGGTAAATTTTAAGGTTCCCAGGAAGAAAGGCTATAACATACTACTAAAGCTCAGCTCTAATCAAGCAGATAATCAAAAGTTGACCTTGTGCTTCAAAGAAATTATTTGTAGCTCACAGCAGAATTATATTGAATTAGGAACTGGAGATAATTCTCAATGAACTTACTTCAAAATAGTCACTAATTTTGTGGCCACGTGCCCCAATACTTTTTCCTAAAATATAAAAAGCATGTTAGTAGGGTAGTGATGAACATCAAAAAAATATTAAGAATCCTCAGAAGATCAGATACCAATTTCAGAAATTCAAAAATCAAATGACATTTCAAGAGAAACATGCTTATTTTTAAAAGTCCCAATTATTGGAGAATCAGACAAATAACGTTATAGATCTACTATTTTAAAACTATATTATTAATATTGCTTAGTAACTACTAATTTCAGAAAAGCAAATCAATAAATAAAAAAGAAAAGACAAATGGCAACTGCATAACTCAAAAACTACTTCTTACCTGTAAAGCTTTGATTACTATAAACCATAACATGATCCTGCCAAACTCACAATAACATGCTTCACTGTTATTTTCTAAATGTGTTTTGATTTTCTAAAAAGCATTTCCAAATTAATAGGATACGTTTTAACAAGCTATATTTCAAATATTGTTCTTATATGACCATACTGATGGAGTGAACTAAGTCGTTACAGATCATATTGTTCTTTAATTAAACATTTTGCTCTCAGATGAACTCTGATGCAGTTTTTTTATTTTTCTATTTTTTTGAGACAGAGTCTTGCTCTGTTGCTGGGGCTAGAGTGCCACGGTGTCAGCCTAACTCACAGCAACCTCAAACTCCTGGGCTCAAGAGATCCTCCTGCCTTGGCCTCCCAGAGTGCTAGGATTACAGGCATGAGAGCCACCACAACCATCCTGATCCAGTTTTTTAAATACTGAATTAAGAACCTGCTAAGAAAATACAGTGTATAGAGATGCTTTTTGAGGGAAAGGCAATCGTCCTTGATTACAACTATATAGAATACATGACTTCTTCAAGTTATAACAGAAAAACTAATAGTATCATGGAGTCAAAAGCTTTGTATACTATAGACATACATACTTTATCCATTCAATACTGACTTATATTCATGCATTTATTTATTTTTATTCAACAAATATTTCTTAAGTGGTTACTATGTGCGAGGCACTCCTGAGATGAACAAACAATACACTAAAAAGTTCAACAACTTTAAATTCTTCTTAGAACAAGGTAAGAGGATTTTTTTAAAACCCAAACAAGTACTCAGGACTATAAATGCTGCCTAAAAATTTTTAACAATGGTTTTGTAAAGATTTAGAGATTAGAGAAGACTGTAAAGGTTTTACACCAAAGGAATTTCCCTTCTGGTCTATAATAATTTCCCTGCAGATTCTGAAGAAGTGCTTTTTTTTAGTGAAGATAGAGATGTTTTTGTCTGCCTATCCAGAAACTATTTCCCCAATTCTTTTTCCCTAACTAAACCTTAATTTTGTTGTGTTAACACCTACTCCCACCCAGACCCCTGATATAGCACCTGTAACTTCAGAGCAATGTGACTCCCAGACAGCCCCCACTCCCAGTTCCCTTTCCCTCCTTACCAGAAATCCAATGTTGTTCAGGTATCATCCCTTCTCCACACAGCCTGTATTTTTTTTTTTTTTATTTCAGCATATTATGGGGGTACAAATGTTTAGGTTACATATACTGCCCTTGCCCCACCCGAGTCAGAACTTCAAGCGTGTCCATCCCCCAGACAGTGCGTACTGCACCCATTAGGTGTGTATATACCCATCCCCTCCTCCCCACTCCCGTCTGCCTGACACCCAATGAATGTTATTACTATATGTGGACTTAAGTTGATCAGTTAATACCAATTTGATGGTGAGTAGATGTGGTGCTTGTTTTTCCATTCTTGGGATACTTCACTTAGTAGAATAGGTTCCATCCAGCTCTATCCAGGAAAATACAAGAGGTGCTGTATCACCATTGTTCTTTGGCTGATAGAACTTCATGGTATACATATACCACACTTTATTAATCCACTCATGTATTGATGGGCACTTGGGTTGTTTCCACATCTTTGCAATTGTGAACTGTGCTGCTACAGCCTGTATTTTTAAGGGGAGCTTTACCCAATTTTCAATTCCAAAGATGGGCCTGATTTTTGTCAGGGCAACAGTACCTCTGCTGGACATAACTGGTTTTGGAATGGACATATAACCCAATCTGGACCATAAGATGATAGGAGAGGTTTGCTTTGGGCTTGAAGAAGCTTACCCCAAAGAAGTGGGGGGTGGGACATAGAAAGCCAGTCTCTCCCTAAAAACAGTTTAGGTGAGGAAGCTGAAATGAGTAAATCCAATTTAGATAGCCATCCTAAAACCAGAAGAAAATCAGACAATTCTGTGGATGGCAGATCATAAACAAAGAAAAAAACATGAGTATTTAAGACAGGTTGGATCAACCAACCCAAAAGCCCCAGCCTATTTACAGGCTTGTTTTTGAGTTTATCTGCAGTTGAAACTATAGCAATCAATGTATCTTTACAATAAATAAAGCTCCAAGTCCACTAACCACTACTTGGGGGAACTGTATTAAGATCAAAAAGCAACACAGTACAAATCAAGAGACAAAGTACTACATACCTAGAGAAAAGGTCCTAAAATGACTTAATCCCTTCCTTTCACAAAGACATTTATACTCCTTGATTCCAGTGCCATATAAAAATCAGTAAGCCATGGCCTCAGATCTTATGGTTAAAGATTGACTCTAATACATGTAACATTTTGTATAAAATCATCAATATACATGTTTTAAGAGCCCAATTTATTGTCTTTAATTTTGAGTGCCCAAATTAAATGAAAGTACTATTTTGCTGTCCATTATGAGAGATTTTATAGCCTATGGAAAATAATTTTCTTAGCTCATTATCACAAAAGAGTGGTATACAAGAAAGGATGAAGAATAGGTATGGAAAGAAAAAGATGGTGCTTTAATTAGAGTCTCTCTTATTTTTATATAGGCCTTTTTAAAAGAAAATAAAATGGAGAAGTTTGGGTACTTCTTTTAAAGTGAGATTTAAAGTTTTTATTCAAAAACAAGCCATTTCAATACCATAATTCGTATAAATAAAGAAAAATGAAGTGATGCTTCTCAGATTTGGACATTATTATTAGTCTTTCTAGGACCCAAATAAAAAACTGAGAGAAATGTCCAAATGCCTAAAAACGGTAATCATACACTAACTACCTATGTGTAGAAAGATTGCAATTTCATATTATTATTTAACGATCAGAATATTAATTGGTTAAAAAATCAGAAACATTAATTGTAAATGTCTCCTGGGCTCTGAAGGAATATACTGTTTGCTTACCCTGACTACTTTCATTCTGGTTTTCTGCTTTTCTCTTTCTTCCCCTGGATGATTCCGATTGTTTCTTCTCTGGTGTCTATGGAAAGCAAGATAACAGATTTTTAAATTACAGTTTTAATATATAAAATTCCAGTTAATATAAAAAATTTCCTTTTCAAGGCCAAATAGTGCTAAATAGTGCTCACAAGATATAAATGTATAGTTATTTACATACAATTTATTTTAAAAACAAAATTTTCTATTGTATAAATTTTTAAAATTCCAAGAATAGAAGACCCTGTACATATGACCTGAAATTCTACATTTTCAGAATTTGACTTGAAGTGGATGAGAAATCTGACAGTAATTAGCCTTTACAAGATGTCCTTCAAATTCTTAACCAGATAGGATCCCCCCCCACCCACCAAAATCATGTTAAGTTTTTCTTACTAGTTTTCTACTATTCGAACATAGTGTATAAAACTAAACTTTGGGCCGGGTTGAGATGGCTTATGCTGTAATCCTAGCACTCTCGAGGCCAAGACGGTAGGATCACTTCAGGTCAGGAGTTTGAGACCAGCCTGAGCAAAAGCGAGACCCCATCTCTACGAAAAATACAAAAATCAGCCGGCATAGAGGCACACGCCTGTAGTCCCAGCTACTGAGGAGGCTGAGGCAGGAGGATTGCTTGAGTCCCCAGTAAGCTATGATGATGTCACTGCACTCTAGCCCAGGCAACAGAGTGAGACGCTGTCTCAAAAAAACAAAACAAAACACCCTAAATTTTGATGAGAAAAAGGGGCAGAACACAAACCCTGATCCCACTAAAAAAGACCGTTTATCTTTTTGCCTGACAATCACTATCCAACGATCACGGCACATTCACAGGTTACTCCCTAGATTGGGTGTCAGCAAACTAAGGCCCATGAGCCAAATCTCTTTGGCCACCTGTTTTGTATCACCTAACCATAGCTTTTACATTTTTTAATGTCTGAAATTTTAAAATCCAAAACAAAAAGAATGTTTTAATTATGTGATAATTATAAGAAATTCAAATTTCAGTATCCATAATAAAGTTTTATTGTAACACAGCCACACTTGTTCATTTATGTATTGTCTATACCGGCTTTCACATTACAAGAGTAGAGTTAAGTAGCTGCAACAGTCAGTATGACCCATAAAGTCTAAAATATCTGGCCCTTTAGAGAAAAAGTTTGAAGACTCCTGCTCTAGATGGTGGCTTTGGTCCCAAATCACAGGTTTGTTCCTCTAGCAGTCAGCAAAAATTTTCATTAGGCTAACACGAGCAATTTTTGTGGAATATGACAAACCACTGTCATGCTCAGTCAAAAATTAAAGCCAAGAGCAAAAGCAAAAGGCAATGGCATTTTAGAAAGCCTAATTTAAGTACTTCTGGTGCCAGAATAATTCCTGAACTTAATAGTAACTCCATGAATATTTGACTAAATAATGAATCACATTAGACAACTTAAAATAAATCTCCTAGGGCACTGCGGTCCCCAAACAAGGAAGGGATTTAATCCATATTTTTATGTCTCTGAGTAGTTCTATGATTAAACAGTATGAATGACAATAAATAACCTAATTCTTATTGAGCATGTACTGTTCCACTAAGTATCATCTTGGGCCTTTAAACTTCTCTTATCTCCATTCTGCCAACAAAATAACAAATTTAGAGAGGTTAGACTGAATGTTACCAGAGTCCGAATTCTTTAAAAACAGGTGTTATATCTTCTCCCCATCTTACCCTCCCATTCCGTGCCTAGCATATTACTTGATAAATAAATGAATGAATATTAAACAACTTACTTAAGGTAACACTACTAGTGTGGTAGCGCTAGGATTCAAACCAAATTTGGTTCTATATAATTCCAAGACTCACGTGCTCTTTATTTTTTCTCTATGTGATATGCTATATGCCCTACATAAACTAAATGAATTATACAAAAATATTTCAAAATTTTACTGTTTGTAAATAAAATTCAATATGTCCAATAAATTGCCTTTATATTTTCATTTCACAAACCAGAGATCTTAAAGAAAGCCATCTACCTGGGAGGTAAACTGACATACCAGTTATTTAGGGTACATAGTTCATTAGCTTAGTTTCACTGTCAAAATTACCAAACTCAAACAATAACCAACCTTCTGTATTTTTAGAACTAAAAATCACCAAATTAAGAATTCTAAGTTCACATTTTTATAAAGCCTAAATCTATCTTAAAACAAAAGATCCCCAAATAATAATTTATTCATATCCTTCCTAACTTAATCTATAAAAAAATATATAATTTAAGGTCAAGAAAACATAATTTTTCAGAATAGTTTAAGGTTATGCTAATTTTTCAGCATGGCAGGATCCCATTTGAATGCCATCTTAAATCTTAACCAGCTACTTTTGAATAAGCAAAAAAAGAAGAAAAACCCACACAAAATATTACTTAATATAATTCTGAAACAGTTATATTTGAAACTGTATTTTCTAGCTAGGAAACTAAAGAAAGTGTAATGTTCTAAATGGTTCCATATCATTTTCTAAAGTATATTCCAAGGAACACTTGTTCAATGATAGGTTGGGAAAGCTACATTTTAAGTCGGGGTAATAAAGGGGCAGTTCAGCTGACATGAATGAAGTTAGATTTTTTTACTGCAAAGCTTCTCAGAACCATTAAAATGCTAACAAGTACTGGCTATCTCCAAAAGAGGGATGAGATAAATACAATACATGTACAAATTCTTAAAACTTATTAGCAATAACATTCATTAAATACTTCACTGGATATACCCTTTGTGATATTTAAGGGTTTTTTAAAGACATTTCCCTCCGAAGTAAAATCTCCCACTATGGGGATGTGGGTGGGACAGCCCTTTGAGGAAAATGTCATTTCATTTAAACAAACAAAAAAAAATCAAACAAATGCATTATAATTACAGTAAAGAAAAAAAGACAACAGGTTTACCTCCTATAAACCAAGAAGAATTTGAAGAAGAAAAAGAAAAAAAATGATAGGATAAAATTAATTTTAAGACTATAATATATAGGTAAGAACTTGGAAATAGGTAATAAAAAATTGAAAAACTGTTTAACAAAGTAAAAGATGAGAATGGGAAACCTAGATGTATTTAAATTAGCCTATAAAGTGAATGTTTCCATCATATGCACACCTTTTGTCCTTTCCTGTGAATCTTAATTTTTTCACCCATGTCCTGATGTGCTGGTGCTGACCTTTAACTCTGTTCATCTCATAGACTATGTGGACACATTTAGGGTTATTCTGTCAACACAAATGAACCATAATTTCCTAAAAAGCAAGTACCATGGGTTTCTGAAGGAACAGACCAAGAAGGAAACACTGGGTCTGTTAGTTACTATAACCCTTGGCATGTTATTTAACCCAAGAATCCATTTTCTCATCAGTGTAAAACATAATATAGGCATAGGAGGACTGTGAGGAAACATATCAGAAACACACTTAGTATAGCATCTGCAACATAGTGAGTAATCAATAAATGTCAGTGAAAACCCAATCAGTTCTCTTATTTGAATGGCTACCCTGCTATTACGCCAAATATCCATGCACTTTTATGTTTCAGAACTTCCATCGTGTGTTACATGTTAAGTGATTAGCAGCTTCTGCTCTAATAGCTTACAAATAACTTGGAGGGCTTGCAAAACAGATGATATTTTCTCTTTAAGGTCCCATTCACCTATATTCTAGCCCATAAGCCATTGAACCTGCAGTCTAGGCCTCATCATCGACCCTCAGGCAAACATGCACTAAATCGTTTTTTAATTTTGAATTTAAATAATCTTAACAACACCTATATTAAAAACAAAACAAAACCCCTTAATGAAGCCTATTGCTGCCAATTCTCCTGAGTCACTCATCTGTATACAAACCTATTTGGGGATTTAGAACCTGGGGCACGGGGTGAGGAGAGGTGGATAGGCAGAAACTCACCAAATACTTAATCTCTAAGATGGCTCATCACTGACAGAAAGTTCAGAATAATATCAGCAATCTTCAAATTGTATTCCAGAAATATCTTAGGGGAGAGGAGGTTGTGCCCAGAAATTATTCAAGGGGAGGGGGAAGGGAAGGAAAAAGTGAGTGGTGAGCTAAGGCTTTAGCCTACCATACACATCTTACACAATCTCTACCTGTCTATGCAACCACAGCATCTCTTATTTTAATACTGGGATTCTATATGAGATCCCCTTTGAAGAAATAGTTCGGTGGCATAAAAAAGGTTTGAAAAACTACTGATCGTGACTAATGACTTCCTTGAGCAAATCCAAAGGACATCAACCAGGCCACCTATGTATTTGCATAAAGTAGAAAATTTGCACATATTTTATATAGACATTTTTAAGCTTGTTATTGCTCTTGCTAATTATGTTGTCATTTCTTTTTTCTTCTTTATTTTTTCTCAACTATCCCACCACTATAAATAGACCATAATAAGAATTAATATGGAAGGCAAAATAACAGAATTTGGTTTTACAGTAAAGATGGAAAGAATAGAGTAATTAATTATAAAAGGCCAAAGAACATACAATGGAATAGTGGTTAGGAGAAAATGAAGAAAGGAGAGACTGATACTCTTTAAATCAACTTAGCTGTGTAAATGTTAGACTTGTAATCATACCAAAACCTGTATAACTACTCTGGCATTTAAATATTCTAAGATATTAGTGTCAATTTACAAAGTATTTTCTAGCAGTTGAATGTTCAAAAAACACAAAGATAATTTAAAGGATTTAAGAGATGATAGTGATATAATTAACTAATGTTCCCAATTTTTTTTTTTTTTTTTTTTTTGGAGACAGAGTTTCACTCTGTTGCCCGGGCTAGAGTGCCGTGGCGTCATCCTAGCTCACAGCAACCTCAAACTCCTGGGCTCAAGCGATCCTCCTGCCTCAGCCTCCCGGGTACCTAGGACTACAGGCATGTGCCACCATGCCCGGCTAATTTTTTCTATATATTTTTAGCTGTCCAATTAATTTCTTTCTATTTTTGATAGAGACGGGGTCTCGCTCTTGCTCAGGCTGTTCTTGAACTCCTGAGCTCAAACCATCCACCCGCCTCGGCCTCCCAGAGGGCTAGGATTACAGGCGTGAGCCACCATGTCTGGCCAAATGTTCCCAAGTTTATTTGGAACTCAGGTCAGTGATTATTAAACAAGGTTTTTGTATCTATCTAATCATGTGGCTTCTTGGTTTATCTTAATAAAAATATGTGCCTTTCTTCAATGCAAATAAGGCCAAATATAAGAAAACAGGTTATGTCACTGAATGATGGACAAAAAAATTACTCCATGAAAACACACAACACTTCTACAAGCCTCAAATTAGAGAGATTTAAAATCATCAGCAGAAATGCATTAACTAAAATTTTAATAGTATATGAAAAGATACCATTTTAACATTAAAAAAGGAGGGAGGGGATATTAAAGTTTATTCTTCACTGTACTTTAGCTAGAGTTCATCAGGCCTGACTAAACAAACAATAAAAGTCAAATATCATCATCTCTAATAAAATTATTAATTAATAGACACAGATATATCTAATTTCTTTCTGTTAAACAAGAAAATACTTTTAAAAAGAAAAATTACCCTAATATTAGATAATATCCTTAAAAAATAATCATTCTTCAAACTTTTCAGAATAAATTTTTCTGATAGATTCATTCAGCCACAGATTGGTGTCAAAAATAGAACTCATTGGCTATTCTAGTGATTCGTACTCAGGTATCAAATTCAAGGTTACTATAATTTGAACGAGTGGCATGACAAAACTTTTTGTCTGCAGCTGGTAAAAACAATATTCAATTTTTATCCACATTTCAGGCAAAATTTGTAGAATTAGATGTGAGACAGGAAAATGCTGGAGAAATATCTTTGTTAACCTTACTTGGCATATATCAAAACAGCACTGAACTAGAATGGAAAATCTGGATCCTTACAAAAATAGCCAATGTAAAATAGATGTTCTTTTCAAGAACGTCAAATGTACAGATATTCTGTTTTTTCAAAGCTTTTACTGTAAAAATTAGGTTAGAATGTACTGTAATAAAACTGAATTTCTGGCCGGGTGCGGTGGCTCACGCCTGTAATCCTAGCACTCTGGGAGGCCGAGGCGGGTGGATGGTTTGAGCTCAGGAGTTCGAGACCAGCCTAAGCAAGAGCGAGACCCCGACTCTACCAAAAATAGAAAGAAATTAATTGGACAGCTAAAAATATATAGAAAAAATTAGCCGGGCATGGTGGCGCATGCCTGTAGTCCCAGCTACCCGGGAGGCTGAGGCAGGAGAATCGCTTGAGCTCATGAGTTTGAGGTTGCTGTGAGCTAGGCTGACGCCACAGGCACTCTAGCCCGGGCAACAGAGTGAGACTCTTGTCTCAAAAAAAAAAAAAAAAAAAAAAAAAACTGAATTTCTATTGTGAAAATTACCTTGCTGCTTCATAGGCTATGTACACTTAATAAATATGTATATCTTAACTCAAAAATGATTTTGAGCTGGCACAATCTGAAATTCACACAGTCTGTCTCTGCCCAACCAAGGGTCAAAACTTTAATATCGAGAACTATTATCTGGAAATATTTGCTTGAACCTTTGACCCGTAAAAGAAGATCTCTGTTATAATGCTGATTTCAATATTTAGTATAAAAAGTTTATGTATGCAACATTTTAGAATCCTATCATCAAATTACAGCATTTCCATGCCATTCTAAGTAAATTCAAATCATCAATAATTTTCAGTGTAGTCTATTTTCTGCTGCATTGCTTTTATTATTAATGTGTAATAATAAAGATGGTAGAATATCAATAAGATGAAATTAGGTAACCACTCAACTAAAATTATGTGCTGTCTTACAGGTAAACCTAAAGTGTGCCAGCTCACATTTTTAAAAGCCTGAAGGATTGTCACTCTCTTTATACACATACAGCATCCACAACCGTATCAGTACTCAAAAGAAACATAATACTAAAACAATTACTCTTACTTTCAATTTTTAACAACTACCGTACTTACTTAACATCCCTCACATTCTGACTTCTTAAGCTCCTATCACTTGTACCCATTTTAATTTGCATTCACATTTATTTAAAAGGAGCATGCTAAGTTTCCAATGTTGATGACAAGTGATTTTGTTTGCCATTTTCTTACCATTTATGTAGCCTATTATTATATACCCCTATAGACATCCCTTTGAACATCAATCCCTAAGTCCTTATAGAATTATTTCTCTGGGATGCATACTTTTAAATGTAAATGCTGTTATCACAGAATGTGCATTTGAATTTTTAAAGATAATGCCAAATTGCACTTTCAAAGGCAGTATGAATCCATGTTTTCACTAACACTGTATGAGAACATTCATCAATCCTTTAAAATCTATCTGATAGGTAAAAAAAGGTGTTACTACTTTCTCTATAGCAATAAAACATTTATAATCAGAAAAAAGTGATTTGTCTTATCCCTGAAAAGTTGTTCTAGCACATATTTATTAGCACTGATTCTCAATGTTGACTATAGCCTCAATCATTTACAAAGCTTTTATTTAAAACCCATACTGCTATCTCCCCAGTCCAAATTTAACCATCTCTGGAGAAAGACCAGAGGAATCCTATTTTTAAAAAGCTCCAGAAGTGATACTAAGGATCATGAAGATTAGGAACAGTTAACCAATCTATCTAGATTGATAATAAAATAATAAATAATGTATTTCCTATATATTTCATTCTATAGAACATAAAATTGACAATATTGTTCTTTATAATCTTCCATTAAGATTAAAGACTAAACTTATGACATATAGCAGAAGACTAATTAGGTTATAAGGAGGCCAATGGGTTGCCATGGCTACTCAAGTCATTTTAGAAAATGACAATCTTAAAAAAATTAGTAAAACATTCACTATGTTCTGCTGACATAGCATAAAAAAAATCTTTCTAATATTTTTAAAACTAAAAATATAAAATATTGAAGCCAAGTTCTCAATAATGCCAACTTGTACTGAATGCCCTTAAAATCCAGTCTAAAACCAACATTTATCATATTAAACATTTGTCAAGTGCTGTTAGCCTAAATATTTCTTAGACTGGCAAATTTGATAATTAACTATAAATCATTTTAAACCTAAATATTTTGAAAAAAAGAATACCACTTTTTTTCTAAAACTAATTGGGGTAGGTAATTTATCTAACTACTAAGTTATATACTACTTTAGTTATATAGAGAGAGTATAGAATAGTTGTTGCAGTCATCATTTTGAAATAAGACAAATACTTTGAAATTACATTTTGGACTCTGTTAACTTATTATCAGTGTGACTATGAGCAAATTGATTACCTTCTTTGAGCTTCTGTTTCCACGTTTAGAGATGTGAAATTTATGGAGATATAATCCAACTTGACAAGTAAAATGCTAAAACTTTCAAGATGCTGCTAAACGTCCTACATTGCATAGGACAGCATCCCCTCCCACCTCAAAATATATCCAGGGTAAAATATCAGCGATGTTAAGGGTGAGAAACCCTGCTTTGATGAATACATAAGAATCACTTGTAGTTGGCACATAAATACTTGCACAGTATGCTTTTTTACTTTCATTCTCTCATCAGTTTACAGTGAACATTTCTAGAAGCTGTATGACATGTGATGACATCTCACTGATGATTTATGGATTGTACATTCTAGTGTTATAAAATTTTTTGTTTTAAATCCTAAAATAGTAAATACTAATAGCTGTAACCCACATAAATAAGAGCTCTTTGGAATCATCGACAATTTTTAAGAGCTGTAGAGAGGTCCTGAGACCCAAATGTTCAAAAACTGCTTTTCTAAATGAACTTATCCTGATACATGTGCAATGCTCGGAAATGTTAGCAGGTGAGACAGGTGAGATGGGTGTGCTGGAGAAAGAGTAGTTGTAGCCTGTTAGGAAATGGACAGAATAATGTTAAATTTATTCACTCAACAAATTATTTGCTGAGCACCTACTATGGCCAAGCACTATACTAGGTTCCACTTTAAAAGTATGTCTTCATTCTTATGGTAATTTACCATATTTCTCTTACAATCTTGTTTTCATTGATCAGCTTTAGAACTTTCTTGCTCAAAAAACCACCAACAAACTGCTTCCAATGTACTTTTATAAAGGGTAACATTAACAACTGTTTGTTTGCTTGCTAAATAAATGGTTTACAGAATCATTTCAAGAATTACTTCAAGATTTCATAATCTACAAGAACTCAAGAGATTATCTAGACAGAGTATATCAGAATTTCCGAACAGTGAGCCTGGGTACTTATACTTTGAAAATACTTTCTAGATGATTCTGGTATGTATATTCTTCTGTCTTTATGGAAACAGATACACAGAGCCAGTATTAGACCTCCATTTCGTTTCCAGTTCCCTTTTCCTTCCAAGAGACTAAGTATGTATACATTCAAGCAGGAAAGACCTACTTCCTTTGCTGTGAACTCTCTTAATACAACATATTTGTGTCAGATACTTTAAACTCTATCTGAATATAGCCTCTAAAAGTATGTCTTTTAACAGATAGTGGTGAATTAAATACAGTTTTCTCTTTTTAAATAAAAGGAAAAGTTACAAAGTAATTCGGGTATTTCACAGGAACTTTTAAGTCCAATAATTCATGTCTTATTATTAATCTTAATAAGAGAGAGGAAAACTAACTTAACATTCCCCTGAGAAAATTATATATATTTATTACAAAATACACCATATTTCCCATGCATACAAAGAGTACCTGCCTTCAAGACAACAAAGTTATTGCATATATCCTACACTGTATATAGCAACATTGTTGCACACTATGTCATAGTAAAACAATTGACATAAAAACACTAAGTAAGATTTTTGGAAAAGAAGCAAAGTGAGAAAATGGGAGGAAGATAAATAAAAGACAGGAGCCCATCAAATAGAACACTACAAACATCATTGCTTAGGCTAAAACATTTTAGAAAATAATTTAGGCAGCAGAGTATAAAGAATATTTCTTAAAACTGATGAGGGCACTAAGCTAAGTGTCTAACATCTTAAGAAACTGGATAGATTTTAACAGAATAAAGTCAAAGCAAGGTAATTTATTTAGGGTGAAGACACATAAAAATGTAATTTTCAGTGATACTTAACCTATGCATCACTAAATTCATTTTTTAAGTTCTCTTTCTTGCTGGGTGCTCAATTAAGACATTAAAGAAAAGATTTGTCCAGGTTATAGCAAATAAAAAAGACAAATTAAAATGCAATGAAGTTTTTTTTTTTTTAAAAAAATCAATCTAAAACCTAAAAATCTAAAGCCTAAAACTTAAGTCTAGTATTATCTCTATTCTCAAATAAAATCATAACTTTCAATCAATCTAGGCTACCTAAGTGTTCACTGAGGAAACATTCAAGGTAAACACTATTAAGAGGGGCAAAAAGAATCAAAAAGTAGAGATAGATACATATGTAAAACAAGGTAAAAACAGGACATGCTGTAGATGCAACAACTCTCCTAGCTCCCATATATCCACAATTTAAAATCCTTAATATTAAATAACTCAAAATCCCAAAATATACTTTGACTGAAAATAAACAGTAATTCGAGACCAGTAGATAAAGGCTTAAGATTTGATGATTACCCAGGAAGAAGGGGGGAGAAAAACAACTTTGATTTTAGAAATATATTTCAAATTGTTCAACACTGATTCATGTTTACAGAAGTATTACAAAAGGTGAATATTAAAATTAAAATGAGGCAAAAATAGAATGATTTGACTTGTATGTCTGCTTTATAAACATAAATATTATAAAGTATATTGTATGTAAGCACACATGTATAAATAGACATAACTGTGCTTCTCTAACATTAATTATGAAAGATGATGTAATTCAATGATATTTATATTCAGTCACAAATATCCCAACCTCAGGAAGAAATAAGGAAAGCAGAAAAATATATCCTAGTGTGTCTAAAAGGAGAGGCAGGGAGGAGAAATGCTTACAGTTTTAACAGTCACTACAAATTCCAAATGAGCACAGTAGTCCCCAACCTTTTTGGCACCAGGGACCAGTTTCACGGAAGACAATTTTTTCATGGACACGAGTAGGAGGGATGGTTTTGGGATGATTCAAGCACATTACATTTATTGTGCACTTTATTTCTATTATTATTACATTGTAATATATAATGAAATAATTACACAACTCACCATAATGCAGAATCTAATGCTGCTGCTGATCTGATAGGAGGTGGAGCCCGGGCAGTGATGCAAGCAGTGGTGAGCAGCTGTAAATACAGATGAAGCTTTGCTCGCTCACCTGCCGCTCACCTCTTGCTGTGCAGCCCGGTTCCTAGGCCACGAACCAGTATAGGCCCAAAGCCCAGGGTTGTAGACCACAGAGCTAGAAGACGCATAGTTTATCTTAGCCTCTTGGGTTAAGGGAAAAGTGGGGACAGCAACTGTATAGAATTTAGAAAAAGTAGAAAAAGAAGGTGCTATAGGTTGAATGTGTCCCCCAAAGTTTACATATTGGAAACTTATTCCCCCCATTGTAACGGTATTAAGAGGTGGGGCCTTTAAGAGGTGGTTGGGTCATGAGAGCTCCACCTTTATAAATGAATTAATGTCATCATCATAGTGGTGGGTTAGTTATTAAGGGAGTGGGTTCCTGATAAAAAGGATGAGGTACCCCAATGCTTTCTCCCTGTTTCATGCACTCACTTCTACCTTTCATCTTCTACCATGGGATGACCCTCACCAGATGCCAGTGCCATGCTCATGGACTTCCCAGTCTCCAGAACCGTAAGCCAAATAAACTTCTGTTCTTCATAAACTACACATTCTGTAATACTCTATTATAGCAGCAGCAAACAGAATAAGGTGGTATCAAATAGACTAAGCCAGAAGGTATTTGAGTTTAGGCAGGAAAGGCTCTGCAAGGAGAACTGAAAATAGGTAGACTAAGGCAGGTTCTAAAATTCAGAAAACACTAGTAGTCAAGAAATAGAGACTCCTTCTCTAATCCTCATAAAATAATGTGGGCTTTTAGCCAGTAGATAAGGCACATGACCATATTTCTAATACCTTCAGGTACTCTAAAACATTTAAATAAGAGATGACTGGCCCTGGTAAACTTTCTTCCCTGTCTGTCTCATAAAATTTTTATCCCTCCTCAAATCCACAACACATTCACAGTTCTTTCCTGTTAGCTGATAACCTATTTTCACTATGAAACAAGAGAAAGGTTATCAGATATGCAAGTTGTGCATCTACCTACCCCCAATTCGGAGGAAAAGATGTTCCTAGTCCTATGACTAACCCTGTCTACCCGGGGTCTGTATTTCACCCATTCATATCTCTTCCAGGAAAAGGTGTTTGGTTTTGTTTCTATCTTTTCCTCTCTCTTCAGCACTTTCCTTATTTCCATCACAGCTCTACTACGACCCTTTCCTTAACACACGATATGTCAAGCCTATTTCATTCTGATACTGTCTTCTTTCCCTCACAGTCAAGAGTCTGCCAAAAGCAGTCAATATTTGCTGTCACTATTTCCTTACTTTCCAATCTCTCCTTAATCAATTACAATCTGGCATCTTGCTTCCATTAATCTACTAAAATTAAACCTAAGTGACAAATTCTTAGTCACTTTTTACAGTCATCATCTTAATTGTAACATTTAATTCTGTAACATTTAATTCTACTCACTATTCCCCTTTCACTTTCTTTTGCTTTTCTTCCCACTAGCTACCTACCTCCTTAACATGCTACTACTCTTTCTCTAGAGCACCCATCTCACCTGCTAACATTTCCTAGCATTACACATACTATTAGGGTAAATTCATCTCTCAAAGCAGTTTTCAAACTTCTGGGTCTCAGGGCCTCTTTACAATTCTTAAAAATTATTGAGGATCCCAAAGAGCTTTTATTTATCTGTTACAACTATCAGTGTTTATTATTTTAGGATTTAAAACAAAATTTTTTTGTTTGTTTATAAACATTAGAAGATACACATATATGTATGTACACAATCCATAAATCATCAGAGTGATGATATCATCACATCATGCAGCCTCTGAAAATTTACACTGTAAACTTGTGAGACAATGAAAGTAAAAAAGGCAAATACTGTCTTAGCGCTGTTATAAAAACCATTTTGACCTTAAAAGAATTTCAGGGACCCCTATGAATCCTCAGACCACACTTTGAGATCCAATTACCTACACTCAAGCCTTTAATTAACACCTATCTGTTGCCAAAGACTCCCAAGTCTTCATATCCAGCCTGACCTTTTTCCTGAGCTCCAGATAGCATCTACAGTACCAACTGCATTTGTTTCACAGGTATTCAAATTCAGAATTCCCCAGAATTCAACTCATTATCTTCTATACCAACTCCATTCATTTTCCTTCTGTGTTGCCTATCACAGTCAAAGGCACTAAAGGTAGATACCTTTAAAAAAAATCTTAGGTTCCTCCTTTTCCTTCTTTATGCTAATTTAAAGTCATCAAACCCTACTGATTCTACTTTTATATCTAGTGGAATCTGGAAGCTTGTTAGAAAGGCAAGCTTTGACCCCAGGTGTGTCATAAGAACACAAGTGACTCATTTGCACATTAACGTTTAAGAAGCACTGCCCTAGGTGGTGATAGTCTCAGTAACCAAAGTTAGAGAATCTAAAGGAGAAAACAGAGAACAAAAGGCAAACTTGAGAAAACTATAATTAAAACCCCTCTCACTTTGAGCTTTTCCTCCTAATATTAAACTTTGAAGGTCTGGAGTTTTATAAAGAAGGCAGTATTCCTTAACTAAGTGATCTTCCTTTCAAGTTTCACCTCCCTCAGATCCTATCCTCTACACTGCCCCTGTGGGAGCCTTTTACAATTTTGTCTTTGGTTTCCCCTGCTCCAACAGCACTCCATCACCCAAAGTCCAAATTCCTTACCAGCATATACAAGGGTCTTCAAAACCTGACCCCTATCTTTCATCATGCTTGTATATATTCCCTCTACCAGAAGTTAGCAAACCAGTGGAATCACCAAGATGGCTTGGTATTTTTTTTTAAAGCTTCTCAGGTGATCTAAAGTGCAGTGGGGGCTGAGAATAACTGCTGTATGCCTTGAACCAAACTACCTGTCATGCTTCCATACAAAAGCAAAACCATGACCTTGTCCTTCTGCCTGCCTTCTTTTCATATTTTGCCCTTGTCCTCCTCTGGGATGAATTCACAGTGTTTCTTAATAATTCAACTATCATTTCTTATTTGAAGGAAGACCTCTTTGCTTCTCTTCCTTTGCAGGGAGATGTGATTGGTTTCTTGCCTTTTGCTCTCATAATACCTTGTGTTTACATCTGGCTGTGGTCCCCAAAACCCGGGCCACAGCCCAGTCCCAGTCCATGGCCTGTTAGGAAACAGGCTGCTTATCACCTCCTGAACTCCGCACCACCTCTCCCCTACCCACAACAACCCACCCTCCCACCCTCAGTCCGTGGAAAAATTGTCTTCCATGGAAACCAGTCCCTGGTGCCAAAAAGGTTGGGGACCACTGTGTTATAGCATAGCCCACACTTCATGAAGCAGACTGTCTAAATGTTTGTCAGTCCTACTCATTTGAAGGCAGGGATTATATCATTTCTTGGGCACAGAGACTAGAAAATAATAGGCAATAAATGCTTACAGAAAATGCACTGAATTTTTGGAGCCTGTTGAATAGGCCTATAGCAATGTAAAATAAAACCAAACCAAACCTATACCTTTCTACCTACCAGGTTATTTCATTAACATTAGGAAAAATGTTTTCATTCCACAATTCTACATTTAGAAGTACAAGTCAAAATCATATGTGAATTGATATACAAGCCAAAATAAAAATTTCAGTTGAAGCAGATTAAATCAACCTAACAATGACTGATTATCGGCTGCTTCTCAGTTTTAATAGCAAGGATAGAAGAAAACAGAAGGGTTCTGGGTGTCTAAAGAGTACTGGGTAGAAGGATACAAAGTAGGGGAAAGGGATATTAGCTAAAATCATCATAAATCCTAAGGAAGAGTCAAAAGATAATGTCCAGTTGATACACTAAAATAGGATATACATATTAATTATATTAAAATATGGAAATAAGTGCCAAGAAGAAAAGCCAAAAGAATTGAAGGTAGAATAGGGTGAGTGGTAGTGGATGGCTATTTAAAAAAAAAAAAAACAAAAGCAACCTTCTAGTACTATTATTTAAAAAAAATGTAACAAATAAGGGGATGGATTACCAAAAGAATAAATGACATCAGAAGACAATGGACTATTACATAAACTTAACGACTAGGAGCACTGGAAAAAACAAAAGTACTTCTATCTCACAACTATTTGTACCCAGCAACTTTAATGATCTATGAATATTTGTATTTTGATGTGTATAAAATTTCATCCCAAGGGAATTGATAATTAAGGTACCTACTATAGAGATAAAACTAAGAATCATTTTCCAGATAAGCAACTTCTTAAATGGAAAAACACCAATAATAATAGCAATAAAAGTTGCTCCTTCAAATCTTAAAGACAATGTATAATCTGTAGTCATTTCCAGAATGTTGTGCTACTAGATTTAAACATTAATTTGCAAAAACTGCAGATATACAACATAGAACTGCAAAAGACAAAATTTCAAAATTTTCTATTGTTGCTCCAAATGTCAAAACTTCTACACATATACAGCTAAGTACACCCAATGGCTAACCAAATTGTGTTTCATTGTAAAAGCCACTAGGGTCTTTTAAAAAAAACAAAAACATAAACATTTTAACTAAAAATATAGCCAAAAGTGAGCCTTATAATTCTTTAAAGGAAAGTGGAATTTTCTTATACATTTATTCCTCTAAAAAATCCCAATACTAAATCTATAACTTATATTGGGACTATGGGTACCTATAAAAAACATAGAAAGATATAACTGTCATAAGTGATCTAACTTTTACTATTTTGCTATTTTAAAAAAACTACCCAAAACACCATATTTGATGAACAGAAAATGAAAATATCTAAAATTATTTTATTGCCCTTCATAACAAAAATGTCTATGAAAGAGGAAGCATGTGAAATTACTAAATATTCTCAATTATAGGAAAATATCAAGAAATGTTCCAAAGTCCAGGAAATATAAAATGAAAACATTCTTGATAGTTTTTGAAAAACTTCACTTTGACTACAACTAAACCTATGATTTTTAAGGACTTAGTGTAAGCATGTTAATTTGGAAAAACTAAACTATAATAATCTGGTGCTACAGGGCTACTAACGCTTACCTCAAGGGAACCTACTGCAGATAAAGTCCGCCACTTGCACAGTCCTTTCAGCTGCCTGCCAGTTGTCTCTGTGGAAGGGAAAGCCTGATGAGTGAGAGCCCTATGCCACACTCCTTTGGAGTATCAGGGTGCCTGCACAGAACTGCACAAAACTGTCTAGCTAGAGATTCCTAGCTGCTTTCAATAACACAGGGCTAAAAAAGATGCCACCTTTGAAGTTCTTTTTCCTCTGAACAATGAAACAAAATGCCTAAGAGTTACTGAGTGCTAACATCTTACTGGTATTACAAAGGTGATATATCTACACTAACCCAAGTAGAAAAAAGACTAAAATGCATCAAGTAGAAGTAAGTTAAGATTGACAAGGAAAACACATACACGCACGCACACACACCAACATTAAAAAGGGACAGAACTGTATAATCTGTAGAGAGAAAAGGCTATAAAAGTGAGGTTGTAGCATCAACGAATGAATGTTAAAACCCAAAGAACTTCCTGTCTACCCATTTTTAAAAGATGCCATCAAGTATATCACGTGCAGAGTGAACTATACCATGGATCCAAATGCCTACTTATAAAATGCCGTGTATTTTCTTGGTGGGGACAGTAAGTGGGTGAGGGACAAGGGGATTCTTCAGATTTTTTAAGATATGAAAAGGGAAAACCAGTAGCATGATTCCATAAGAAATTCTAAAAAGAGAAAAAAACGTGTATCTGTATCTCAGAAAGTACACAAACCCTTACTCAGGATCAAACTTAGAGGGAAGAATAATGAGAAATCATAGAAAACTGTGATACTCAACAGATTTCAAAAACTATCTTCATCTCACAGAATTATGAATGATTAATAACTGTTTTCCATTAAGAACACCTATACCTCATTAATTTACAAGTTCAACTACATAACCAAAGAAACTGTATTTTCTTTCTAATGGCAAATAAGGTCTTCAATCTGAATGTTGTTCTTCAATAAGACAAAACAAAATACTCCTACAAGAAACTTTAAAAGCATTAACCTTTAGCAAAAGGACTGAAAAAAAAACCTGTTTAGTTAAAAAGGTGATTCCAGTTTTTACTTTAGTAATAGCACAATTAAAATGAAATTACTTACCTCTGATTCTTTGTCACTTAAAGATCCCAAGCTTCCAAAGCTGTGATTAGAGCTTTCATTATTTGTTGAGGCCTGTTAAAAATTGTTATAAAGGTAAAAATTAGGAGTAATTTTAAATAAATATATTACAAGTACATAATCTATTCTCATAATAAAAATTAAGTACAATTGCTTTAAATGAGGAAGAGAAATGAAGGAAAAATAATAAACACCAAGTTCTTAATACTATAAATACCTTGGAAAGTTTTATCAAGTCAATAAAGTTCTGCTGTGTTTTAGGAACTGACTTGTATTAGCTGATTTTTTAGAGCACCAGTTCAAGAACAACAGAATTGGGCCATTGTTAGGAAAACAAGATCTCTAAAATTATTACCCAATGTATACAAACTAGTGCTTCCTCTAACCAAAAATATTATTTGTGTTCTTCAGTTTACTTCACAGTTATCAAATTCCATCACATCTCATACACACCCCTTGGCCTTTCTACATATTAACAAACTGAGTACTTGTTTGTTTTGACTTAATCTTTTAAGAAAATATTTTACCACCTTAACCATTTTAATTGCTTTGCTCAAAGTTTCTCCATTTCCTTGACAATATTTCTGAACTGTGACAAAGGGAAATGAGCTATCATTCTGTAGGATGACATCTGCTTCGTTCTCAATATGATTCTACGACACTTATTCTTTTGTGTACTTTTTTGTATCATCAGTACCTTAAATTAGTATCTTCCAGGAATGCTAAGACCAGAAACTGACAGGCTATAGCATACACACCACAAGATGATGCATGAATTAACTTCACATACAGGCACGCAAGTTGACATCCTCGTGTTTCCCTTCCATTGTTCAGGGTAGCTGCTAATCCTACTATTAAAGGGTTCTAAGTTGGCCTATAATTATCCTTAGCCAAATTTCTAAACTGACAACTCTAAGCCACTGCATACACATCCAGCAGTATGCTGGACATTGTAAAGGCTGTTTTTAACACAGGATAGCACTTGAACTGATTAAGATTCAAGTAGTACTTAGAGGAAGTTATAATCTATTAGGCTGGTGCAGAAGTAATTGCGGTTTGGGACCGGGAATTTTAAATCATTATATTAATTAATAACTAGGCTTAAAAACACCTTTAATAATCAAAATAGGAACCATTACAATCAACACATTTTTGCCGAGAAATAAATTTATTCTTCCAATTCATGAATATTGCATCTCTCATTTATTTATACCTGCATCAATTTCTCTGTTGAACAGTTTTCAGTGAAGATGTCTTGAGTATCTTTTGTCAGATTTATTTCTGAGTATTTTTTTAGTACTGTTGTACATGGTATCTTCCTAAAACTTCATTTTCCACTTGTAGATATGTAGAAATATAACTGATTTTACCACATGATTTATATTCAATGACCTTGATTAATTTACTTACTGGTTTTAATTATTTGTAGGTTGTGATTTTTTTTCTCTATCACAATCATGTAACGTGAATAATCTTTATTTCTTGATATTGGTGCTGATTACATGACTGTGTTCAGTTTGTGAAAATTCATTAAGTAATATACTTACAATATGAGCATTATTTTATATGTACTGAGGAGGACTACTTTCAAGCTCTGCTATTTATTTTAATGATTTTTCATTGCCATTGTAGTGGAAAGTCATCAAAACCTTGAGACTTCCCTGGGTATTCCTTTTTAAAAAGCATGTATTTAAAAAGTTTGATAGTCTCAGTATTGATTCTTTGGAGACTAAAACTGGCAATATTTCTCCATAAATAAGCACTCATTTATTCTTAACCTTGGCTTCTTGTATTGGAGTTAATTCTCTATCAACAAAAAATAGTTTTCCTAAGTCAACTGTAACTTTACTTCATAAGACTTTCATTGGTAATCTTGTCAAGAGTTCAGTAAAAAGAAGAAGAATACCTGAACTAGCATATATAATGGTTTTTTTACTAAGAAACTATTAAAATTACATTAAAAATTAATTTCCTTAGTTTCACTACCCACATTTTAAGTACTTAGTAGCCACATGTGGTTAACGGCCATATGGTGGCCCATGCAGATATAAAACATGGCCATCACCCCAGAAAGTTCTATTGGAAAGAGCTGCTATAGACCAGGGGAAGGCAAACTATGGCACTCTGCCTGGTTTTATAAATAAAGTTTTATTGGAACACAGCCATACTCATTTCATTAAATATGATCTACGGCTGCTTTAGTGCTACAATGGCAGAGTTGAGTTGAGCAGTTGCAATCAAGACCATAAAACTTAAAGATACTAACTACCTGACACTTTACAGAAGATCTTTGCCAACCTCTGCTATAGACCATACAAAAATCAGGGGCCGGGAGGGGGCATGTTTGAGAGGAGATAAAAGAGTTAAGAGTGCAATGCTACCTATATTTCACCAACAGATACCCTCACCTAGCCAGATATAATCTAATATAAACCATTCCTTGTTTCCCTAAAAACCACTGTCTTAAATTTGGGGATTGAAATGCAAGTCTTATGATACAAAACACAGTAAACATTTCCCATTTTAAGTACTCAACATCCATTCCATTCACAATAGCACCATAGTTTCTTTCTGGCAAATCGCCCTGTCCTAATATTTTTGGTGGGACTATAAATCAACCTGCCCACCTACTGCAGAAATCCTAAGGAGGGTCCTTCTCCCCCATATACTCTTCATCCATACTTATAGTCAAGAAATCACAGGGAAAGCCTAAACCCAATACTAAACTAATCAACTTTATTCCCCAGAACTTTGGATCACAAGAGAGTGTTATCAGTGTGAGATGGTGGTGTCTTTTTTTTTTTTTAAGCCAGTAGAGATACTACAATCAGAAGGATGAGCAATTCCTGCTGCCTAGCCACCTAGGGTTGCCTGCTGAAGTCTGGTTTTCGGGCCTCCAAACCATTCTGTGAATTGCCTAATGACTTCCCTTCTTTGCTTAAGGTAGCTAGAATTGGTTTCTTTTTCTGCAAATAAAGTCCAATAACTGATATAAAATTTAACGACTTTCATTTAACAATGGTTTAGCAGAAAACCTGGAGGACAAAAGCAGAAAACAAAGTTAAATGTCTTAAAGATAAAGACGACTTGTCCATCTATGACATTTATTTTTAAAAAACAGGGCACACCAGATACTTTGACTAGGACCAGCTCTAGGCAAAATTCTACAACAGACTCAAGTTTTGCTTCCTACCCACATTCTCAGCACCACTACTATTCTGTTCTTGGCTCTCTGTTAGCTGTCAATTAATTCTAAATATAAAGTGTTCAGATTTTGGCTTATACCTATGAGTATAAAGAGAAAACCAATCACAAGTTCCCACATCCCCAAACATTTCTTCAGTTCACTGATACAATATCACAAAATAATCCATTGATTTACATCAATGGTTTTAGTTAGAATGTTTCATGGTTTAACAGAATTTTTTGAAATGTGGGTTTAACCTACAAACTGTTAAGAGCACTCTTTTACCCTCATGGACAAAGTGATAAATATGTGAAGACATGGTATGTCCACCTGGAAGTTACCAAACCGTGCTTGCTCTGCTGTGGTATTATTAGAATAGACTAAAAGATATCTATAGGGCAGAGATTGTGTTCTCTGTCTCCAAACAAAAACACTAAATGAAACCTTACACATAACGAGTACTTTAAAATACATGCTGGGGGAATGAAGCAAATAGATGGCTTTTGTTTGTTTGTTTGTTTCATGTGATCTTATCAGCTTAGAAGGAAAATTAGTAAACTAAACCAACACTGGCCCTATTTTCAGTTTCAAAGAGCTTGCTAGTACTGGCCAGCACTAACAGCATATTAAAGCAAGTCCAGAAGGACCACATGACTCCATGGAAACTCTAGGTGCAATTCAAATTTTTCCCCCAGTATTCTTTAAAATATATGCCAGTCTCAAAATTAGCCTTCTAATTGCCTCAGTCTCCAAAGTTTCCAAACCAAGATTAGAATCAGTATACACTGTCCTGATTTCTTATTAAAAATTTATTTCATTCCAAAATTGAGTACATAACTACATTAGTAAAAAAAAATGTGATGGGATAAATTCTGTCCAGGTACACACAGGTGTTAATGAGGGACACAGGAGGTCCACCAAATTCAGATTTGGGAAATCAGGTGGAAAGAGGTAGTAATCAGAGAAATATTCTTAAAGTGATACCTGATCTGACTCTTGACATTCAAACAGTGATAAGTCTAATGGAAAAAAGGCATATGGGAGTCTGAAGTAAAGTGTTCAAAGGAACACTATGTTCAAAGGGAAGAAGCTATGAAAAACCATATCCATTTAGGGAACCACAAATAGTTTGTTATGACTAGAGCAAAGTACAAATGTGAAGATGTGAAGAAAAGATGGAAGATGGGACATGAAGTTTGGCTACAGGGGCAATGCAGTAATAAGAACAACTTTATAATGCTAAATAATTTAAATTTGAACTTATAAACTATGTGAAGCCATTAAAAATCTTTAAGCAAGGTCTATTTAATCAGATGGGCCTTTTACAAAAATCAATCAAGCTAGGAAAATGACAGCCTAGGTACACATTCCAAACTCACTTTCTCTTGCTCTAGGGAGAATTCAACAGGAAGATAAACCAGCAGCTGTGATGTATTTTTTATTTTTATTTTTTTTCTTTTTCTACTGGGGGGAGCAGGACAGGTAGAGTTGCAAAGATTAGTAAAGAATAACTGGACCACAAAAGTGATTCCACTCACAAATGAACAGCTTCTTAATGCCACTGTTAACAAGACTGGGAGAATCAATAATATAAAATAGGGAAATAGGATCAGGCCTGCCTTTCTGGCCAAACCCATGATAAAGAATGTCAATCCTAGGGCTGCTTGAAGGTAGATCTGACAGCCAACTTGAGTTGATCACTTGTGCAGGATGAGAAGACTGCACTTGCCCACCCATAAGTACTGCTCTAGAAGCCATCTGATTGCAGGAGTATGGTAAAGAAACACCTATAAACCTTACCACTACCCAATCTATCACCTCTGAGAAGATCTACCAGCCTAACCAAAATGGATGCTGTGGAAACCCTCACCAACTAACAACAAGTTGGCAAGAAAATATTACAGGTGATTTAAGGAGCCTAATTAGCTTGCAAGGGAGCACCCCAGTCAAACACAGAATAGATGGCTCAACTGGAGCAGAACCTGAGGTAAGAGCAAAAACAGATCTTTTAAAACATACCATGAGAATTTTAAAGTAGGTATAATTAAAAGATAAAAAAGTGGGGAAAAAACACTGCTGGAAACTAAATTAGCAATCTAAAAAATGAAGTAGAGTTATAATATCGACACTATTAAGAAACTATAATAAGTTTTAAAAAAGATATAAAACATATACCAAGGGGACCTAGTATGAAAATAACTAGTACTTCAGAAAGGAAGAACCAGATTAAGAACAAACAATAATCAAAGAAATATTACTATAAAAAGAAAACTTCCCTGAGCCAAAGGAAAACTGGAAACTAGAAGACATCAAAAATGGTGTCTACAGACTACTGAGATATTATGAGAAAGCAAAACAAAGATATTTTCAAACACACAAACTCAAAACATATGGCAGCATGTATTCAAGAATGCTTTGTAGATCAATACTGTAAGAGCAAATAATACCCTCAAACTAAATTTTCCAAAGGGGGAGAAGAGGGCAGCAGATACAGGTATACATATGAATGCTATAAAGATTTGTTATGAATCACAAATATGTAGAAATTAAACAACACACTCCTAAATAACCAATAGGTCAAAGGAGAAATCTCAAGGGAAATTATACAAAACTTTGAGATAAATGAAAACAAAAACACAGCACACCAAAACATATGGGGTACAGCTAAACCAGTATTTAGAAGGAAATTTATAGCTGTAAATGCCTATATTTAAACAGAGATCTCAAATCAATAATCCAGCTGTCCACTCAAACACCAGAAAAAATAAACCAAAACCAAAGCAAGCAGGAAAAAAAAAAAAAAAATGTCAGAGCAGAAATAGATAAAATAGAAAAACAATAGGAAAAAAACACCAATAGAACCAAAAGTTGAATCTTGGAAAAGATCAACAAAATTGACAAATCTTTACCAAGACCTAACAAGAAAAAAGACAGAAGACTCAAATTACTAAAACCAGGAATGAAAAAGAACATGTCATTACTGACTTACAGAAATAAGAATTATAAGAGAATATAATTAAAAGTTTCATGCCAGCAAATTAGATTAACTATGTGACATAGACAAATTCCCAGAAAGACACAAACTATTAAAAATGATTCTAGAAGAAATAAACATCCTTAGTGAAACACTAGCAAACTGAATTCGACAGGACATTAACAGGATCATACATCAAGAGCAAGTGAAATTTATCCCTGAGATGTAAGGGTAGTTCAACATACACAATAAATATGATACACCAAATTAACAGAGTGAAGGATAAAAATAATATGATCATCTCGATGCACAAAAAGCATTAGACAAAATTCAACATCCTTTCATGACAAAAACTCAACAAATTAGGTACAGAAAGAATGTACCTCAACAAAATAAAGGCAATATATGACAAGCCCAGAGCTAAATATACTCAAGGGTGAAAAGCCATTAGGTTGGTGCAAAAGTAATTGCGGTTTTGGACCATGAATTTTAAATCACTATAACTAGGCTCAAACACGTTTTTATTAATCAAAATAGGAACCATTACAATCAACACATTGTTGCCAATGAGAAGTAAGTTTGCTTATTCCTGTAGCATAAAAATCCCTGCTTCAGGATTCAACAAACTCTTGGTAAGTATTTTCTGCATCCTGTTGCTTGTGGAAGCTTTTTCCCTACAGAAAGTTGTCAAGATGCTTTAAGAAGTGGTACTCAGTTGGTGAGAGGTCAATTGAATATGGCGAATGAGGCAAAACTTTGTAGCCCAATTCCTTCGAATTCTGAAGTGTTGGTTGTGCAAGGTGCAGTCGGGTACTGTCATGGAGAAGAACTGGGCCTTTCTGTTGATCAATGCCGGCTGCAGGTGTTGCAGTTTTCAGCGCATCTCTTCGCTTTACTGACCACCAAACCAGCAGCAGACCACCAAACAGTGACCATGACCCTTTTTTTGGTGGAAGTTTGGCTTTGGGAAGTGCTTTGGAGCTTCTTCTCAGTCCAACCACTGAGCTGGTCGTCGCCAGTTGTCATATAAAATCCACTTTCCCTCGCACATCACAATCCAATTGAGAAATGGTTCATTATTGTTGCATACAATAAGAGAAGACGACACTTCAAAATGACGATATGTTTGATTTTCAGTCAGCTTGTGAGGCACCCATTTATCAAGCTTTTTCACCTTTACAATTTCCTTCAAATGCCCAACGACCATAGAATGGTCGACGTTGAGGTCTTTGGCAACTTTTCGTGTTGTCGTAAGAGGATCAGCTTCGATGATTGCTCTCAATTGGTTGTTCTCAACTTCTCATGGCCTGCCACTCTGCACCTTCAAGGCTCTCGTCTCCTTTGAAAAACTTCTTGAATCACCAGTGCACTGTACATTCATTAGCAGTTCCTGGGCCAAATGCGTTTTTGATGTTGCAAGTTGTCTCCTCCACTTTACGACTCATTTTGAACTGGAATAAGAAAATCGTTCGAATGTGCTTTTTGTCTAACATCATTTCCATAGTCTACAATAAATATAAAATAAACAGTAAGTAATAAGTCATTAGCAAAAAACACAAAGTGAGAAATGTGCATTAAAATGATGTATAACATAACCACATTTAAGAATGTATTCCAATATCAAATGGCAAATTTCGATAATGCTAAAACCACAATTACTTTTGCACCAACTTAATAAAAGCTTTTGCTCTAAGATCAGAAACCAGACAAGCATACCCACTCTTACCATTTCTATTCAATACAGTACTGGAAATCCTACACAGAGCAATCAGACAAGAAAAAGAAATACATGTCATCCAAATCAGAAAAGAAAGAAAGTTATCTGTTTAGCGATGACATGCTCCTATACATGAAAAACCCTAAAGACTACACCAAAAAAACTGTTAGAACTAATAAACTAATTCAGTAAAGTTACAAGATACAAAATCGACATACAAAAATCAGTTGTTTCTATATGAGCTATCGAAAAAGAAATTAAGAAAATGATCCTATTTACAATAGCATTAAAAAAACTTAATAAATTTAAACAAGGTGAAAGATCTGTACAACGAAAACTATAAAACACTGGTGAAAGAAACTGAAGACAACACGAATAAATGAAAAGACAGCCTGTGTTCATGAACTGAAAGAATAGTTAAAACGTCCACACTACCTAAAGCGATCTATATATTCAATGTAATCTTAAAATTCCAATGGCATTTTTCACAGAATTATAAAAAACAATCATAAATTCATGTGTAACCACAAAAGACCTCAAAGAGTCAAAGTAATATTGAGTAAGAATAAAGCTGGAGGGTTATTATACTACCTGATTTCAAAATACACTACAAAGCTATAATAATCAAAACAGCATGGTACTGGCATAAAACCAACATACAGACCAAAGGAACACAACGGAGAGCTCAGAAATAAATTCACACATTTACAGTCAATTGATCTTTGGCAAAAGTGCTTAGAACATACAATGGGGAAAGGACAGTGTCTTCAATAAATAGTGCTGGGAAAATTGGATATCCACATGCAGAACAAGGAAACTGGACCTGTATCTCACACAATATATAAAAATCAACTTGAAATGGATCAAAGACTTAAACTTAAGACATAAAACTGTAAAATTACTGGCAGTAAACATATAGAAAAAAGCTTAACATTGGTCAGGGCAATTGATTCTTTTGGATATGACAAAAAAGCACTGGCAACAAAAGCAAAAATAGACAAATGGGATTACATCGAACTAAAAAGATTCTGCACAGCAAAAGAACCAATAAACAGAGTGAAGAGACAACCTACAGATTCAGGCAAAATATGTGTAAACCATACATCTCATGAGGGCTTAATATCCAAAATACATAAGGAATTCAAACAACAGCAAAAAACCAAATAATCTAATTTAAAAACAAGCAAAGGACTTGAATAGATATTTCTCAAAAGAAGACATACAAATGGCCAACAGATGTATGAAAAAATGCTCAACATAACTAATCATCAGGGAAATGCAAATTAAAACCACACTGAGGTATCACCCCACCCGTTAGGATGGCTAATCTCTAACAGATGAAAGATAACAAGTGTTGGCGAGGATGTTGAGAAACTAGAAACCTTGCCCACTGTTGTTGAGAATGTAAATTGGTATAGCCATTATGGAAAACAGTATATACATTCCTCAAAAAATTAAAAATAGGTTCACGCCTGTAATCCTAGCACTCTGGGAGGCCGAGGCGGGCGGATCATTTGAGCTCAGGAGTTCGAGACCAGGCTGAGCAAGAGCGAGACCCCATCTCTACTAAAAACAGAAAGAAATTGGCCAAACAACTAAAAACAGAAAAAATTAGCCGGGCATGGTGGCACGTGCCTGTAGTCCCAGCTACCCGGGACGCTGAGGCAGGAGGATCACTTGAGCCCAGGAGTTTGAGGTTGCTGTGAACTAGGCTGATGCCACGGCACTCTAGCCCAGGCAAGAGAGTGAGACTTTGTCTCAAAAAGAAAAAACAAACAAACAAACAAAATTAAAAACAGACCTAGCATATGATCCAGCAATTCCACTTCTGGGTACATATCTAAAGAAAATGCAATCAATATGTCAAAGAAATATCTGCACCCCCATGTTCAATTTCAGCATCATTCATAATAGCTTAGATATAGACTCAAGCTAAGTGTCCATCGACAAATGAATGGATAAAGATAATGTGGTGTATATACATGAAATGGAATATTATTCAGTCTTAAAAAGGAAGGAAATCCTGTCATTTGCAACAACATGGATTAACCTGAAGAATATTATGCTAAGTGAAATAAGCCACCTACAACAAGACAAGTATCTCATATGACTTCACTTATATGTAGAATATAAAAAAAAAATGTCAAACTCATAGAAGCAGAGGGTAGAATGCTGGTGGCCAGGGGCTGAGGGTAGGGCAAATCAGGAGAATGTTGGTAAAAGGGTACAAAGTTTCAGTTTTGCAGGATGAATAAGTCTGGAGATCCAACGTACAGCATACTGACTACAGTTAGTAATAGCGTATTGTACATTTGAAATTTGCTAAGAGAATAATAAATCTTAAATGATCTCAGCACAATAAAAAAAGTAACTGTGAGGTGATGAATATGTTAATTATCTTAAGAGTGTTAGGATACTCTTGTCACAATGTACACATATATCAAAATATCACATGTACACCTTAAATATATATGATTTCTATTTGTCAGTCATACCTCAATAAAGCTGGGAGGCAAAAGGGAGACATACATAATCTGAATAGATCTATATAGTAAAGAAACAGAAGTAGTAATTCAAAAAACCAAACAAACAAAAACTACCATAAAGAAAAGCCCAGGCCCAGATGGCTTCAATGGTGAATTCTACCAAACATTTACAGTAGAACTAATACCAATTCTTCACAAACTCCTCCAACGAACAGAAAGTGATGGACACTTCCCAACTCATTCTGGGAGGACAGTATTACCCTGATACCAAAACTAGACAAAGATATCACAAGAAAATTACAGACCAGTATAGTTTACAAACATGGATTCAAAAATCCTCAACAAAATACTGACAAACCAAATCTAGCAAAATGTAAAAAGTATTTTATACTTAGACGAAGTCGGATTCATCCCAGGAATGCAAGGTTAGTTCCACATATAAAAGTCAATCAGCAATACACTATATTAATAGAACAAAGGACAAAAATCACATGATCATCTCCACAGACATGGAAAAGGTATTTGGCAAAACCCAATACCCTGTTCATGATTTTAAACACACACACACACACACACACACACACTCTCTCTCTCTCTCTCTCTCTCTCTCTCTCACTCTCTCTTTCTTTCTCTCTCTCTCTCTCTCTCCCCCCCTGCCCCCCCACCAGCAACCTAGAAATAGGAAACTTCCTCAACCTGAGATAGGACATCTATGAAACACCCATACCTTTCTTCCCTAGAATCACGAACAAGAGAAAGATGTGTGCTCTCACCACTTCTATTCAACACTGTACTGGAGGTTCTAATCAGCACAATTAGGAAGAAAAAGAAATAAAAGGTATACTGGTTACAAAGAAAGAAGTAAAACTATCTCTTTTGGCAGATGACAGGATCTTATATAGAGAAAATACTAAGGAATACCAACAACGACAAAAAAAACTATCAGAGCTAATAAACAAGTCCAGCAAGATCGCAGGACACAAGATCAATACAAAAAGATCAACTAGATATCTTTATAATAGTATCAAGCAATGTGAAAATGAAATTAAGAAAACAATTACATTTATAATACCATCAAAAAGAATATTTTATTCTCAGGAATAAATATAACAAAACAAATGGAAGACTTGTATACTAAAAACTATGAAACATCACTGAAAGAAAATAAAGATCCAAATAAATGTAAAGACATTTATGTTTACACACTGGAAGATTCAATATAATTAGGATGGCACTACTCCCCAAATTAACCTAGACATTCACTGCAATTCTTACCAAAATCCCAGTTGACTTTTTTGCAGAAATTCATAAGGTGATCCTAAAAGTCATACTGAAATGCAAGGGACCCAGAATAGCCAAAATAATCTTGAAAAAGAACGGAGTTGGAGGATATACACTTTCACTTTCATAATTTATTACAAAGCTACGTTAATCAACACAGAGTGGTATGGTATAAAGATAGACAAATAGATCAGTGGAATCAAATTTAGAGTCTAGAAATAAACCCATGTATTTATGGTCAATTAACTTTTGACCAAAGTTAAAAGACAACTGAATGGGTAAAGAACAGTGTTTTCAACAAATGGTGGTAAAAGAACTGGATATCCACATGCCAAAGAAATGAATTTGGACTCCCTCTTACCATATATGAAAATTAACTCAGAATGGATCTAAGACCTAAAACTATAAACCTCTTAGAAGGAAGCAAAGGTGTATATGTGACCTTTGATTAGGCAATAGTTTCTTAGATATGACACCCACAGAATGAGAGAAAAATCTGAAAATCATGTATCCCATAAGAATCTAGTACCTACTAAGTATGAAGAAACCTTATAACTCAAGATTAAATGCCCAACTTAAAAATGGGCAAAAGATTTGAACAGACACTTCACCAAAGAAGATGTATGAATAGTAAATAAGCACATAAAAAGATGCTCAACATTATCACTCATTAGGGAAATACAAACTGAAAACACGAGACACCACTGCACACACCACCCAGAATGGCTATGCTCTGGTTTAGATATGGTTTGTTTGTCCCCATCAAAACAAATGTTGAAATTTGGTCTCCACTGTGGCAGTACTGGGAGGTGGGGCCTAGTGGGAGATATTTGAATCATGAGGCAGATGCCTAATGAATGGCTTCATACTACTCTCTCATTCTAGTGAGTTCTCACTCTGGCAAGACTGGATTAGTTCACAAGGGAGTAGGTTGCTATAAAGCAAGGGTCTTCCTCTTTGGTCCCTCTTCACACATGTCTGCTTCCCTTTTGACCTTCTCTGCCATGTTATAAGGCAGCATAAAAGCCCTCACCAGAAGCCAAGTCCATGCCCTTGAAATTCCCAGACTGCAGAATCGTGAGTGAAATAAACCTCTTTTCTTTATAAATTATCCAGTCTCAGGTATTCTGTTATCATAACAGAAAACAGACTAAAACAGGCTATAATAAAAAAGACAATAACAAGTGTTGCCAAGGATGTGGAGAAACTGGAACCCTTATGCACTGCTGGTGGGACTGTAAAATTGTATAGCTATTTTGGAAAAGTTTGGCAGTTCCTCAAAACATTAAACACAGAGTTACCATAAGAATCAGAAATTCCACTCCTAACTATATACCTAAGGAAACTAAAACATGTCTACACAAAAATTTCTAACAGAGTGCTCATAACATTCATGTCAAAAAATGGGAACAACCCAAATGTTCACTAATTCACAAATGGATAAACAAAATGTAGCATATCCATATAATGGAATAGTCACCCATAAAAAGGAGTAAGTACTGATATATACTACAACAATCATGAACCATGAAAACATTGTGCTAAGTGAAAAAAGCCAGACACAAAATGCCACATATTGTAGAATTCCATTTGTATGAAATATCCAGAATAGGCAAATCCAAAGAGAAAGAAAGGAAACTAGTGGTTGCCAGGGGCTAGAGTATAGGGTAGGGAACAGAGCAGTTGCTGCTAATGTTTATGGGTTTCAGTTTTGGGATAATAAAAGTGTTTTAGAATTTGATAGTGGTGATGGTTGCACAACTTTGTGAATACACTAAAAACCATTACATACTTCAAATGGGTCTGTATGATGGTATGTGAATTACATCTCAAAACAAAAAGATTATAAAAGTGCAAATTACTGGAGGAAAAAAAAGGCTTGAAAAAATATAGTAACCATTTATACAAACACTCAAATATACAGTATGTACAACTGCAAGCACACACATACACAAAGAATAGCACTTTTTTTTGCAAACACCCTAGGGACATTTTTTAAAAATATGAAAGCAGCACAGACACATAGGAAAAATTTCAGTCTTTACAGAAAGATCAATTTCTCCTTCCCACACCAGTCCCACTATTCAGACGCAATGACTTTTTAAAAAATTGTTTTTAATGAATTTTTGAATAGGCAATGCACACAGGCAGCTACTTATCTTTGTTTCTTATTATCTTTCTAGAGTCTCTCTCCACACAAATTAAATGTATATTCTTTGGTACCTCCCTTCTTAGTCAAAAGAAAAATACAGACTGTCTTGCATTGTATTTTCTCTTAATATATATCTTAGAGAAATTTCCAAGTCAAAATATAGATAACTTAAAAAAAAATTCTTTAAATTAAAACTGTGTGTAATGACTCCTCACTATGCAAAGTAAGAATATATCCTTATACTTAGCTGCTTCTGCCAACAAGGCAGCTACAAAGTAACTTTATATAATTATAGTTTCTAGTATTAACCTTTCCTTCTATAAATTACCTTACAACAGAACCACAAATTCATATGCCATAGGGTCTCGCAAGTAAAATATACAAGTGAAGTAGGCTTGGGGCAAAACAAAAGAAGTGGTGCATGATAGAATAAAAGTTCTCTCTGTAGTTGATTCTTATGCGCTATGAACACCAAATTAGCAAATATTGAATCACTGCTCCTAGGGGAAATACAGGGTTAGGTTCCTACAAGCCTCTGGTCACATTTTCATAACACATCAACACATAAACTTGTTTTATGTGTGTTTCTGTTTAAACACACCTTATTACATTAAGACATCTTATAATAAGACACTTTATTATATATATTGTTGATTCATTAACATTTAACTCATGGCCAACAGCACTATAACTCATGCCTGAACAAAACTTATCAATATCCATATTTTCTCTGTAAGGCATATCATAGCTTTCTTATACTTAGGAACGGTAGACAACACTTTAGCACTAGGATTGGGGATCATTTTAAACAGTAAAACCACCATTAAAAAGCACAAAAATGTGGAAAACATGGCACTAAGTATACCAAGAAAAGAACATTTGTTATAGTAAGAAAGCTGACACAAGACAGTGTCACTTTGCTCAGGCTCAGGCCACTCATATTTTTTACCACTCTGCACATGCACTGGCCCTTAAATGACTGCAAAAGCACTGAAGAACACTGATTTTAAGGTTACAAATAATTCTTGGCAAGTAGGTCAATTCCAAATACGAAATCTTTGAATAACGAGGATTGTGTGTGTATGTGTGTGTATCCATCAAATCAAGCTTATCAATTATATTATGCACAACCTGTGTAGCCTAGCTCATTTATATGAATTTGAGGTCAAAATCTTAAAAAAATTATACTAAAATCTCTCACTCTAACTGTATTTTAATTTTAATAAATTCACCATGTATTTCTAGAACTGATATATAAAAATTTATAATTGTCATATATCCTTTGTAGATCGTTAGTCTCTAAAAAATATCTACACCTTTGTACCATCTGAGGTTTCAGCCTTTGAAGAATAATTTCTGTGCTATTCATTCAAGAATTCAAAAATATTTATTGAGGCCCTTGGGACTGCTGCAGATACTAGGGATATGGCAGTGAAAAAACAGACTTGAGTCTAACCTCTCACGAAGTTTCTATTACTAGAAGGGAAAGAGACAATAAACAAACATATAATATTTAGCATTATGTAAGAATCCAATTAAGTTCTAATATTAAAAAAAAGGTGAAGAAAAGCTTAGAGTGACGTAGGTATCATCTTACACAGAGCAGTAAGAGAAGGCCTCTCTGAAGGGGTGAAATTTGAATGAACTGAGGGAGAAGTGTGTTTGAGGCAACTGGCAAATAAACCAGCATGGATGTTGCAATGGGGTGTTATTAGTAGAATAGTGCAGTTAGTCTAGGGCTACATCAGAAGGCCTTGTAAGGGCACAGTGAAGACAGTGAATTTTATTTTAAATGTAATGGAAAGTCTTTAGAAGGTTCTCACAGTTGGGAAAAAAACTGATCTCAAATTTATACTTAATTGTACTTTATTTTTCTCTGTAACTATCTAAAATATTTTCTTTCCAGGTATTTTTTTTTTTTAGGAATGGTTTTTGTTAACAGCCTATAGATAGATTCTCATTTATTGAGATAATATATACCTGGCTTTATTTCTTCTATCTTATATAATAGCAGATAAAAACAAAATATTTTCTTTTTTACTCTTCCTCCCTCCCTTACTTTTGCTGCATTACATTTCTTTATATTCCTCCTTCTACACTCAAGTGTAGTAATTTATAAGTTCTATGTACAGCAGATGACATGATTTTATACACAGAATACCCTAAAAGTTTCACCAAAAAACTGTTAGAACTGATAAATGAATTTGGTAAAGCTTACACAAAATCAACACAAAAAATTCAGTAGTGTTTCTATACATCAACAATGAACTAGCAGAAAAAGAAATCAAGAAAGCAATCCCATTTACAATAGCTACAAAAAAAAAAAAATACCTAGAAATAAATTTAAGAATGAAGATGAAGACCTCTACAGGAAAACTATAAAATATTGATGAAAGAAACTGAAGAGGACACAAAAAAAAGGAAAAACATCTCATATTCATATTCACAGATCAGAAGAATTAATATTGTGAAAATGACATACTACCAAAAGTGACCTACAGACTCAATGCAATCCCTATATCAAAATACCGATGACATTCTTCACAGAAATAGAAAAAACAATCTTAAAATTCATATAAAACCAAAAAAGACCCCCAAATAGCCAAAGCAATACTGAGCAAAAAGAACATAGCCAGAGGCATCACACTACTGGATTTCAAAATATACTACAAAGCTATAGTATCCAAAACAGCATGGTACTGGCATAAAACAAGACACATAGGGCAATGGAACAGAGAATCCAGAAATAAACCCACATCATTTATAACCAATAGATTTTTGACAAAGGAACCAGGAACATTCATTTGGGAAGGGGCAGTCTCTTCAATAAATGGTCCTGGGAAAACTGCATATCCATATGCAGAAAAATGAAATTAGACCGCTAAATCTCACCATATACAAAATTCAATTCAAAATGGATCAGCTGGGCATGGTGGCTCATCCCTGTAATCCTAGCACTTTGGGAGGCCAAGGTAGGAGGACTACTTGAGCCCATGAGTTTAAGACCAGCCTGAGCAAGAGAGAGACCCTGTCTCTACAAAAAATAGAAAAATTAGCCAGGCGTGGAGGTGCACGCCTGTAGTCCCAACTAATTGGGAGGCTGAGGCGGGAAGATTGCTTAAGCCCAGGAGTTTGAGGGTGCAGTGAGCTATGACAACGCCCCTGCACCCCAGCCTCGGTGAGAGAGAGAGAGAAAGAGACCCTCTTTCAGAAAAAAAAAAGGATTAAAGACTTAAATGTAAGACCCAAAACTATGAAACTACAAGAAGAAAACTTAGGGGAAACCTACTTCAGGACATTGGTCTGGGCAAAGATTTTATGGACAAGACTTCAAAAGCACAGGCAACAAAAACATAAATAAACAAATGGATATCATAAAAAGCTATTTGACAGCAAAGGAAACAATCACAGAGTGAAGAGACAACCTGCAGAATGGGAGAAAATGTGCAAATTATTCATCCGACAAGGAACTAATATCTGGAATTTACAAGGAACTCAAACAGCTCAACAGCAAAAAACCCCACAAATAATCCAGTTTTAAAATGGGCAAATGAGCTAAATAGACATCTCTAAAAAGAAGACATACTAATGGCCAAGAGGCATATGAAAAATGCTCAATATAACTAATCGTCAGGGAAATGCAAATCAAAATCACATGAGATATCATCTCACCCCAGTTAGAATAGCTACCATCAAAAAGACAAAAAACAACAAATACTAATGAGGATGAAGAAAAAGGGGAACTCAAAAACCATTGATGAGAATGTAAATTGGTATAATCATTATGGAAAACAGTATGAAGGTTCCACAAAAAAATAAAAACAGAACTACTATATGACTAAGCAATCCTACTACTGGGCATATATCCAAAGAAAAGGAAATCTGTATGTTGAAGAGATATCTGCACTCCCATGTTTATTGCAGCACTGTTCACAATAACCAAGATATGAAATCAACTTAAGTGCCCACCAACAAATGAATGAATAAAGAGAATGTGGTGTATGTACAAAATGGAATACTATTTACCCACAAAAAGAACAAAATTCTCTCATTCATGGCAACATGGATGAGCTTGGAGGACTTTATGTTAAATGAAATAAGTCAGGTACAGAAAGATAACTGTGGCATATTTTCATTCACATGTGGAAACTAAAAAAGTTGATCTTGTAGAAGTAGAGAGTAGAATAGTGGGGAATGGTAGGGGGAATAAGAGGATAGCCAAATGTTGGTTAACAGATACAAAAGTACAGTGAGATAGGAGGAATAAGTCCTAGTGTTCTGTAGCATTATACAGTGACTATAATTAACAATTTATTGTATATTTTCAAACACCTAGAAGAACAGATTTTGAATGTTCCCAACCCAAAGCAATCAGAAACATTCGAGGTAATGGATATACTAATCACCTTGATTTGATCATTATACACTGTATATATGTGTATTGTAATATCACACTGTACCCCATAAACATGTACAATTATGTGTCAATTAAAAATAATAAAAGTAGGAAAAAACCAAACCAAAACAAAAAAGTTGTATGTACAGCATCTCTGTCGACTATGCTTACTTTCTTTTTAGCAAACACACTACCCTATTTTTCTCTATGGATAAATTAAATCCTAATAACTTACTCAAAAGATTAAAGAAAAGTAAAACCAACAATAATGCAATCATTAATTCAGTATCATCATCCAGTATACATTCATACTCAAATTTCCCCTACTGTCACAAAAATGACCTTAATAACTGTTTTTTCCCCAATCTGGGAGCAAATCAGGATTTTTGAGTTCATACACTACGTTTGGCTGCTGTATCTCTTTAAGTCTCATCCAATCTAGAACAACCCCATTTGCCTTCCCTTGTTCTTCATGACACTGAATACTTTGATGAGTCCAAGCCAATTGTTCAGTAGAACGTCCCAGGAGTATTTTCTCATGATTAAATTCAAACCAAACATTTCAAGCATTAAAACTAGAGGTGATTTGTGTATCAAATTAGGATTCAGATGCCAGATTCTCTGTAACAACACCAAGAAAAAGTCTGACTCTGTTTATTATAGTGGTGACCAATGGTATCCATTTTAAAGACACACTTCTGTTTTGTAATTAATAACTAATCTACGGGGTGAAACATTGAGACCTTGTAAATATACCATTCTTCAAAATATTTTACTAAATGGCTTTAGCATCCACTGATGGTCCTTGCCTTAATAATTATCTGGGAGATATCAAATGGTGATTTTTCTCATGCTGTATTAGCTGGCATTCTTCTAAGAGACTACTATGTAAACTTGCACCCAGATCTTGGTTCCTAAGTACCATTCTTCATTAAAATGAAGCAGAAATCCTTGTCAAATGTCTGCTCACATTGGTTATAGAAGAAGTACAAGTGAGCCAGAAATATCTTATGTCCGAAAACAATGACTGATAAAGATCTCAAAAGTGACAATTTGGGCCAAGCACGGTGCAGAACCAACTCAGAATAAATGCAATGAACAAACCTCACCATTTAAGAGATAAAATGCTGATATTCTATCAAAAAATGTGGCACATGTTGTCTACAAAAGCACACTTAAAACAAAAAGTAAAAATAAAAGAATAGAAAAACATATGTCTAAGACAAATATGAACCAAAAGAAAGCTAAAGGAAACAATAAACATTATATAGTCATAAAAGGAATAGAACAAGAAGATACATGTATGTAAAATATAGCCTCAAAAATCAAGCAAAAACTGATAAAAAGCAAGTAGAAATACATAAATCACACATAAAGATTTTAATACATCTCTCTCACAAAAAGATTAAGTTCACAATACAAGGAGCTATCTAAGATCTGAACAAATACAATTAAGAGCTATTAGATATGAAATGTTTATAAAATAGGGCATATCCAGAGATTATGTCATATAAATTATATTTTCCATCTATAATGCAATAAAGTGAAAATCCGTAACAGAAGGATAGCTCAAAATATCCCATAATTAATAGCCCTTGTGTTAAAAAGAAGATAAGGGTAATTATGAAATATATACACCAGAATAACAAAAATAGCACCTATCAACATTTGTGGCACAAAGCTAAAGCAGTTCTTAGACGGACAGCATTAATTAGAAAAAAGAAAAGTTAAAATAAATAGGCTGATACTACTTCGCATCCACGAAAATGACCAAAATGAAAAAGAATCACAAGACAGAATATTGGTAAGGATGCGGACGAATTAAAATTCTTATACGCAGCTAGGCACAGTGGCTCACACTTGTCATCCCAGCACTTTGAGAGGCTGAGGCAGGAGGGTCACTTGAAGCCAGAAGATCAAAACCAGCCTGGGCAACACAATGAAATCCCATCTCTACAAAAACTTTATCTTAAAACATTAGCCAGGTGTGATTGTGCATGGCTTTATTCCCAGCTACTTGGGAGGCTGAGGCAGGAGGATCGCTTGACCTCAGGAGTTTAAGGTTGCAATGAGCTATGATGGCACCACTGCAGTCTACTATGGGCAACAGAGCAAGATGTTGTCCCAAAAGAAAAAAGAAAAAAAAATTCTTATACACTGCTGGTTAGAGTAGAAGTTGCCACAAATACTTTGGAAATCCGGCAGTTTCTAATCAAATTAGACATACATCTACATTACTCCCCTAAGTATTTTCCCAGGAGAAATGAAAATATATGTCCACCAAAACATTTGTACAAAAATGTTTACAGCAATCTTATTCACAACAAGCAAAACTAAAAACATCCAAGCATCACTGTACAAATGGGTAACAAATCCTGGTATATCCATACAACAGAATACTATTCAGCGACAGAAGGAATGAACTACTAAAACAGCAACAACACTGATCTCAAAAATATTATGTTAAATGAAGGAAAGCATATACAAAAGAATATATTGTATCATTCCATTTACTGTATATGGAATCTAAACACAGGCAAAACTAATCTATAGTAAGAGAAATTAGATTATGGTTTGGGAATACAGTTTAAAAAGTGGGAACTGACCAGAAAGGGACAGGAGAAAACTTTTGATGGATGGAAATGTTCTATATTTTTGGGAAGTGGTATTTACACCATGTAAGCAATTTTTGAATCTAAGAGGCAGGAATACACAAATGTTTACAGTAGTTTTATTCCTAATTATCAAAACATTGGAAACAGCTCAAATGTTCCTCACGTAGAAAATGCACTAAAAAGAAGTATGGTATATTTGTACAATGGAATACTATTTAGCAACAAAAAGAATCAAACCATTGGTAAAATCCAACAACATGGATCAATCTCAAATGAATACGTTATACTAAGTTAAAACAAGCCAGACTCAAAAGGTTATACATTACAATATGTATTACAATACATATTCATTTAGATGGCATTCTGAAAAAGCTAACTAAAAAGAATAGAAAACAGATTCATGGTTACCACAGTCTAATCACATGAGTACTTAAAAGGAGAAACTCAATCTTTCCAGGGCATTGTCAGAGGGAGATAAAACTTGGGAGGAAGGGACCAGGAGATGAGATGTTGCTGGCTTTGAAAATGAAGGAACTAAGCCAAGGAATGTGGTAGCCTCTAGAAACTGAAAAGGGCAAGGAAACACATCTTCCTCTAGAGTCTCCAAAAAGGATTACAACCCAGCAGGCACCCTGATTTTATCCCATGAAACCAGTGTCAGACTTCTGACCTACAAAACTATAAGATAACAAATTTATATATATATATATGTGTGTGTATATATATATATATATATATATTTTTTTTTTTTGACCGGGCTAGAGTGCCGTGGCATCAGCCTAGCTCACAGCAACCTCGAACTCATGGGCTCAAGCGATCCTCCTGCCTCAGCCTCCCAGGTAGCTGGGACTACAGGCACGTGCCGTCATGCCCGGCTAATTTTTTCTATCTATTTTTAGCTGTCCAATTAATTTCTTTCTATTTTTGGTAGAGACGGGGTCTTGCTCTTGCTCAGGCTGGTCTCGAACTCCTGACCTTGAACGATCCTCCCACCTCAGCCTGCCAGAGTGCTAGGATTACAGGCGTGGGCCACTGCACCCGGCCAAATTTATATTGTTTTAAACACTTAAGTCTGTGGTAATTTGTTATGGCAGCAAAAGAAAAATACAGATTTAATGACCTAAAAGGATGAGGAAATAAATCACCATCTTTCAGTTTTCTTCTTGCCTTGCATCATCTTTCAAGAATATATAAAAGACAAGAGATACCATCTTTATAGTCTAATCTTAGCTTTCCCTGACTCCACCTGAGAATTCAGAAATTTTCATTTTCAACCCACAATGGCCAAGAGAAGAAAATGACAGAGGAGGACATCTTATGATTATTAGACAAATCAGAAAATAAATACAAAGAGATACATAACAGCATGTCTAGACTCTTTTAAAACTGATGATAGTGACACTGACCATGTAAGTGAAATCTCATTCATCAGATAACATAATCCTAAATGAATTTTCTCAAATTCAAGAACCATTTAATTGAACAATATATTTCTAAGGAAAAAAGGAAACAGTATTTTCATCAGTCATTCAACTGAAAGACTTCATTATATAATATTCTGCAACAAGAACCTAGACAATCTCATTATGCTCGAAGGGCACATCACAGTATTCTTTCATCTTTTATGATATCAAGAGGTGTACTATGTAATTCATATTAAAATTTCTAATAAAGTTGTTTTCCTATTTCTATAAATTAGTAGTAAAATAATTACAAATATAAAAATAGAAAAAGGATCTATTTGACCGAGATGGTTAATGGTGATGCTTATTTTTCTTAGCATATCAAGAGTTACTCAAAACTTCAGAGGCATAAGGCAAAAAAACTGGTGAGTTTGATCACAACAAATTTAAAGAGTTCAAAATACAATGTACTCATATAACTCCTGCTCAATGATGGATACCATGAACAAAGTTAATAAAAATACGACAAAATGGGAGGAATTACTTGCAATAAATGAAATCAACAAGACTGGGAACACGGGAAAATTAGTTCAAAAAAGAAATAATACTAATAGAAAAACAGACAAAGGATTAGAATAATTTATAAGAGACTCCCAAAAAGCTAACAAGCATATGAAGAAATGCTCAAAGTAACTGATGGTAGAAGTGAAACAATGAGATATTTCATACTCATTAGACTATCAAAAATGAGAAATGTGGATGCTGCCAAATGTTTCTGGGACATGAGGATACAGAAATACTCATGTACTCTGCTGAATGTGCAGATTAGTACAACTGTTCTGAATAGCAATTGTGCACTATTTATTCAGTTTAAGTCTACACATACCCTATAACGTAGCAATTATGCTCTTGGGAATACATATTAAATAAATGCTCACAAAGGTCCATAGGAGAACAAGTACAAGAATAATCATTGCATCATGAGGTAGTGGGGAGCTGAAGACAACCTGTGTAGATCACTGGAAGGCCTAACAGATACACTATTAAGTTTTATGCAGCAGTTAGAAGCAGTGGATTACATGTACAGATAGGAATATGGGTAATAAGGACAGGAAGGGTAAGAAATCATATAATGGGAGATAGGCAGTAGAATCTACCAAACTCCTTTTTTTTTTTTGAGACAGAGTCTCACTCTTTTGCCCGGGCTAGAATGCTGTGGCATCAGCCTAGCTCACAGCAACCTCAAACTCCTGGGCTCAAGCAATCCTTCTGCCTCAGCCTCCCGAGTAGCTGGGACTACAGGCATGCGCCACCATGTCCGGCTAATTTTTTCTACATATTTTTAGTTGTCCGATTAATTTCTTTCTAATTTTAGTAGAGACGGGGTCTCACTCTTGCTCAGGCTGGTCTCGAACTCCTGAGCTCAAACAATCCGCCCGCCTCGGCCTCCCAGAGTGCTGGGATTACAGGCGTGAGCCACCGCGCCCGGCCTACCAAACTCCTTTTTATCCCTAAAATATATTATGTTGTATTATAACATAGTACCCCTGAAACACGGTATTCTATATTAGAAGTCAGGTTTATAAACACTGATTTTACTTTTTCTACACATTACAAAGTTATAATAAGTAATAATTTGCTATTAAGCACATATGTAGGGATCCTTTAAAAAATATATTTTAGACCACTTAATACAAAGAAAGATTGTCAAATAAAGATTAAAATTTTGCTCACTTTAGCTCCAACACTGCAACTGCCAGTACTCCCAGTGCTCCCACTTGCAACTCCAGTAAATCTAGCTTCCAATAACTCTTGCCTTCTTGGATCCAGACTATGAAGCTCATCCATTGCACCTATTAAGGAAAAAAAAATTAAAAAAAAAAATATATATGTATGTGTGCATATTTATATATAACAAAGACTATATATGTGGTTAGTTGAGATGGCAATAAAAATTTATGAATGAATGCTACACATAGATAAAATTAAGAGACTTAATTTTTATAATATCTCCACACATGTATCAAAATATCCTACAATGGATTTCCAACACTTCTGACTGCAACTCACAGAAAGAAATATATTTTCTATCCAATTCAGTACACAGATATATACATACATATATTTAAAAGTTTCACAGAATATTTACCATTACTACACTGCAGCAAAAAGAATACTTTACAATATCTATTTTCTGGTCTATTCTAGTCCATTTAGAAAAAATAAAAAACACTGGTTAAAAGCTATTAAATAAAATAGACTTCATATGCTATTAATGGACCATGGGTCCAGAGTTTGAAAAATACTATTTCTCATAGTGTAAATCTCCCGACTCTACACTTATACAGAATTTTTATATTAAGTGGCATTAACCACTTAATTATTTTATGTACACCTAACGACTAATTACATTTTAAACTGGGAAGAATTGTTTTATTATTGTCACATCCCTGAGACTTTTTGTACAGTTGATAGTTTCAGTTTTAAGTTTCCATCGAGTAGATGGAACACACACATTTATCAAACAGATCGCTAAAGTAACACCTACTATTAAACAATCACCTGAAGAATGAAGGGGGAAAAACTTAGCACCCTAATATAATTGTTACTATGTAGACTAAAGCACCACAAATTCTAACTGAAATTCAATTAAATTCTTAAAAATTCTTTTATCTATGTCTCCTAATTCTCTACTGAAAAAAATCCTAGAAGTGACAAAAATGAGTGACTCTCAAAGGTAGCAAGGAAGATATTATCAGAATCCGGAATGATTTGGAGAACATTTTCAAACTATATTAGTTCCCTTGTATACACCTTGACATTTTTTTCCTAAAAGTTAACAATAATTCCTATAGATCTTTTCTTTTTTTTTTGAGACAGAGTCTCGCTTTGTTGTCCCGGCTAGAGTGAGTGCTGTGGCGTCAGCCTAGCTCACAGCAACCTCAAACTCCTGGGCTCAAGCAATCCTTCTGCCTCAGCCTCCCAAATAGCTGGGACCACAGGCATGTGACACCATGCCCGGCTAATTTTTTATATATATATATATTTTTTTTTTTTTGAGTTGTCCAGCTAATTTCTTTCTATTTTTTTAGTAGGACGGGGTCTCACTCTAGCTCAGGCTGGTCTCAAACTCCTTAGCTCAAAGGCTGGCCTCCCAGAGTGCTAGGATTACAGGTTGTGAGCCACTAAGCCCAGCCGCCATTCCTTCTTGATATCCAAGAGGTCTTTCACTGACATGTACCCCATCTCTCTGGCACTTTCTCCCTTCTTGCCTCTCTGCCCTCATTTGTGTCTTTTAAAAAAAATCCACCAGCGCTTAAATTTCATGCTATTAATACTATCATTTAATTCTTTCCATAAACTGGCAATTTACAACCACATCATCCTTAGTATCACCAATGTGTCCAATTTTTTTTTCCTGATCCTGCTATTATATCAGAAACTCTGTACCATTCCTTTATTGGGGGGAAAAATGAAACAAAAATATACAATTCTAGTTCTCGCAATTCAACCATATCTTTTCCCCCCTTTATTCTCTTTTAACTATGAATACCCCCCAAGAGTCAATCCATGGCCAATAGCCAATCCTTCCATTCTCTTTCCAGACTAACTGTGGCTTCAAACTTACTGTTCTCAAATCAAACACCTTTTACATGCCAGGTCTGCCAGGTCTCAAGATGGGCACTGGAACTTAAATTCCTTCATATAATTCCAAGTGTTGCTTTATAAAAACTATCAATTCTTCACTGGCACAGGATTTTTTTGAAAACATCAAATCACATTTTAAAAATAAGTATATGGTACTGGCATAAAGATAGACATATCTATAGATCAATGGGATAAAATAGCCCAGAAAATAAACCCTCACATGAAATGATTTTCAACAAGAAAACTAAGACCTTTCAACGGGGAAAGATCAGTTTTTTCAACAAATGGTGGTGGGAAAACTGGATATCCACATGCAAAAAAAATTAAGTTGGACCCTTTATGCTATATGCAAAAATTAACTCAGAATGGATCAAATAACTGAATGTAAGACCTAAGATTTAATAACTCTTAGAAGGAAACATTGGGAGAAAGCTTCATGCATTGAATTTGGCAATGATTTCTTGGATATGACACCAAAAGCACAGGCAATAAAAGAAAAACTGGTAAGCTGAACTTCATCAAAATTAAAAACTTTATGGCAATCAACAGAGAAAAATGGCAACCCACAGAACGGAGAAAGAAAATATCTGAAAATCATATATCTAAAAAGATTGATATCTCGAATATATAAAGAACTACAACTCAACAACAAAACAATACCCCAATTTAAAAACGAGCGAAAGATGTGAATAGAAATTGCCCCAAAGAAGATACAGAAATGGCTAATAAGCACATGAGAAGATGCTCAACAACATTAATTAGGGAAATGCTAATCAAAACAATGAAATACCACTTCATGCCCACCAGATTGGCTGCTATCAAAAAAACAAAAATAAGTGCTAGTGAGGATGAAGAAATTGGAACCCTTGTGCATTGGTGGTAGGAATGTAAAATGGTGCAGCTGCTATGGAAAACAGTATGGAGGTTCCTAAAAAAATGAAATATGGAATTACCACATGATCCAGCAATTCCACTTCTCAATGTATAACCAATAGAAATGAAAGCAGAAACTGAAAAAGATATTTGTACAAACATGTTCATAGTGGCACTATTCAAAACAGCCAAAAGGTGGAAGCAGTCCAAGTGGCCATGGATAAAATGTGGTATATACACACAATGGAATATTGTTCACCCTTAAAAATGAACAAAATTTCAGTGGATGCTACAACATGGAAAAGCTTGAAGATGCTAAGTAAAGTAAGCCAGTCACAAAAGGTGGTTGCTGGAGAATAGAGGTGTGTGGTAGAATGGGGAATCACTGTTTAATGGGTACAGCATTTCAGCTGAGAAAGACAGAAAAGTTCTAGAGATGAATAGTGGCAGTGGCAGCACAACAATGTCAATGTACTTAATGTCACTAAACTATACATTTAAAAATGGCAAAAAAAGGTAAATTTTCTCTTATGTACATTTTACAATTTTAAAAAAATAATTAAAGGAAATTTTTAAACATCAAAAAATTGGACTTCATCAAAAGTTTAAAATGTTGCTAGTTCAAAAGACATGGTTATAAACTGAAAATACAAGAGATGGGAAGAAAATATTTGTAAAGTATATATGTGCTATATACTATGCCCACTCTTCGGCTTGGTAACTGGCAAATGCCACACTGGAATTCTGCAGGGAAAATGAGGACATCGGGCCCTACTTTGACCCGAACCAGCTAATAATATTGTGTTATTTTATTTCTCACTGTTTTTCTCAGATGTATACCTTCTTCTAGGACCCCAACCCTCCTCCAAGAGGTCTTAGAGGAAGCTACGCACCAAAGAACAAACAAGTTTCTAAACAGAAACTCTTACTACAGGCACCAACAAGGATTCCTTAATCCTTAATACTTTCTAACAAATTTTTAAGACATTTTAACGAGGCAATACATGCAAGAGCCCATGGTATAATTCCTGGCACATCACAGATGCTTAACAAATGTTAATCTTGAATAGTAGAACCTTGCTCCTCAAAGTGTAGTCCATGGTCCAGCAGCCACTGTATCAATTAGGATGCTTATAAGAAATGCAAAATCATGGATCCCTCCACAGACCTACCAAATCAGATTCTCCATCTTAACAAGATCCTCAGGTAATTACTACATGTGAAATTCACATTTGAGAAGCCCTGCTGTAGAACAGGGATCTGCAACTTTTTCTGTAAAAGGTCCAATTGTAAGTATTTTAGTCTTTATAGGCCAATAGGAAAAAAATTATCTAGACACTTATGTAACAAGAGAAAAAATTTCAACAAACTTCTGACAAAATTCAAGATATAATAACAATTGAATAAAATATTTTATGATATAAGTCTGCTAAAGAAAAGGTTAGAATTCTTTTTGGGGGAATAACACCTCACTTAATTGAGGCTTCCATATCGTCAAAATCTATTACAAATACTCATTTATTAATGCTGATCTGTAATGAGATTTTATGTATTTATCTTTGAAAATGTCTTTTAACAGAAATAGGTACTGCCAAATATTGATATCAACCCACACAAACATGATTTTAATAAAGCATATTCATTACTCAGAAGGCAGTTATATAATTCTATTAGATTCTTCTTTTGATATTTGCTTTTCAGTATGTTATTACACTGCAGATTAATCACTTCCAACTGAAGGTTAGGTAGAAGTTTCTCAACTACATAATTAAATGAGTTTTGATATATGGAAACTTTCTTTGTATTTGCATCAATGGCTGAAAGGTGCTGTTGGAACTAGAGTTTGAGAATGGAAAATACGTCCTTGAAAAATTCATGTGGAAATGAAGATATAATTGTTCTCACAGCAAAAGAAGTATATCAAGTTAACTTGATATTATTTGGGATTCAAACATCAGTTGCCATTGAAATGACTTTACTGCATCTAAGTTTCATATAAGTGCTATTTTGCCTGGTATTTTTGTTGTAGTTAAATTCATTTTAAAACATTATCAAGTCTGCAGAAAAAGCTAGTTTCCAAAGCTAATCAGTATTTGATTAATAATGGTTGAGGGAAGTCCCTCTTTGTTCAGAAAAGTTTCAGTCCCAGCCTTTAGCTCAAACAATTAAAACACTACCACTGCCATGCCAGTCAGCATATTCAGCCTCTATTTCTAACAAAAACTCAAGTAGCTGATGCTAGTTACATCCATAACAGTGAATGACTTCACAGTTGGCAGTACTGATTCAACAACACACATGATATTAACAGATTCAAATATTTTCTGCAAAGTACCTACAGATAAATAACACAACAAATAACACAGGCTTTGAGCTCCTTACATCTTTACAAGCTTTGTAAATTAGTCCAACTAAGTCTTTTTCTGCTCTACACATATTTTCTTACTATCAGTTATAGCACGTCTTAGCAGATTCCACTTCAGATTGTACTTAGTGTTTTTCTCAACTTTGAAAATATTCTTGCCTGTAGTTGTTCTTCACAGACTATTCACAGAGACTAATTTTTCTGCCACTTCAAACTTGGCATTGGTTCTTTAAATACACAACAACTGAGTAGTATCAATAACATCTGCTGGCTCATCAAGAGCCAAAGACAACTACTCTAAATCATATGCCTTGTTTTTTAATTGACTATTGATGTTGCTTCAAATGTCTTCAACTCTTAAATAAACTGTTCTTGCCAGAAAGCTTACAGTCTAAAACAAGTTTCTTTTCTCTGGACATAATTTTTTTGACCGCTGCAATCAAACACAATTTAATTAACTCAACATCAGTAAATGGCTTTCCTTGCTTGGCCAACAAACAAGCCACTTGGAAACAAATTTCAGAGGAAGCCTCATTTTTATTTTTATGAAGAAATAAGGCTGTGATGAGATATTTCATTTTAAGTTTTCTAATTTTTCTGACTGTTGCTTTCCCGAGAGTTGGACATACTGTGGTACATGATGTAGTCTGGTAATTTCAATGTATATTGTGTTCTTCTATCATAACTAGCATGTCACTGAATAATAAGAACAATGTTTTGCTATCTAATTAAATAACAAAATAATTCATACTCTACTACACCTTAAAAGCATGCCACTTAAAGTCCATTTTTCTCTTCTTTTCTTGTTTTGACATGATGAAAATGCAGTGGTAATAAATAAATCAACAAATACTGCAGACTGGCAATAGATGGGGCACTCAAAATACTTTCATGTTATAAATGCAGCATTGAAATTTTCAGTGCACCAAACAGCAGTTCAAGGTGATGAGAATGCCATATATGGTTTCCGTCACAACCACTCAGCTCTGCCACTGTAATGCAAAAGCACCTAATTGTGTCCCAATTAGACTTCATTTATGGACATAGAAATTTAAATTTCACATGTCACAAGCATTATTCTTCTTTTGATTTTTTTAACCATGTAAAATCATAAAAATAAGCAGTGTGTTGACTCCTGTTCTAGAAAGCACATTTCAAAGATTTCGATCTTTTATGGACTCAAACTGTCATTTCTGACATACTCTTATCAAAAAATCAGGTCTTTAATTACAGGAGGTGGAATTCTCTGAGGAAAAAGTAATTTCACCATAATTCATTAAATGCTTTATTATATAACAAACGTTTATACTTTTGAAAAAGACATTATAAAAGCCACTATAAAGACTATAACCATTCTTAAAGAATACTGCATTTCAAAATACAACTACCTGTCTATAATTATGCTACTATTACTAAACTGTTCCCAAGATTTACAAATGTAAATCTAAAATTTCACATAAAATACATAACAAGGGATGTTACCACTCAAATTAGGTTATCAATCACATACTCTACGGCAAAGAAAATTTTAGGGAAACATAAAGGACACAGTTTGATCCATTAAAGCAGTTTGTTACGCCCCATTCTAACAGCATTTTTTCTCTCTCTCCCTGTGTCTTTCATACATACACACACACTCACAAACTCAATAAATGTTAGCTATTACAGAAGTACAGAAAGGTAGCAAGGATGATATATTTGGACATATTAGTTCTGGCTCGTCAATATTACTTTATAATTATACTACCTTTATTTATGATAAGGAATCATTTTTCATTATATAATTTTTTACTTGCCTTAGGTCTTCATCTTCCTTGACAGTCAAAACAAAATCAAAATATACCTCGAAAGTATGCTTTTAAAATGTTAATACCAGTTACCAAAAAGTTAAAAAAAGGAGTTTGTTCACTAAGACCTTTCTAGTAGCAGATTCAACTGCTTACCGAGCCATCGCCTCAGTTTTAAATTTGAAATTTCCTGAATTCTGAAAATATTTTAAATCATCACAGATTTCATTTCTTTCATATTACATCTGATAAGCTGATTTGTACAGAACAGTTGGTTTTTCTTCTATTAATACTTTTCATATTACACCTGATAAGGCAGAGAGAATCCTTTTATTAAAACAGAAATACCTAATCCTAGCACTCTGGGAAGCCAAGGCAGGCAGATTGTTTGACCTCAGGAGTTCGAGACCAGCCTGAGCAAGAGCGAGATCCCCGTCTCTACTTAAAAAATAGAAAGAAATTATCTGGACAACTAAAAATATATAGAAAAAATTAGCCGGGCAAGGTGGCACATGCCTGTACTCCCAGCTACTCGGGAGGCTGAGGCAGAGGGATCGCTTGAGCCCAGGAGTCTGAGGTTGCTGTGAGCTACGCTGACGCCACGGCACTCTAGCCAGGGCAACAGAGTGAGACTCTGTCTCAAAAAAAAAAACAAAAACAGAAACACCATGATAAAGTTAAGAAATTATTTCACAACATAAAATACTCCATTTAAATCATTCCTTTTCATTAACTTTTTTAATACTCTTGGAAATATAGAAAACAAACAGAATTCAGGGAATTTACACTGTTTATAACACTCTAGAACTATTTCTGACTCTTACCTTGAAACATCCATTTTAACATGGTTAATAAATAGAACATACTTATTTTCATTGACAGTATTTTGTATCATACATTTAATAAACACAGCTATTTTTGTTAACTACATTACATTCCATTACACAGTTTGATTCCCTATTTTAGCATCAAATATTCTAGTTTTGGGGCAGTTAAATGAACATGTTAAATGAGCTATCACAAAACCAGCCCAATTTCTTTATTTTCTAACAACATTTCTCTCACATGAATTTAATAAAAACATTTCCTACATTTTTCTAATGATTTTAGATATTATCATTTAGAATATAATCCATTTACAATTTAAAGATATATATCTAGAATTTTTTCCAAAGGAATATGTCACAATTTCTCACTAATTCAACCTTTCCCCACTGATTTGAAATATATCTCTGGTCATCTACCATATTCCATACAAATATGGGTCTGTTTTATATTTTATTCTGTTTCACTAAACTATTTCTGAGCCATATCTATCCATCTACACATACAAATATATATGGATTACATATACACATAAACACACACACAAACACACACTCTCTCTCCATGCCCCCCCAAAAAGAGTAAGTATAGAAAGCTAGGCCCCAAAATCTAGTCCACATGTTCAATTATATAAACCTGTGGTAAAGAGACCAGTCTGATCTATTAATAGAATCACACTTTTGTTGTAATCCTTACGGCAAAGGATTCAGATAAACTGAGACCACATTATTCACATAAAGAGGTGCAGTTTGCATCAGAGGTAAAGCTTATGGTTTCTGCTTCTCTATACCGTCATGACCTTAGAAAAACAAGAGTAATTTAATTACAATTTTACTCTTAGTAACAGCAAATAATGTCTGGCAACTAATTTTTCTTTCATAAAAAAGAAAGAAAAAAAAAAACACAGACACAGAGAGAAAAGTTGCACAAGTTTGGCCAAATTCCTTAACCTCTCCACATTTCAGCTTCCCTATGTGTAAAATGGAGATAATAAAATTTTGTACATACCTTATAGAGTTATTAAAGTAAAATAAGTTTATATGAGGGATTCTGAATGATACCTGTCACTGAGAAAGCATTGAATATGCTAAAATACAAGTGCTCAATAAATACTAGCATGTATTAATATAATATATATGATATAAGCTCCCTTCCAGCTTTTGCCCTGGGGTTAGAAGTTCCTGGTAAGGAGAATGGCATATACTTCCATGCCTAATTTCTTTATGTTAATGTAGTAACATAACTAACCAAGCTCCTCTTCCTCTAGCCTTAAACTTTCACACTCTGTGTATTTTGATACAGCTTATATTCACTCTACTAAGTATCTCTGTCCCAAAAGGAGGGTCCGGAAGAAGAGTGTGTGGGGGTGCATGTACACACATGCATGGCAGAGAACTATGCAGAGAGAAAAACAGAGGGAGAGCATGCACTTGATCCTGCAGGAAGAGAGAATGTTCTCCAGGAAAGCTCCAAAACAGAAATTTGGTAAAACCTGACCTTCTCCTCACTACTAGAAAGTCAACTGGTATCCTATCTCTAACCTAAGTAATAATTACCCAAGAATCTTTTTTAGTTTCATGACTTTTTCCCCTAAGTAATAGGTGCTTGTTGAAATAACAATACAGAAACATAAAAGCAAAAAGTACCAATACTCCCGTCTCCCAAAATCCCACTCCTCCAAAAAAAACCATTTAATATGTACCTTAAAAATGACAGTGATGACTTACTGCCCTGCAATACTCCTTCTTGGCCTATTCTTCTATCCTAATAATGCAGGGTAAAAGAAAGGCCACAAAACAGTTTTTATTTCTTACAATCCATTTACAGCAGGGAAGTAAAGTCTTTGACCAGAAAGAAAACTGCATGTACTATATATAAGTAGTCCAAAACTGCTTATACTGAAAACTATCTACATATTAAAGAATAGCCCAAAACAATGTGTTATGATAAACAAGGGTAAAATATTCTAAGTGTTCTTACAACATTTAGTGATTTCAATATAACCATTATTTTATCAACATCATCTCTACCATATTCTCGCAAGACCCCTAAAATGGATTTCTGTGGACGTTCGTGTAACAATATAGCTAGCTGTAGGGTTAAGAACATGGGCTTTCTGGTCAGACTGCCTGAGTTCAAATCCCAGCTCTGCCACTTAATGACCTCCTCATTGTAAACTCCTGGTAATAACAATCTCCCTCATAGAGTTGTTCACAGGTAGGTCACAGGGTTAACTCACAGGTGAATTAAATGAGATAATACATGTAAGCTATTGGCAGGTTCCTGAACTATATAGCCTCAATAATCTTACTTACTATTATTAAGTCCCAGAAAAATAAGCAACTTGCCCAAAACTGCATGCCAAGTAAATTACGTGAGAAGAGAAAGCAATAGAAGGATCATATTAGCAGACAGTAGAGCACTCCAATTTACTCACTTTCTACTTGTCTAACCTAAACCTTCAAATAACAAGAAAAGAATAAACTTTCTTTCATCCACAGGATTTCCAGTAAAACAGAATATTCTGCTTAGGAACCCTACCTGTTCTGCATGTCCACATAGACTTGATTAACACAAATTATCCTGCCTGATGAAAATAAAAAACAATCTTTAACCATCACTCCCAATTTTAAATTGGTATAAGACCCTAGAGAATGCCAACTTTAGGATCCAGATACATAAGTTAGCACATAAACCAAATATTAAGATCATAATGTTCCTACGGAGACACATTTCCAATGACCAGATCACTCAAAAAACAAAATTTTTAAATTTTAATTATTTCTATTATCTGCAACCTTAATGGAAACACCAACCTGTAACTTTAGATAAATACATAGTACAAGCTAAGTAACTCAATTTGAATGAAAGATGAAAAATTATGATTTTTATGAAGTTACAGATATTCAACCATTTTTTATCTACAAAACAGATTCTCATGGTTCAACCTAATACTCAATGACCAGAATGGCCTATGTATAATCAATCCCCTAGTGTCTTCACAAATCATTATAACTGCCATTTTTGGACAGTATTCAGTGATTCAAAGAAATTATGGGTCACACTATTCTTATGTATCTTTTATTTCTATATTAATCTAAAAGCTGCCAAGACAAAGTGGCAGATGCAAAGTCACATGCCTGGTTGGCCCTCAAATTTATACCATAGTCTTCTGGCAAGTCTATACAGTCATACCGATTTATATCAAAATTTCTTTCAATTCTAATAACTTTCTGATTTACTATTTCTTTCCCAATACCAATTTATTTGCCTTATGAACAAAAAGATGTCTTTTTCTAAAAAGAAAGAAGGCATTTCATTCTGTCCCTTTTTATCCTTGTCATGTACCCGTGGTAAAGAAAAAACAGAAAAATGCAAAAACTCAGAGCCAAAAAAAAAAAAAATCCCACCCATAGTCCTAATACTCAAAGATAACCAATGTCAACATTCTGGTTTATTTTCTTCCACTCTTTTTTTCACATTTTTTTCCAACAATTAAGATGACACTTTATACAGTAGTATGAATCACCCAAATCCTGTATACGGGATCCAGTAGTACAAACCCTAGGATTCAAAGATGTTTTCGCATTTACAATTGCAACCATTTTGCATAAAACCCTGAAAGTTCGTGACATGATAAATTTGTTATTTACTGAAACACCACTGAAAAGGAAGAACTTTCATAAAACCTCCATCCATCCAATTCTCAGTTTGGGTTTGTTTTTCGTTATTGGTAGTCATATTTCCAGAAACTCAGAAAGTTATGCTAACACCCCCCATCAAAAAAAGTTTTATTTTTTAAAAATATTTCCCCCAAATAAACCCAATAATGTTATTGATGAAAATGGCAATAGCAGTTCTTTGCCATACAAAACAAGCTTCAGATAAATTATAAACTTACGGATTCGTGTAAGTTCATTGCTATGTTAACACTAGTACCCTAATAATACAATGTAGTGTAGTTATGTTTTAACGAAATTTACTAAATTTCTTTATAAACAGTTGTTTTCTAAGATGAAAAGCCTAAAACGAACACACTGTTAAAACTGATAGTCGTCAAAGCTGTGAGATGGGTACACTATAGTCCACTGTCAGATTTACTCTACTTCAATAAACTTTTTTTTCTTGAAACAGGTTCTCACTCTGTTGCCTGGGCTAAAGTGCAGTGGGATCATAGCTCACTGTAACCTCAAACTCCTTGGCTCAAGTGATCATCCTGCCTTAGTCTCCCAAGTAGCTGGGACTACAGGCATGTGCCACCGCACTCAGCTAATTTTTCCGTTTTTTGTAGAGACAGAATCTCACTCTTGCTCAGGCTGGTCTCAAACTCCTGGCTCACCATCCCTGGACATACTTCAATAAACTTTTGAAAATGTCCGTAACAAAACCTAACAAGTTTTCCCTTAACAACTTTTTATATTTTCCTAAATTTTGGTGAGGGAATTTGTGTTTTAAGAGCACTCACAAGTTTCAAAATTAGGAAAATGGTCTAGCAGTCATTACTATTGTCAAGATTCCACACTGATTACTATTTTGTATCCTATCTTTCTCCAATTACACAAAAGCAATTTCCACATTATGTTTTCATGAACATTATTTTCATGGCTACCTAACATTCCATTAAATGAATTTATAGTAATAAATATTCAATTATTCCCCTACCTCTGCTGTTTCAAGTGGTTTCTAATTTCTTACTATTAAAAACAGTGCTGTAACAAACATCTTTGTACCTGAGATGTTTTACCTGAATTTAGGAATATTTCCTTAAAACAATGATTCCCAAAGCATGGTGGGAAAGATATGTAATATCAGTGGTATTTATCTCTCTCTAGGCCCATCCCACAATCTCCATCCACAGTCAATAGGGACCAGTACAGAAAGAGTTAACATAGCAGGCCTGAGGCTATCTTTAGAAAGGGCCAGCCAGCAAAGAAATTCCTTTCCCTAAGTAATAAGGGTGGTTTCACTGTGACTAGACTGTTTATGTAAATTCAGGTGACCTTTCAACAGCACAGGTTTGAATTGTAAGGATTCACTTATACACAGACTTTTTTCAATGTATTGGAAATTCTTCTTGGAGATTTGCAATAATTTGAAAAAACTCTCAGGTGAACCACGTAGCCTAGAAATATCAAAAAAATTAAGAAAAAGGTATGTCATGAATGCATAAAATATATGTAGATACTAGTTTATCATTTAATACCAAAAAATATAAACAAATCTATTTTAAAAGTTAAAATTTATCAAAACTTGCAAGCACAAATACACTGTACATGGCATCAGTCGAGAAATGTAAACAAATATAAAGATACAGTATTAAATCATAACTGCATAAAACTAACTATAGTACATTCTGTACTACTGTAATAATTACACAGCCACCTCCTGTTTGGTATTATGGTCAATGAACTCAAGCGTTGTGAGTATCCATGTAAAATGCCACGTTACCCTTATCATCTCCGCATGAGCATGAGCAGTTCCTCTCTCCGGATCAGGTAAAAAGTGATCTCTTGTGATTCCCGTATATTTTTCACTGTGTTTAGTACAATAATGTAAATCCTGAATAACACCAGGGACCCATACAAAGTGCCCAATGTTGGAAGTGCTCCCAAGAAGCAAAGTTATAACATTCCAAGAAAAGGTTGATTTGCTTGATATGTAGATTGAGGTCTGCAGCAGGGGCTGCCCACCATTTCAGACAGATGATTCATCTTGTAAACAGATAATACAAACTTACATTACTGGCAAATACAGTACAGAACTATAAATGTATTTTCTCTTCCTTATGATTTTAACATTTTCTTTTCTCTAGCTTACTTTAAGAATACAGTATATAATACATAACATACAAAATACGTGTTAATTGACAATTCACATTATCAGCAAGGCTTCCAATCAATGGTAGGCTATTAGTTTTGGTGGAGTTTTAGAGGAATCAAAACTTATACCTGGATTTGCCAATGCTCAAGGGGTTGGTGTCCCTAACCCCCCATGTTGTTCAAAGGTCAACTGTAATATGGTATATGGTGAACACCTGCGTCCTTCTGGGAATTTTGGTACATGCTCGGAAATAGCGTCGCCAAAAAAACCTTGCGTGCAGAGTCTTTGATGGGCTTCCCTAGGCAGACACATCACACACATGCTGCTGCATTTCACTGCTAAGAGAAGAGTAAGCTCTGTGTGACCTCTCTGGTGAGGGGAAAAACCAAAGGCGACCCTGCATATGGATTCCTCAAGACTTCACCTATGCCTTTTTCCCTTATGATTTTGCTGAGAAATCTTACTACGTCACTGTAATATAATCTCAGCCACGGGTACAACTACATGCTAAGTTCCATGAGTCTGAGCAAATCTCCAAATATGTCAGGTGGTGGCCTTAGGGACACCTGACAAAGTACCTGAAGCACATTCATCCTGCTAAGACCACTCCAAGTCAGGCTGACAGAACACTCGATCACTGGTGAGGTACCATATGTAAGAACTAGTGACTGCCCTGCTATTGGAGGTTATAGAGTACTCAGGTTAATTTCACACATCTTCCACTGTTAAGATAAGCTTATTCTTCATAGCTTTCAAATTCCATGGCAGACAAAGTCACTCTAAATCTGCAGCTGTATCCTTCAGCCAGCATAACTCCTCTCACTGCAATATAAAATCCAATAGAACAGGAATATTTTCGGTGTTAATTATTCACCGAAATACCAAGGTGGCTAAAAGAGTGCCCAGCCTGTGTTAGACTATCAATATTTCTTTTTTTTTTTTTTTTTTTTGAGACAGAGTCTCGCTTTGTTGCCCGGGCTAGAGTGAGTGCCGTGGCATCAGCCTAGCTCACAGCAACCTCAGACTCCTGGGCTCAAGCAATCCTACTGCCTCAGCCTCCCGAGTAGCTGAGATTACAGGCATGCGCCACCATGCCCGGCTAATTTTTTTTTCTGTATATTTTTAGCTGTCCAATTAATTTCTTTCTATTTTTGGTAGAGACGGGGTCTCGCTCTTGCTCAGGCTGGTCTCGAACTCCTGAGCTCAAACAATCCACCCGCCTCGGCCTCCCAGAGTGCTAGGATTACAGGCGTGAGCCACCACGCCCGGCCTATCAATATTTCTTGAATGAATAAATGAATACTTCCAAGCATCTGAAAATTCAAAAATTGAATAAATCTGATCTAATTCTTACTACAGGAGAATCAAATTAGAAATTGGCAACAAAAAGACATCTAGAAAAAAATCCATATGTTTGAAAATTAATCAATATACTTCTAAATAACTCATGGATCAAAGAAGAAATCATGGAAATTATAGACTGTTTTGAACTGAAATATACACACACATATCAAAACTTGGGGAAGAATGCCATTGCATTATACACTTTAAAATAGTTAACTGTGTGTTATATAAATAACACCTTGATTTTTAAAAAGGCAAAAAAGCTTGAGGGAGGACACTAAACCCATGCTTTCAGAACCTCATAGCCTCAAATATTAATACATATACAGGGTAGGGGAGTTGAAAATGTAAGAGCTAAGCATTTGTCACAAAAGTCTAGAAAAAGAACAGGGAATTATACCCAAAGAATGCTGAAGAAGGAAAACAATTAAAACCAAAACAAAAATCAATTAAATATAAAACAAAGTAGGAAGAATTAACAAAGTTGGTTCCTCAAAAAGACTAACGAAGTGGTAAGACTGATAAAGAAAAGAGACAAGATACAGAAACAACCTGGAATGAAAAAAAAGGATATCACTATAGAACCTATGTACATTAGAAAGATCAGAAGGAACTATTACACTTTTATGCAAACCCATTTGAAATTCTAGATAAAATACATAAAATTCCTAGAAAAAACAATTTACCAAAACTGATATGAAAATTGAAACTCTGAAGTGACCTAAGATAGTATAGAACTGAAACTTAAAACTTATCCACAGAGAAAACTCCAGGTCTAGATGGCTTCACCAGTGAATTCTACCAAAAGTCAAAGAAAGTGTAACATCCTTCTTACATAAATTCTTTGAGATAACAGTAAAAAAAAAAAATGCACTTCTCATTTTTTATGAAGCTAGTGTTAGTTACAAACCTAGCTCGTTCATAAATGTAGGCGCAAAACTACTAAACAAAAGATCACAAAGAAATTCATCAATTTGTATAAAAAGAATAACAGCTCACAATTAGGTTAGGGTTAGTCCATAAATGCAAGGTTGGTTTAATACTTAAAAAGCAATAACGTACTTCACCACATTAAAAAAAAAAATCTAGAGAAAAGTTAAATGATTATCTAAAACAGATGCAGAAGTATTCAATAAAATTCAACATCCACTCATGATATAAACAACCAAAACCTGGTAACTAGGAATAGAAATGAATTTCCATCATCTGAGAAGGGATATATCCAAAATGCCAACACACTAAATTGTTAAATACTTCTAAAATTAGCAACAAGACAAGATCCCGCTATAACCAATCTATTCAACACTGTACTAGTGGTCATGGTTACTGCAATAAGGCTAAAAACATAAAATAAGTACAAGGATAGGAAAAGACGAAATTATAACCATTCATAGGCCACATGTTCATAGAAAATACAAATGATCTAATTCAGATAAATTAACAGAATTATAAATAAGGTTACTGGTTACCAAGTCAATGCCATTACAAATCAGTAACAATATCATTACAAAAATCAATTCCATTTCTACATATCAACAATCAATAGAAAAGTTAAAAAGAGACACCAGGAGAGAAAAAATGGTGGAGTAAAGGTAACCTCTTGGATTCCTGCTCCCAGAGAAAGAGGTGTAGATCTCGGTCTGCTACACATGAATGGATCACTCTCCTGAAAGAACAACGAGGTGAATCGGCGGAGATTCAGCGTGGGACACACAAAACAGGGGGAAAAAAAGGTGAACAGGAGATAGGAACACGAAATCTGGAGAGTGCGAGACAGACAACAGAGAGTGGAGCGTGGGACGCCTGCACCCACCTGGCCAGCAAGTGCAGTGGGATCAGACCCTCAAGAGAAAGTCTTGCTTCCCCACTGACTTCCACGCCCACCAAGACAGGAACCTGTGTGAAGTCGGTGCAGAATCGCGGCAGGAGACATGGGGCTCTGTGGAGAGGAGGCAGTAGCGGGAAGCATCTTGAACTCCCCAGAGCTGTGTGCCAAGACTGCACTGGGGGGGGAGGGGTTGGGCTGAGCTACTGCTGGAGGCAGTTAGGAGACAGGAAACTTGTCTCTGGCACCCAGCGGGTCCAGATCAAGGAGGTGATCACCAAGTAGGGGACTCTAACCTGGAAACTGCTGCGGGCGAATAGGCCTGCTCAGGGCGGGTCAGTAAGAGCGAGAGCTCCTGCTGCACACCCGTGAGATTGTGGGAGGGTGACGTAAAAGAGACAACGGGGCACCCTGATGACTCAGCTCCCTGATCTGGCACCTGCCAACCCCTGAACGGTCGCCTCCAGTGCTGGCGCCCTGTGGGCGGGCAGGTGCCATTCTCGGAGTCCACACTCCTGCCACTGCGGTGCAATACAGTGCAGGGCAGCTCCCTTCCCCCAGCCCAGGAATTCTCACGACAAGCTACGCCCTTACACGACCTAAAGTCAACTAGCCAGGCCCGTTTTTGATGGGTAAATTCTGAATACTTCCCCTGTTGGGGGAGGCTAACGCCTGCAGGACTTACAGGCGTTGGGGCGTTGGGCGAGCTGGGGTACCACCCCCTCCCCCTACCCAGCATCTTTCGCGCCAAAAGTGGTAGGCTCCACCTCTGGAGTTACGGCGAGACATAAAAAGACACTTTCCCTCTGCGACCAGCGTCAATCCATGGGGCCTTGGCGCTGACCAATGGTTGACAGACCAGTGACTTTGCTCGTCAGACCAGTTTAGGTCATTCAGTAGGATCACAACTCTGGGGCTGGATTTCCACCTCTGGTCAGCTACCAACAGTGAGGTCTGTGGTTAGGGAACAAAAATCCTGGCAAGAGACCAAAACAAGCTCCCCAAGTAACCCTTCCCATCAGGAGCAGCCTCCCAACTGTGGTAGAAGAATCCTGAACAACATATCAGCGGCTCCCACTAGGGGCAGATCAAGTAACCACAGAAGTGCACACGTCCAGGCTGATAGGCAGCACCTGCGATCTGCCTCGGCCTCGCTACCACAACATCCACTGGAGCAGAAAATACACAGGACGTGTTACTTTCCAAACGAAAACTCAAAGGAGAGAAGCAATGGTTGATCCAGATGGGAAGGACTCAACGAAAGATTTCTGAAAGTGTGAAGAATCACATGGAAAGCACACCCCCAAAGAGGAACACCAGCTCTCTAGCAATGGACAGTAACCAAATCCAGAATACTAAAATGACAGAAGAATTTCAAACATGGATTGTAAGAAAACTCAATGATATGCAAGAAAAAATGGATAACCAACACAAAGAAACCACAAAAAAAATCCAGGACTTGGAAGAAAAATTCACTAAAGAAATTGAAATATTAAAGAAAAATCAAACCGATCTCCTGGAAATGAAGGACTTATTCAGAGAACTACAAAACACAGTGGAAAGCCTCAAGAACAGGGTAGATCAAACAGAAGAAAGAATCTCAGAGACTGAAGACAACTCCTTTCAATTAAATAAGTCAGTCACAGAGATCGAGCAGAAAACTAAGAGAAAACAAATAAGCCATCAAGAAATGTGGGATTATGTGAAAAAACCGAACCTGAGGGTGACAGGGATTCCAGAAGGTGAAGAAGAAAACACTCAAGGGCTGGATAAGCTATCTGAAGATGTAATAGAAGAGAATTTCCCAGGCCTTGCTAAAAATCTAGACATCCAAGTACAAGAAGCTCAAAGGACCCCTGGGAGATTCAATGCAAACAGGAAGACACCATGACATGCACTCATCAGATTGACCAAAATACTCACTAAAGAGGCCCTTCAACGAACTGTAAGGCAAAAGAAACAAGTAACATACAAATGAAAGTGGATCAGAATAACCCCAGACTTCTCAACTGAAACCTTACAAGCAAGAAGACACTGGGGTCCCATTCTCACTCTTCTGAAACAGAATAATGCCCAGCCTAGAATCTTGTACCCTGTAAAACTAAGTTTTGTATATGAAGGAGAAATAAAGACATTCTCAGATAAGCAAAGACTGACGGAATTCACCAAGACAAGACCAGCTCTCCAAGAAGTACTCAAAACAGAACTACACAAGGATCAGCACAATAAACACTCACGAATGTAAAACCACTCAAAAGCTAAAGATCAAAGGCTAAATTCTACAATGGCTCAAGAGAGAAAACAAAGCAACAAAATGGAACCCAACAGAATGAACAGTAATTTGCCCCACTTATCAGTTCTCTCAATAATAGCTTGAACTCCCCACTCAAGAGATGTAGGCTGGCTGAATGGATAAAAAAATACAAGCCAAGTATCTGCTATCTTCAGGAAACACATCTAACCTGCAAGGATGCATTTAGACTCAAGGGAAAGGGGTGGAAATCAATATTTCAAGCAAATGGAAGCCAAAAGAAGGCTGGTGTGGCAGTTTTGATCTCAGACAACTTGGGTCTTTTTTTTGCATTTTTTTTTTATTTCAGCATATTATGGGGGTACAGATGTTTAGGTTACGTATGTTGCCCTTGCCCCCCCTCCCCCCGACAACTTGGTTTTTAAATCAACGAAAGTAATGAAAGACAAAGAGGGTCACTATATAATGGTGAAGGGTACAGTTCAACAAGAAGACATAACAATTTTAAATACGTATGCACCCAACTTAGGTGGACCCAGATTCATAAAGCAAACTCTACTTGATCTAAACAAATTGATAAACAACAACATCATAATAGTCAGAGACTTCAACACCCCACTGACAGCACAGGACAGATCCTCCAAACAGAAAATTAACAAAGAAATAATGGACTTAAACAGAACTCTAGAACAAATGGGCCTGACTCAGATTTATAGGACATTCTACCCAAAAACCACTGAATATACGTTCTTCTCACCAGCTCATGGGACATTCTCTAAGATTGACCATATTCTAGGACACAAAGCATGTCTCAAGAAATTTTTTAAAAAATAGAAATTATACCATGGATTTTCTAAGATCACAGTGGAATAAAAATAGAAATCAACCCCAACAGAAACTCTCATCTCTACACAAAGTCATGGAAATTAAACCACCTTCTGCTGAACGATTACTTCATAAATGAGGAAATAAAGATGGAAATCAAAAGATTCTTTGCGGCCTGAGCAAGAGCAAGACCCCGTCTCTACTAAAAACAATAGAAAGAAATTATCTGGAAAACTAAAAATATATAGAAAAAATTAGCTGGTCATGGTGGCGCATGCCTGTAGTCCCAGCTACTCGGGAGTCTGAGGCAGTAGGATTGCTTGAGCTCAGGAGTCTGAGGTTGCTGTGAGCTAGGCTGACGCCACGGCACTCACTCTAACCAGGGCAACAGAGCGAGACTCTTGTCTCAAAAAAAAAAAAAAAAAAAGATTCTTTGAAATGACAAAGGTGACACAAGTTATCAAAATCTGTGGGACACAGCCAAAGCAGTCCTGAGAGGAAAGTTTATTTCCATAAATGCCTACATCCAAAAGTCAAAAAAGATCCCAAATAGACAACCTAATGAATCGACTCAAAGAACTGGAAAAAGAAGAACAGACCAACCCCAAACCCAGCAGAACAAGGGAAATTAATAAGATCAAATCAGAACTAAATGAAATTGACAACAGGGAAACTATACAGAAGATTAATAAAACAAAAAGTTGGTTCTTTGGAAAAGATAAACAAAATTCACACGCCTTTTGCTAGACTGACGAAAAACAGAAAAGAAAAATCTCTAATAAGCTCCATCAGGAAAAAAGGAGAAGTTACAACCGATGCCATGGAGATTCATAATTTATGAATATCACAAAAACCTTTATGCACACAAACTGGAAAATGTGGAGGAAATGGACAAATTCTTAGAAACAGATAGCCTCCCTAGGCTCAACAGAAGAAATAGAATTCCTGAACAGACAAATATCAAGGACTGAAACTGAAATGGCAATAAAAAACATTCCAAAAAAGAAAAGTCCAGGACCAGATGGTTTCACATCCAAATTTTACCACACCTACAAAGAAGAACTGGTGCCTATCCTGCAGAAATTATTTCACAGCATCAAGAAGGATGGATTCCTCCCCAACACATTTTATGAAGCCAACATAACCCTGATACCAAAACCAGGAAAGGATGCAACAAAAAAGGAAAACTACAGACTAATATCCCTTATGAATATAGATGCAAAAATTCTCAACAAAATTCTAGCCAACCGAATCCAGGTGCTTATTAAGAAAATAATCCATCATGACCGAGTGGGCTTCATCCCAGAGATGCAGGGATGGTTCAACATATGCAAATCTATAAACGTAATTCACCACATAAACAGAAGCAAAAACAAAAACCATATGATTCTCTCAATAGACGCAGAAAAAGCATTTGACAAAATTCAACACCCTTGTATGATAAGAACGCTTAACAAAATAGGCATAGATGGGGCCTACCTACAAATGATACAAGCCATGTATGACAAACCCACAGCCAACATCACACTGAATGGGGAAAAATTGAAAGCATTCCCACTTAGAACTGGAACCAGACAAGGTTGCCCACTATCTCCACTTCTATTCAACATA